>NC_056740.1:325326672-325476672 GCF_019279795.1 Protopterus annectens | reverse complement strand
TACTGTTAATGTATTCAAAGAAGCGATCCAACTGTGTATCCCCTCCATCCCAGATCAGATTTATGTTATCCAGGTATCTGGAATAGTGTTTGATATTTCGCATGTAAGGGCTCTTGAATATAGTACTTTCTTCCCAGTTCAGCATAACCAGGTTTGTGAATATGGGAGCACAAGCTGCTCCCATAGCCACACCTTTAGTTTGTCTAAAAAGCTCTCCCTCAAAAATAATGTAGTTGTGATCGAGTACCAAGGACATCATATCCATAATTAAACAAATAGTGTCCCCACTGTAGATCTGCATATTTACCTAAACTATCTGCAAAAGCATTTAGTCCTTCCTCTTTCGGGATACATGAAAAAAGATCTATAACATCTATAGTCACAAATGTTAAATCATGGTGTGTTAAATATATCGGATAATTTCTTAGATATGCCCAGGAGTCTTTAACAATGTGTGGAATTTTGCCATAAATATGTTTCAAGATATGTGTCCACAACCTTCCCCATGGGGAATGTTCTAGACTTACTCCCCGATATAATTGGCCTGAAAGGGGGGTCATCTATGCTCTTGTGTATCTTAGGAATACCCACAATTGTGGCCAAGACTGGATGTTCTACTTTAATAAACTTATATATTTCATCATTCACTTCTTCAGAACAAAAAACACTTTCACTCAGGCTTAAATAACATAAAAAGATCATATGACTCTGCCCTATAGATGTATACACACTATATATATGTGTGCGTGTGTATAATATACAGTATATGTGTATTACGTGTGTGTGTGTGTATATGTATGTATATATATATATGTTATATTTATACCCATATATACACACACACACATATATATATATATATATATATATATATATATATATATATAGAGTTACATATATATATATATATATATATATATATATATATATATATATATATATATATTTACATACAATTTATATCTATGTTACACACACATACACACACATATATATATATATATATATATGCATCAGAGATTATCCATGTGCAACTAACAGTGGGAAAAACTGCCTTCCAGTTTATAGCCTGCTACAGACCACCCTCCCAAACCCAGGCCCAGGAACACCACTCGGCCTTCCTGAGAATACTGGAAAATATGAAGGTCTCTCCAAGCACCATTATATTGGGCGACTTCAACTACCCAAACATAGACTGGGAGCATTACTCTAGCTCCAACACCCTAGCCCAAAGGTTCCTAGAATTTATAAACTCAAATTCTATGGAACAACTTGTTACCACTCCCACAAGAGGGGAAAACATACTGGACCTGATCATCACCAACATGGGGACTTTATGCTCCAGATCAGAAGTGTATTCCTCACTGGTAAGATCAGACCATAAACTAATCTCACTGGATATTCACATCCCGACCCCACCCCCTGCCCAGAAAACCACAGTGAAAAACTTCTCTAAAGCAAATTTCACACTCCTCAAAACCGAAGTGGAATCCTTCAAAGCCCCCGGGCCTGTGGAAAATATGGCCCAGACCGCAGAATCCTTTATAAACGCATTCTATGAACACCTTCAGGAATGCATGGATCATGCAATCCCAAATAAAACCAAGACCCAATCCTCCAAAGGCAGACATCCTGTCTGGTGGACCCCAGCCATAAACAAACTATACAATAGAAGGAGGAAGCTACTACATGATAGAGCAAAATCCCAAAAAGGGAAGGCATCTCTGATTAGTATTAGCAAAAAACTACGGGCACTCATAAAATTGTCAGCTTCGAGAGAATAATTGCACAGGACACTATGGATAATCACAAGGCTTTCTTTAGTTATGATAGGAACCTGGGTGGGAATTCCCAGATATGCTCAGAATTAGTCGAAAAGGACAAAAAAATACACCGAACCCACAGACATTGCCAACATCCTAGCTGACAGGTTCAGCGCAAACTTCTCCCCCCCCCTCCCCACCAAAAGGGCAAATATCTATCCCAGCAGAGTGCTGCCCCCCCTGACATCTCAGATGCTCAGGTAAGAGCCGCCCTCTCCAAAGCAAAATACACAGCATCAATGGGACCAGATGGTGTCCTGGGCTGCGTCCTACATGAACTCCAAGAAGAGCTAAACCCAAAAATAAAACTACTGTTCAATCTCAGCCTTACTACAGGATATGTACCCAAAGAGTGGCGTACAGCAACAGTGGTCCCTCTCCAGAAAGGTGGTGCCGCAACAGATCCTGGAAACTATCGCCCCATAAGCCTGACTAGCGTGGTCTGCAAAGCTATGGAAAGGATCATCATGGACCTCATAAATAAAGATATTGGGGACCTACAGACACTGGATCCTACCCAGTTCGGCTTTAACGGCAGATCCTGCCTCTTAAACCTGGTCGATTTCTTTGAAACAGTCACCAAGGCCATTGACAAGGGGAAGGTGGTCCACACAGCCTACCTGGACCTCGCAAAAGCCTTCGATACAATACCCCACTCGGGCATTATAGATAAGCTCACCAGCTTAAATATAAACCCCTATGTCACTAGATGGGTTGCAAACTGGCTCAAGGACAGAACCCACATGGTTAGAATTGCTGGAGCCATGTCAGACTCCAAACCAGTTACAAGTGGCCCACAAGGCTCAGTCCTGGGACCTCTCTTGTTCGGTATATATTTCTCGGAGGTACAGGCCAACATGGAAGGACTGTGGCTGACCAAGTTCACAGATGACTGCAAACTGGGCGCCATAATCGACTCTCCAGCTGACACAAGCATCCTCCAAAAGGGCTTCATAGAAACAGACAATTGGTGCCAGAGCTATGGCCTCAAGCTAAATGCCAAAAAGTGTATAGTCATCCCCTTTGGCAAAAACAAAGTGCCCACAAATTACCACATAGGTGGTAATCCATTAAGTACAGAAGAAGTAATTAGGGACCTGGGGACCCAAGTTGATAGTAATCTCTCATTTGACAACCACGTGGCCAAAGTGGTTAGAAAAACATTTTATATAGCTCACCTAATCATGAAGGGATTCACATCTAGATCAGGGGAGGTCATCGTGCCTCTTTACTCATCCCTCATTAGGCCCATAATTGAGTACAATGCCCCTTTTGGGGTGTACCTTATCAGACACCTGCAGCAACTGGAAAGACCCCAAAAGTACCTCACCAAGAGGATCAAAGGGCTCAAACAGTTGCCATATGCTGCCCGGTTAAAGAAACTCCAGCTCTACTCAGTGGCATACTGCCTGCTCAGAGGTGATCTGTGCCTGACGTATAAAGCCATGTCCAACCCAGAATTAATGGACATGCTGCACCTCAGAAAATCCAAATCCTATCGAGCTACGCACTTGAGAGACTTGAACCTCAGCACTGAAATAAATAGGACATGCTGGAGGGACAGATTCATAACCCAGAGGCTCCCTTCACTCTGGAATAAAATCCCAGTCCAGGTTAGGTACAGTCCATCAGTGACTCTCTTCAAGAGGAATCTTGATGAGTGGATGGGAGATCATAGGTTTACCCCGGGTATCACTTCTGTGTCACTGTTAGACAGAGGCATAATTTAAAATGGGTGGCGAAAGCCAAACACACTCTGGCTAGGCTTATAAATGCCCTAGGGCAGATAGCCTAGTATGAACCTATGAACCTATATATATATATATATATATATATATATATATATATATATATATATATATATATATATATATATATATACACATAAATTACATATAATTCATATATACATTTATTTATATGACAGAAACCAAGGAAAGGGAAGGCACTGGTAAAAGAAAGGAGAGCCTGACTACCAAGAAAAAATTATCCAAGTATTAGAGAAAAATACCTAAAATTTTAAATATCAAAGAATTGCACTTAGCCTGATCCACAAATCACACTTGAACTGTACGAGTGGCAAACATGATCTGAGGTAATGTTGAGGATAACAGGGGACTACTGATAAAGGGAGGAGCCTGAGCTATGGATCCTCAAGTCTGAAAAAGCACACGAAGTTGGATCAGAGGTCAGATCCAAGACCTAGGAGTTGAGGAATGGACATAAAAATCATCAGATCACAGAATTAGATGGGCCAATGCTAACAATCCACTTAAGAGTTCAGAAAAATAATAATGGGTATTATAAAACCCAAATGAATGTACAGCTGTAGCTTCAGATTTAGGGGAAAGGGAGGGAGGGACAGACAAATGCAATAAAATGAGAACCTACTCAAATGATTTAAACATCTAGGCACAGCACAGAAACAACTTGAAAAGCGCTCCAGCTATAAAACTGCCTTCAGCTAATAGCTTTAACTTCAGACTGAGAATAAACGCAAACAGGAAACACAAAACTGAATTAAATGGTAAGTTAAGTGCAGTAATTTAAATGTACTTCCCTGCATGCAAAGTGGAGTCCAAAGGCATGGCCTAATGTTAGCTTAAGGAAGGCGTTTCAGCTTCCAAGGGTCCAAAGACACCAATAAGCAGTCCCCAAGTCTGGTGGCCTTTAATTTGCTAAAAACAAACTACTTTATACAGCATTTCAAATTGATCTTTATTCAACCAGTACAATTAAATATGCCAACACCTTTTAATCAAATAGCAAACCTACTTAACATACAGGTGTTGTCTAAAACAACTATGTGTGGGGTAACTTGTACAATAACAGATTCCATTAACAGATTCTCAAAATAAAACATCTGTCATGTCAAAACAAAAATAAAACCATGAACTATGACATGGACAGCATCAACGTCATCTGGAACTTACAACAGCTATCTAGTATCTTGTCCCATCCTCGCATTCCAAACTCATTCCCCAACAAGTGAGCTCATGATTCTATTTTTAAATTCCTCACAATAATGGAACCAAATAACCATCTTCTAATCAATCTCCCCTTGTTAACTATGCAACTTAATTCCTCATCCATTCTCCAATTATCCAACTTGAATTAGATCTTTTATCTCTGGCCTTTTGCTATGCTTCTATTTACTTATTTTTGCCACCAACCATTGATATGTATGGTAATTTCCACTTACTTTGGGTAAGCTTTTTTTCATCCAAACACCGTAGCATAAATATATCTACAATTACATCTACCTCTTTCCTGCAATCTTTCCAAGTAACTTCTGTATACCTTGTTTGTAATGGCTCAACCTCTTGTACAGCCCAAAACATGCTTCCTAACTTCTTTTTTCAGTGAAGTTACACCACCAGTAATTTCAAGCTGTCCATAGAAACTTTCTTACTAGCTTACCTGGGATAAAAACGAAATGTTATGGAAATACAAGTGAAAACCCTATACTCTCATGAACAAAATGCTTTACTGGGAGGCAGGCATATTTGACCCCATTACTCTGTTGTAATATTAGAGGAGAGTACATTTTCCCAATCTCATCTCAACCTTATCTCGCTCCTAATCCCTCTCTCAAAAGCAGCCTCAGTAAAACTGCTATTAGAGTAAAACCTTAAAATTAAATCCTACAACCTTACATTAACAACCCAAGCTTTCAACCTTGGCCATTGCTCTTTAAACAACCCGGCTCATTTAGTAGTCAGTAAGTCCTTTAATAGCCTCTGATAATGCTGCCCATCATTCTGACAGAGGCAGCACTCCCACTTTTACATTACTACTATGATTTGGGAAGCCTACCCCACCAACATTATTCTGAGTAACATAATATGGTCCTCTTTCCATGCCACCTACTTCCTTTTGATGCCATTATACCCTCTTCCTAGATGGGCTCCAAACGGAAACAAAGAGACAAACCAATTCCTTTAGCAATCATCTCTAAACAGCTTTGTGACCTCTTTCTTCAAAGATAAAAGTGGAGATAAGACTCTCTCCTTCCCCTCTCTCCAAAATATCTCCATTATATCATCTGACAAACCAGTTATGTATCCTTAAACATTTCTTCCCAAACCATTTCTGACCTTTATAACACTTTTCAAAAAACAGAACTGTATTGCTCTTACACACTTGTCTAGGTCTGGAACTGCCAAACTGCCCCTTTCTTTGCACAGAATCCTCTTCCAACGCCACTCTAGGACATTGTCCTGTCCAGAAAAAACATCTCTCATCCAGTCAGTCAATGTAACTTGTCTATCTAGGGGAATCCCAAATGCTTGCCTTGAATATAAAATGTAACACCTGAATTCGTTGGTCTAATTCTATGTTGGAATGTTTAATTTTCCACTTAAGGACCTGGTACAAAAATCACATTTGAACCCTCAACAGTATCAATTAACTATACCCTCAGTAGCTTTATAATGTCTTTTTCAAGGTACTGTGGGCATTTTCTGTGTTTTTTTTTCATCTGGTAAATTAAAAGCCACTGCTCTCATTTTGTCTATGTTTAATTATACAGCCACAACCAGACTGAAAATGCTCCCTGACAAACAGGATAATCTACATCTATTCCAAATTTTCTCAGCAAAAGTATGTAATCATCCAGTTTAAGAACTTTTAAGTCCAACTCTCCCCAGCTATAACTTTTGACTATGCAGCCACTAATTTCAGCTGCCAGAGGTTACATACATAGATCAAATAAATGGGGGCAGAGAGCAACCTAGCCTTCTTTTTACCAGTTCAAATATGTTTGAAAAAGGCGTTCAGATTTATTTGTACATTTGCTTTTTGATATACCCACTTGCAGAAATCCACAAATTCCTTAGGAAACCAATGTCTACTCGATACCCCAAAAAGAAAAGGTCATAAGAGATAAAGGAGATGAAAATGTCAATCAAAGGCCTTTTAACATTTAACAGGGGATGAGCTCTGGGCATCATGAAGTACAATCAAAGCTCTAGTTATACTATCAAAAGTTGGGTCCACTTTGTAATTTTGAAATACTGAAATCTCGAATTTCAGTATTTCGAAACCACAAAGCTGAAATCCCAACCACAAGTCACAAATTCGTAAACACACAACCGCAAAATTCAAAATCCCGTAATTACGCTACACATACAGTACACACACACAAACATACACAAAACTCCCCCCACAATCAAACAAATTAATCTAAACTATATATAAGCAAGAGGGCAAGCCCTCTGCACCCCCCATACCCCCCTACTTATATATTCTAACTCCACGATCGCACAAACAGAAACACAAACGAAACAAACACACACACACACAAACACACACACACAAACATACTACAGTCCCTCAAACACACACAAACACACACTAAACCCCTAAACAACATACTTACACACACAAACTTACCAAAATTAAAACCAAACATCCACATACTGTACCACCAGAAGCAGAAATTCAAAATATCCTTGCTTTGGGATTTTGAATTTCACGCTTTGGCCGGTTTCGGAAATGCGAGTACGAGGCTTTGTAAGTTCAAAATACTGAAATTCGAGATTTCAGTATTTCGATTTACAAAGTGGACCCCAAAAGCTACATCTCCCTTCAATAAACCCATGCTGATCTCTGTGTATTAGAATTGGGGATGAATTTAGTTAATCATAATACCAGTATAACTATAAAAACCTTATAACCACAATTAAATTGTCATTGGGGAATACAAGATGGGAACTAAAGGGTTTTTCCACTCTTTCAAAATCATAACTATGATTCCAACCTCCCAAGGGGGAACTTTAATGAAAATGTTATTAAATCAGCCAACCCATTAGTGAACTAATGTATCCCCTTCTCAACCTCTACTGGAAGGCCATCTGAACTGGGTGACTTTCCCAAGGGAAGCCTTCCCATCACCGCCCTTATTTCATTTTCATATACTCTGGCCACAGTATCATGCTGTTGATCCTTTAATAAGTTCAGAAGTTGGAGATTCTGCATTTATCTCTGCCTTATGAAGAAGCTTATAATCAAAGATTTCCAAAATACCCTCTGAAATAACCTTCTTCCGTTGTTCCCTCCCTACAAATCTGAAAAACTATCCCTTCAGCAGTTTGCCGTTGTGTTTCCTTGTTACAACCCTTACTGCTCTACAAGTGTCATAAATGTATTTCCTGCACACCTACATGCTTCCATAAAATTTTGTCATCCTTCATTTTGACTCCCTCTTCAACAACTGCAGTTACTGGCCTTCTGCCTTTATTCTCTAAGCCCCTATCCTCCATAGGTTCATAGGTGTGTACTAGGCTAATGGCCTGGAGCCTTTACAAGCCTAGCCCATAGGATTACCCTGGCAACATGTAACCCAACCTTAGTTCCCAGTGCCTCTGTCGAGTAGAGCCACTGGAGTGATCCCCAGGGTAAATTTTCTATTTCCCATCCACTCATCAAGATCTCTCTTGAACAGGGCCAGTGAGGTGCTCTGTTTTACATGCATGGGAAATCTATTCCATAACATGGGCAGTCTTTGGGTAATGAACCTGTCCCTCCAGTATATTCTGTTGACTGTGGTAATGAGGTTGAGGTCTCTGGAGCGTATGGTGCGGAAGGATTGGGATTTCTTTAGATGTAGCATTTCTAACAGAGATGGGTCAGACATGGCTTTGTAAGTCAAGCAGAGGTCGCCACTAAGTAGGTGATATAAGACAGAGAATAGCTGGAGTTTTTTTTGAGTCTGTCCATCTAGGACAAGTGTTTAAGGCCTAGGATCCTCTGTGAGGTAATTTTGCGACCTCTCCAGTTGTTGCAGGTGTCTAGTGAAGTACATGCCAAATGGGGCATTGTATTCGATGATTGGCCTAATGAGGGAAGAGTAGAGGGAGACAATGACCTCTTTCTTCCTGGATACAAAACCCTTAGTAATGAGATGTGCCACATAGAAGGACTTTTTGACCACAGTGGCAATCTGGTGGATAAAAGAGAGGTTGCTGTCAAAGTGTGTTCCCAGATCTCTTATAATGCCTTCTGTGTTCAGGGGACTACCACCGATGTGGAAATTCAAGGGAACCGGGTTTCTCCCAAAGGGAATAACAACACATTTTTGGCATTGAGCTTAAGGCCATGGTTCTGACACCAGTTGTTGGTCTCAGTAAAGCCTTTCTGTAGGATGTTAACATCACTTGGGGAGTTAATAATAGCTCACAACTTGCAATCGTCTGCGAACTTTGTCAACCAGAGTCCCTTGGTGTTGGCCTGGACTTCAGAGAAGTAGATACCAAACAGGAGAGGACCTAGGACCAAACCCTGTGCGACTCCACTCATGACTGGTCAGCAGTCTGACTTGAGTCAGATACTTTCACACTGTGGGTTTTATCTGTGAGCCATAACTGTTTAATATTCCTTTCTTGTAGGACCACTCTAAAAACTAGTCATTTTATTTCACTTATTCTCCCTCTGAAGTCCACCTTTAACTTCTACCACTGATCTGGAGACTTCCCTCCCCAAAAATCCAATAATATATCTACTTTTTTAATCAATCACTACTTTTTCTTTCGGCTGCTGCTGTTAGGGGTCGCCACAGTGGATCAAGTGTTTCCATTTCTTCCTGTCCTCTGCATCTTGCTCAGTCATACCAACCACCTGCATGTCCTCTCTCACCACATCCATAAACCTTATCTTAGGCCTACCTCTTTTCCTGTTACCTGGCAGCTTCATCCTTAGCATCTTTTCCCCAATATATTCTGCATCCCTCCTCAGCACACCTCCAAATCAACGTAATCTTGCCTCTCTGGCTTTGTCTCCAAACCTTCCAACCTGGGCTGACCCTCTAATATACTTATTCCTAATCCTGCCCATCCTCGTCACACCCAGTGCAAATCTTAACATCTTCAGCTCTGCCACGTCCATCTCTGACTCCTGCCTTTTTGTCAGTGTCACTGTCTCCAACCCATATAACATAGCTGGTCTCACTACTCTCTTGTAGACCTTCCCTTTCACTCTTACTGGTACTAGTATGTCACAAATCACTCCGGACACACTTCTCCACCCACTCCATCCTGACTGAACTCTCTTCTTCACCTCTATTCCACACTCACCATTACTCTGAACTGTTGATCCAAAGTATTTAAGCTCATCCACCTTTGCCAACTCTACTCCCTGCATCCTCACCATTCCTCTATCCTCCTTCTCATTCACACACATGTATTCTGTCTTAGTCCTGCTGACCTTCATTCTTCTTCTCTCTAGAGCATATCTCCACCACTCCAGGGTCTCTTCCACCTGTTCCCTACTCTCACTACAGATCACAATATCATCTGCAAACATCATAGTCCACGGAGATTCGTATGATCTCGTCTGTCAACCTGTCCATCACCATTGCAAATAAGAAAGGGCTCAGAGCTGATCCTTGATGTAATCCCACCACCACCTTAAACGCATCAGTCACTCCCACCGCAGACCTCACCGTTGTCACACTACCCTCGTACATATCCTGTACCACTCTTACATACTTCTCTGACACTTCCTACTTCCTCATACAATACCACAACTCCTCTCTAGGCACCCTGTCATATGCTTTCTCTAAGTCCACAAAGACACAATGCAACTCCTTCTGACCTTCTCTGTACTTCTTCATCAACACTCTCAGAGCAAACATCACATCTGTAGTGCTCTTTCCTGGCATGAAACCATACTGCTGATCACTAGTCATCACCTTCCTTCTTAACCTAGCTTCTACTACTCTTTCCCACAACTTCATGCTGTGACTGATCAATTTAATCCCTCTGTAGTTACTACAGCTCTGCACATCACCCCTATTCTTAAAAATCGGTACCAAAACACTTTCTCCATTCCTCGGGCATCCTCTCACTTTCCAAGATTTCATTAAACAATCTAGTTAAAAACTCCACTGCCATTTCACCTAAACACCTCCATGCTTCCACAGGTATGTCATCTGGACCAACAGCCTTTCCATTCTTCATCCTCTTCATAGCTTTCCTTACTTCCTCCTTGCTAATCCACTGCACTTCATGATTCACTATCTGTGCATCATCCAATCTTCTCTCCCTCTCATTCTCTTCATTCATTAGTCCCTTAAAGTACTCTTTCCATCTGCTCAACACACTCTCCTCGCTTGTATGTTTCCCTCATTATCCTTGATCACCTTTACCTGCTGCACATCTTTACTAGCTCGGTCCCTCTGTCTAGCCAATCAGTACAGGTCCTTTTCTCCCTCCTTAGTGTCCAACCTTTCATACAACTCTTCATATGCCTTATCCTTCGCCTTTGCCACCTCTCTCTTTGCCATGCACCTCATCTCCTTATACTCGTCTACTTTCTTCATCTCTCTGACAATCCCACTTCTTCACCATCCTCTTTCTCTGTATACTCTCCTGTACTTCTTCATTCCAACACCAGGTCTCCTTGTCCTCCTTCCAGATGTCACACCAAGCACCTTTCTAGCCATCTCTCTTACTAGCTCTGCTGTAGTTACCCAGCTATTCGGTAACTCTTCACTGCCACCCAGTGCCTGTCTTAACTCTTCCCTGAACTCCATCTCACAATTACCATTTTTCAATTTCTACCATTTGATCCTTGGTGCTGCCCTCACACTCATCCTCCTCTTCTTGATCACCAATTTTTTTACCTTGATTTTTAATCAATCACTGATTTTCTTTATTTGACAGCCTGCTTACTGAAAACCTCCAATGTTTTCCTAAATATTTGTCTCTTTGTATCCTTACCTTAAATATTAAGTATGTATGGCCCAAAACAGAATAGGACTCAGATATCAACATTTTATGCTCCCTGGTAATGAATCCCTTACCTAATTTAGACCAGCATTTATACCTTGGAGCATAAATACATAATTCCATCCCTTGTCTATAAACTGCTGGGTATTTTATATCTAGCAATATTTTTCCACATGTTTGCACTCTTGTGCTAATGGGGAGATATAAAGAAACCAGTGTCATTCAAAAAGCAGCTATGTCCCCCCCTTAATAGCTGCATATCTTTGCCTTTCCATCTTCAAGTATTCCAATTTTCCTAAACAGGTAATTTTCATCTTTAACAAAGCCATCCCCTTTCTTCTTACTTCCTTTATACCAAGACCTAGCATTTACTGCATATCTCTCTCTACTTAATCTTTCCTGTTCCACTTTATCTATAGGCGTTTCTTGTAAGACCACTAAAATTTGAGTCTCTGCTGTAGCCCGTTCTACTTCTGATTGCAAAGCAGCATGTCTTTCAAGCACTGAAAAATAAGAGGAACAGGATACTCAGTAGATGAGAGATCATCAGGTTGGTTAGCCCATAAACAAAGTAACAGTTTTCCATTATTTTCTTACGTAACCCTTTCCCATTATGTTATTGGATAGTACCAGCTGCTTCCTCTTATCTTGTCCAAATAGGCTAGCCAGCCCATTCAACTTCTCTCCCCACATGCTCCTGTGACCTTTTTATCACATACCCAAAACAACAGGACTTACTTTCCATTCTTGGCAGCCCTACACCCCAGTCCCCTAAACTCTTGTATTTTGATCACGGACAACTCCTTGAATTCTCAGCCATCTGTTTGATCTCACTATTCACTGGAGAGAAAAAAAAAAAAAAAAAAAAAAACTTCTAGCCCCTAGTTAACACCTCTATAACTATGTACAATATATACAACTTACCTTCTAAGGTCAAAGCCCTATCCCCCAATTCGCTGGAAGATGAAATCTCAGCGATCGAATGAAGTGGTGCACAGTTTCCTTTATGTTGAAACATCTATAGCCATACCCCTTTGACTTAAATTCAAATCTTCCTCTCCCTCCCTTCCAATAAAACTATCACGGCATCCTTTGATTAATCATTATTCTTTTGCCCCAAGTACCACTCAAGTGAAAGAGCAAACTTTAAACCTTGAAACAGTGTTAATTTACATTTTGAATACTTCTTGCCTAGCCTGCTCATATTTTCAGGAGAGACAAAGCTAATGAAACCTCCCATTTAACTCTACTTTAAGGAGAGAGGTACTCCCAATTATCTACCGTCGGAAAAAGTATATGTAAATAACACACTCTAGGAATCAAAGTCATCACCTTTCTGACCAGATCCCTATTCAATTTCTGAAAAGACGCCTTACTCACTAATGTAAATTTTGTGTTACCCCTCTCCATAGATCATATAAATGCTCGTATCCACACAGGACATTCATAAATCAATATCCCAACTGATAACCCCCCCCCCCTTTCATTTGAACTCATCTTATGTGTAAAGATGTACCTCTAATTAGCTATCCTATATTAGTCCAAGTAATAACGAAAGGAAATGACAGTGACATATGTATGTATGAATTTTACATGTGTGTGTGTGTATATATATATATATATATATATATATATATATATATATACATATATCATATATATATATATATATATATATATATATATATATATATATATATATATATATATATATATATATATATATATATATATATATATATATATATATATATATATATATATATACACACACACACACACACACATTATATATATATATATATATATATATATATATATATATGTACACATATAAATACATACATAACACGCACAAGAAAACTGGTACTTATAAATATGAAACACGCACATACTTTAAACAGTATCAACCCTACTGATAATACTTTGCCTTCTAATAATGTCTAGCTGGGTCAAACCCATTGTGCGACTTGTTGAGAAACAAACAGTACATAAATAGAGGTAGAGGAAAATCAAACCCTGGACTACAGGAAGCAACTCAACAGCACATAGCTTTAATCCTGTGTGCTAAATACCAGCTATAACGGCTCCCGTGGAAATTCATCTGAGACACTGCACCACATCTGCGATAACTTATGCATACGATCAATTGAATGCACCCCCTAGATACACATACAAACTATATTTATTTCAATTTTATAACTGGGTAAGTAGATTGGTCACCAGACCCTTTTCAGCCACAACGTGTCAAATGCGATAAAAACAGTTAAAAAGTAGAGTACAGGACAATAAAAAACACATACATACATACTTTTAAAAACTAAACAGTATTTACTTTGTTGATTACACACCTATCCAAATTTGTCCAAGTGGGCTAAAAGTACAGTTTTGTACCTACCATAAATGTAGATGTTCGAAGATCCACATTGCTGCAGTCCTTACACTTGGGTAGTCCGCTGTCCTCGGTCGGCCCGAATATCAAAGTATTAGGCTGACGTCGGTCAAGGCGCTTAAGACTGACATCAGGATGTCA
The DNA here is from genome assembly GCF_019279795.1 of Protopterus annectens. Lineage (NCBI taxonomy): Eukaryota > Metazoa > Chordata > Ceratodontiformes > Protopteridae > Protopterus > Protopterus annectens. The sequence goes on along the minus strand of NC_056740.1, from coordinate 325,462,588 downwards.
GGGTACAAATGTGCATGACCGACGTCATATCCTCAGTCTTTTCTTGCCCCAGATGTCAGAAGACCCTAAAAAAGAAAGGTCAAAACCAAAAGACAGCAAAAAACAACCAACCACCCTTGCACTAATCATATGTACAATATATACAATATCTACAATATTTACAACCCAAACCACACAACCGCCTCTAACTACAGAGGGGAAGGAGGGAGGGTAAATTGGACTGCAGCAATGTGGATCTTCGAACATCTACATTTATGGTAGGTACAAAACTGTACTATGTTCTTCATCTCACATTGCTGCAGTCCTTACACTTGGGTAGATTCCCAAAGCAGAGGTAAGGAGGATGGCAAAACTATAAAGCAGTAGGAGCTGCCAAAATGCCTTGTAAAATTGCAGTGGCAAAACCAGCCCTAGATTTAGAGTAAAGTGGAAGGTGGTAATGCTTAGAGAAAGTATGCACTGAACTCCAAGTAGCTGCCTCCAAAATATCTTTAGTTGCCACCCCCCTTAAAAAAGCTGTAGAAGTGGCAGTAGCCCTAGTGGAATGAGGCCTAATCCCAGCTGGAATCTCCTTACCATGATGGGAATAACAGAAAGCAATACAAAACCCAATCCACTTAGAAATAGTTTGTTTTGACACAGGCTTGCCCTGAGAACCCAAAGCAAATGAAACAAATAACTGCTGAGACTGCCTGAACCCTTTAGTTCTGCTCAAATAATATTGTAACTGCCTGTGTATATCCAAAGTGTGCAAAATCTTTTCCCCTTTATTTTGGGGGTTTGCATAAAAAGTAGGCAAATGAATAGTTTGGTTTAAAGCCACACTAGAAACCACTTTAGGCATAAAGGAAGGATTAGTACGTAAAGATACCCTATCCTTATGGAAAATTAAGAAAGGCTCAACTGCCATAAGGGCCTGTAATTCAGAAACCCTTCTCGCAGAGGTAATGGCCAACAAAAAAGCAGTCTTCCATGATAAATATTTCAACTCGGCAGTAGCTGCAAGCTCAAAAGGTTGTAGAGTGAGTTTCTCCAACACAAAATTGAGATCCCAAGCAGGAGTAGGAGCTCTACGTGGGGGTCTTATATTCTTTGCCCCTCTAAGGAATTGCTTAAACAAAGGATGAGAAAACAATGGTGGGTCACAGTCATAGTGAGCAGAAATTGCTGCAGCATGAACCTTAATAGAAGAGAAGGACAACCCTTTGTCCAGTAACTCAGTAAGATATTGAAGAGCCACACTCAAATTAGGCTTCGAAACATCAAATTCCTTTGCTGTACTCCAAAATAAAAATCTCTTCCATTTATCTGCGTACACTTTCCTTGTACTAGGCCTTCTGGCCTCCAAAATAACATTCAAAACTTGCTGTGGCAGCTGAGACCCTCCAGGGTTTAAAACAGAATATGCCAGGCTGTTAGGTGAAGAGAGTGAAGTTTGACATTGAGTAAATGACTGTTCTCCTGAGACAGCAGGTGTGGAATTGAAGGCAAAGGCCATGGAGGCTCCCGAACCAGACTTATCAGTAATGGGTACCAGTGCTGTCGAGGCCAATCTGGAGCTATTAAAATCATCTTTGGCTTGTCCTGTCTGACCTTTAGGAGTACCTTTGGGAGGAGAGGCAGAGGTGGAAAGGCATACACATGAAGATTGCTCCAATTGAAAGAAAGAGCATCCACTTTCCAAGCTGTGGGATGAAACCTTTTTGTGCAAAACTTTGGCAGCTGGTAGTTTAGTGGAGAAGCGAACAGATCTATGTCTGGAGTTCCCCATGACACTGTCAATTTCTGAAATACATGAGGATCCAATTTCCACTCGTGGGGATCCATAATCCGTCTGCTCAACACATCTGCTAAGGAGTTCTGTGCTCCCGGCAGAAACCTTGCCTGAAGATTTAGCTGTAAACAGAGCAGTCTCCCACAAAATCATTGCTTGTCTGCATAGAGGATAAGAATGTGTTCCCCCTTGCTTGTTGATGTACCACATGACAGTTGTGTTGTCTGTTAGAATCAACACCTGCCCTGGAAGAAGTAAATCCTTGAAAGCCATTAATGCAAATTGGACTGCTAACATCTCCTTCAAGTTGATATGTAGATGTTGTAGTCTGGCAGGCCACGTGTCTTGTATCCATTTTCCATTTAGATGAGCTCCCCAAGCTTTGTCTGAGGCATCTGTCGTTAGAATCTGACTCGCCTCTGGCCGGGTCACAGAGAGTCCCTTGTTTAGGTGACATTCCTGAGCCCACCACAAAAATTCCTTTTGAATGCAAGGTATTATCTGAATGACAGTGTCCAAATCTTGGCAGTGCTGTGTCCATACATTTTTGAGATACCATTGTAGCTTCCTCATATGCAGTTTGGCATTGGGAAGCACCAGAATACAAGATGCCATGAACCCCAAGGCTTGAAGGACTGTCCTTGCAGTCAGCCTGGACTGATGAGACAATTGATGGAAGTAAAGGGAAAGATTCTTTTGTTTGTCCGGGGTCAAAAGGCCATCTGGGATGCTGTATTCAGTCTCACACCCAGAAAGCACATGTCCTGAGAGGGTACTAGACTGGACTTTATTTCGTTCACAGAATACCCCAAGCATCTTAGCACTGCTATCACATATTGCAAATGATGAAGAAGTTCGTCCCTTCCTTGAGCCAGAATCAGGCAATCGTCCAAATAAGGATAGATCTGAATTCCTTTTAGCCTGAAGAAAGCTATTACTGGAGCCAGAACCTTCGTGAACACTCTGGGCGCAGTAGATAAGCCAAAGGGCAATGCAGAGAACTGATAATGAGAAGTCCCAGCCCGGAAACGCAGATACTTCCTGCAACTTAGCCTGATAGGAACATGAAGGTAAGCCTCCTTGAGATCCAGAGTCACCATCCAGTGATCTTTGCCCAGCAGAGGTAAAAGCTGTTGTAACGCCAACATTTTGAACTTGGGAATGTCCAGATAAGTGTTGAGGATAGATAAATCCAAAATTGGTCTCCACGTGTTCCCCTTCTTTGGTACTAGGAACAGGCGAGAATAAAATCCCAGGCCCACTTCTGGCAGAGGGACCGGCTGTATGGCCCCTATTTGAAGCAGCAGAGAAATTTGTTTGTGAGCCTCTATTCTTTGCTGAGGAGGAACGTCTGGCATGCCTTTGAAAGGAGGCAAGGTATGGAAATAAAACTTGTAACCTTGGTGTATGATATCCAATACCCATCTGTCTTGGGTAATTAAACTCCAATTTTCCTTGAAGAGTGCCAACCTTCCTCCCAAAGGTGCTGCCAGACAAGAAGGCTCTGGCAGCTGAAAGGGTAGGTCATTGGGCCTGTTTATGAAAGGACTGGCCCCTGCCCTCACCCGAAGACTGTGCAGGTGAACTCCCTGTTCTAGGTCTGAAAGAACCCTGAGCTCTGCCCCTACCACGTCTAGATCTACCCCTAGACTGTGAATCATAAGAAGGGTACGTCCACCCCTTAGCAGGCCAATTCCTACTAAATTTCGGAGGCTGAACTTGCAAAAAATCTTTAACAGTCTGCATAGACTTAGCCTTGTCCTCCATTTTCTTTAAGACTGCTTCCACAGGTGAACCAAACAACACATCAGACTGTAAAGGAGCATCTAAAATCCTTGTTTTAACATGGTCAGATAAATTCTGATCCCTCAGCCAGGCGTGCCTGCGAAGAACTGACCCAGTGGCAGCCACCCTAGAGGAGGCCTGTACAGCATCAAAACCACATTGTAAAGAGTGCTTACCCACCTGTTCAGAAACATGTACCAAATCTTGTAATTCTTTACACTCAATACCTTCCGCCAGAGCATCAACCTTAGACTTCAATTGAGAAAGAAGATAGTTTTGATATTTCAACATGTGAAACTGGCAATTCAAAGCCCTCATAGCTAAGGTGGAAGAAGTGTAGACTTTCTTTCCCCATCTATCCAAAGCCCTGGCCTCTTTATCTGGAGGAACCGGATTTTTTACAACAGAGGCCTTGACACCCTTAGGTCCCTGACTAACAGTTTCTGGGTCCGCCCTAGGACTCTTATAAAGATATTTATGAGCTTCAGGCACCCTGTAATACCTGTCCGGTTTAACAGGAGCAGGAGGCAAAGAATCAGGATTAAGTGAAGCCTCTGCAAACACATCTTCCACAACATCCAGAACAGGTGGTATAGCCAAAGGCCTATGCTGGGGTAAAAGCAAAATTCCCTAAGCCTTTTCCTGGAATCAGAGAAGTCCTGACCTTCCCACTTAAAATGTTCCCTCATGGAATGAAGAGTCTCTGAAAAGAAAAATCCTCTGGAGGAGAAGCAGGAGGAGTAGAATCATCCACATCAGAATCAGAATAAGGAGAATACTCCTGCAAGTCTTCAGTCAAGACTCTGAAACATCCAAGCCTGCTCAAAACTCCCCAACTCTGGTTCCACCCTAGGCCTCATATCAGGAGGGGGCAAAGAACCTCTAATCAAAGTAATTAAATCTTCTGCCATTTTAAGCATGTGCTTCTTGGGCACAGATCCTGAAGAACTAGGAGTGACACCAACAGAAGCTAAACCTGGCCTGCCTCTGGGAGAAGCCTTAGAAACAGAAGGAGAGGGCCTAACCACCCTAGGAAGGGAGGGAGTACAGTAACCTGAGAAGCCCCTTCAGCCTGACCTGCCTCCTGAGAGGCCACATCCTGCAATATTAAAGTCTCCCCCTGGGACTCCAGAGAAGCCTCCGGCGGAACCACCGATTCCACTGACGCCTCTAAAGAACCGGCGTCCAGTACGGACGACTCTTCTTGCCTGTGTTTAGCTGCTTTGTCATTTCGCTTCTTCAAGAAGCGGCGGAGCATCCGACGGCATATTATAATTGCACCGCTTCCCGAAGACCAACCTGGCACAATCTAACCTTCGCTTAATAGTGCGCTTATTGAACCTAGCACAAAAGCGACACCCAACAACGTCGTGCTCAGGCCCCAAACAAGGAATACACAAAGTATGATAATCTCTATGCGGTATCTGTTTCCCACAAGAAATACAGTTATTCACTTTTTCTGACATCGGTAAACCACAGAGGCAAGAAAAAACTAAAATATTCCCCAACGGGGTACTTAGCCAACTTTGACTCTGTCTGAAACTCCGAATTCGAAAAATTTCAGAACGCCGAACGGCACTTGCAACGCTGCTTCTGCATCGGACCATGCGGCAAAAAAGACTGGGGATATGACGTCGATCATGCGCATTTGTACCCTGACGTCCTGATGTCAGTCTTAAGCGCCTTGACCGACGTCAGCCTAATACTTTGATATTCGGGCCGACCGAGGACAGCCGACTACCCAAGTGTAAGGACTGCAGCAATGTGAGATGAAGAACATCACCCTTATTTAAAATGCAGACCAGAAAAGAAATGCTTCTACATGAAATGCTAAGCTAGCATTATAGGGTGCTGTTAGATAAAGGCAGTAAGATAAGCCACAGCTATGGATCAAAACTTCACACTACCATTATTACTTACCTGCACATCTACTTCATTCTTAACGCTCTTTCCATCTGCCCACCTTAATTTGGTTCTTGCTTCAACTAAGAAAAAAGTAGAGCAATTTTTAATATGTAGGGGAAAAACAGTCTGTTCTATAAAAAAATGCTTTTCTAACTGAAGTTAATTAAAATGGGGTACTTTACAAGGTTTGAGAAATGCCCCATTAAAACTAAAAAACTAAAGTCTTGTAAGCTGAAGATACAGAGAAGTTGTAAATTAGTCAGCTATCCCTCACAGAAGCACCTTATTATTTATCTATGTTAAAACAGTGTTAAAATAATAGCACTTGCACAAGAAAAGACTAATACACATTTAACTGCATAAGGTCCACTATAAGCTTTAAAATCAAGTATACAGTGTTACATAATGACTCCTCACAGCAAAACCATCCAAATGTGAATCATGTTGTTTTTCTTTTGGCTTTTCCCGGTTAGGGGTCGCCACGGTGGAACTCCAGACTGCTAATGATTGGCAGTCGATTTTTATGGTGACAAGGTGCCAACCCAACACCCAACCTTCAACGAAGGCACGCCCATACTCTGCCTAATTAAGCTCACAGCTTCTAGCTCATGCTGAAATTAAAAATAAGATAACAGCAACAGACTATTATCAGTGGTACTCAGTACCAACTCAATAATGACCAGTTAACATAATGGGTAAGGTCTTCGCTTCTCATGTACAAGGTTCGAGCCTGACCTCTGGTCAATGTCCATATAGAGTTTGCATGTTCTCCCTGGGTCTCTGTGTGGTGCCTCCTACCTCCCAAAAACATGCTGAATGCTTCCACCTCACACTCACCAAAGAATGGAGACGTGGGAAGCAGCACAGTCTCTAGATGGTGCCCTATAGGGAGAAGAGATGTACAGAACAACCGCTATGGGCATCTACTGTGGTGTGCAGCATCTTCAAGATAGAACACAAATCGTAGACTGCATACTGTGTCAGGGCTAGCCACTCAACAGAGTAAAAACTGTATCTGTGTGATTCAGTTTTGTTGACTAATGTCGCCAAATGCACACGAGTATTTCCAGTGAAAAGTGGGCTGAGGATCAGACCTATACCAGGGACCCATGTTAATGAAGGGAGGTTTTTATGTGCTCCTGTTGGCCACTGTGTGCCTGCCATAAAGCCCAGCAGCCTTTGGTCAAGAAGCTACTGGTAGTCCTGTGTCCGGTTGCCCAAGCTTACCTGGGACAGCTGTGTTATACAAAAGTTGGACATAATCAACCTGCCAAATATGAACCAAGAATTGCCACACTCACTGTAGGTTCACTGAGAGGATGAAGCTTGAAAGTGGATAACTTGATGGTAAGAAGGTGGCTGGACATCGTATGCATCCAGGAGACAAGATAGAAGGGCAATGCAGTAAAGCCACTTGGCTTGGGGTCCAGGGTCTACTACACAGGAGGAGGACAAACTAGAAACAGTGTGAGAATTCTGATAAGGGATCGGCTTCAGAAGACAGTATGAGATGTTATCAGAATTGGTGAGAGACTCGTGACAATCAGACTACAAGTGTAAGGATAGAACACTATTCATAATTCCAGTGAATTCTGCCCAAAAGCAGGGTTGTGATAGTGAAAAACAGTGCCTTCAGACAGCAATTGCTGGAGCTACTAGACTAAAAGACAACATGAACTGGTGCTGAACATGGGTGACCTGAATGCACTTATCAGTACAGACAGAACAGATGACTACCTTGGTCCACATGGGTGGGACAACAGGAATGAAGGAGGAGAGGCCATTCTAGATTTCTGTCTGGTAAATGGTTTGATGCGGGCCAACACATGAGTCAGCAAGAGGGAGAGTCACAAGATCACATATAAGTGTGTCCAGCATGAAACTTGGGTAGACCTCCTCCTAGTAAGGAAAGGGCACTGGGGTAGAATCAGTTATTACAAAGTCAGTCCAAGTGAAAAGGCAGGCCTCTCAGCATAAACCACTGGTTGCCACAATCCTCTGCCAACAGTGGTCAAAGTAGGCTCCAAGGGCAACAAAGACTAGGCTGAAGACCTCGATGTTGAATGGAGAGAAAGCACAAGAGTTCAAGGAATTACGCAGGGCTCTAGCACCTCAGGAAGACGAGGACCTAGTTGGTATTGAATTAGAAGAAGAATGTCAGGGCCTCAGAACAGCATGTGTGAGGACTACAGAACAGGTACTTGGCTGAGCCAGGTATGAAAATAAGGTACACAAGGAAAACTGGTAGTGGAATGCAGAAGTCCAGAAAGTCAAAGGAATGAAGAAGAGCAGGGAAAAAGTGGCAGATAAGACTGACCGGGCTAAAAAGGAATACTGGTTGCCTAACTAAGCGAGGAGTTGCAATAGCAAAGAACAAAGGATCAGTGGCACTATCAGCTTCTAGAAAGTGGCTCAGTAGACAGCAAAAAGAAAGACTGTCAGGTTGCAAGACAAAGACAGAAAGATGAAGAAAGTCAGACACACCCTTCATAAGAGATGCCAGCGGCAACCTGCTCACCAGCCCACAGGAAATCAAAGGCAGATGATCGCAGTACTTTTAGCAACTTCGGAATTAAGAAAACCACACAGAAGCTGTACTGACACAGAAATAGTCTAAAATGAAAGAGAAGAAGTCCACCCCAGAAGGATGGCTATGGAAAAATGATGTCAGGGGAAAGCAGCAGGCTCAGAAATCACAGCAGATACGATCAAGTTGGGTGAACTAGGGGAGAAATGGCTCCTGAGGGTACTCATAGCAGTATGGAAAGAAAGGTTTATCCCAGATGACTGCAGAATAAGCATACTAGTGCCAGGGTACAAGAACAAAGGCGACATCCATTACTTTGGGCAGTACGGGATATCAAACTCCTTTCACACTGCCTGAAAGTTCTGGACAGGGTGATTGATAAAATAATGCACAGAGTACTAGAATGTAAGGTTGGAGACGAGCAGTTCAGATTCAAATAAACAAAATCAGTATTTGCAGTGTGACAGACAGTTGAGAAGAAGCTAGAGATAATTGTTAAAAGTTAAAATGGGCAATCCTAGATTTGGAGAAGGCATATGCCAAGGCCCCAAGAAAGCTGATTTGGGAAGTTCTGTAGTGATTTCAAGTCCCAAAATCATTGGTAGAATTAGTGCAGGCTAAGTACAAGGACCCAATGACTCAAGGACAAACAGTGTTCAGTCTCACAGAGGGGTTCCCATTGGGAGTTGGTGTGCTTTTAAGGTTCAACTCTGAGTCCACTGCTGTTTACACTGGTGATGGAATACATCAGCAAACAGGCTGCAGGGACAGATCAACAAAGTTGCTGTACGCAGATGATGTGGCATTACTGGCAGACTGAGCAAGGACAGGAGAATGGATTGCAAAACTGAAGGCATTATAGGATAAACCTGAGTACAGATAGGACAGTTGTAATGGCAGCAAAAGGGAAAAAAATCAGAAGAAGCTGAGAGTTGAGATAGAAGGGAAAATAGTGGAAAACGTTAACATTTTTAAGTATTTGGGAGGGGTGTTTGAGGAGAAGGGAAGTCTGAATGAGGAGGCCAAAGCTAGAATCACAGTGGCTGCAGTCAACTGGCAGAGTGCGTCAGGGGTGGTGTAACAGACAACTGCCAAAGTAGTCGATATGTAAGGTATACAAAACAATGGTGTGACCAGTACTACTGTATGGTACAGAAACCTAGGCAGTAAATTCAGAGAAGTTGTGGAAACAAGAGGTGACTAAAATGAAGTGCCTGAGATGGGTAGTAGGATGCACACTGTGGGACAGAAAGAACTAAGGACACGAGCAGAAGCCAACATAGCTCTAAATGTACACTGTAGGACAGAAAAAACTAAGGACACGAGCAGAAGCAAACATAGCTCTAAATGCAAAGAAGGTCAATCAGAGCAGATTATGATGGTTTGGGCACGTGCAGAAAAGCAAAAGACAATCTTGTGAAGATGATTTGAGACAGACTGCAAGAAAGCAAGAGGAAACAAGGGTGTCCGGCAAAGAGATGGATTGACTATGTGAGAGAAGACCTGTGACAGTTAGGCATAACTGTTGAAGAAGGTAGGAGACTGGCACTGAATTGAGAGAGATGATGACAACTGACATGACACCCCAACCCCATGCAGAAAAATGGGAAAGTGCGGTTGCGAGAACAGCAGATGGGTATTATCACAGGTAGAGATACTCAGTGTGACAGTGTTTTACTATTGAGTCCCCAAAACATGTGAAATGCATCTTAATCCCACAACACTTATTTTCCTGACCAAAAAGGAAAATTGTGCCACATACTGCATTTGATATTTCAAACTGCAAAATTGTTTTGTTTTTATTACAAAATCAACATTAGCTAAATCACACAGTACAGAAAGCTAGGGTATAGCATTAAATCCAATACATACGCATCCTTATTGGCTTAGCTAAATATTAGTTTGAAAAAGAAAGCTCCTCTCGAAAAAGTCTCATTCCTGCCCAATTAAAGTCTGGACAGTATTTACAAAACCACTGCATGTTCCACAGCTGCATGCTTTTGCACTACAATGTACTCCAGTATTAACCATGCCAGTCTCACACACACACAGACACACACACACACACACACACCCCCCCGCACACATACGCATACGCGCGCACACACACACACACACACACACACACACACTCGCACGCACATGCGCTCGTGCGCACACACACACACACACTTGTAAGCAAACATGGATCTTCATGTAGATAACATACCACAAAATTAAGATGGTCACGCTGTGCCATGCAGTGAAACAATACAGCAGCAAAAGGATTTAGGCACACTCTCAAGGTGGTAAAAACCTCTTGGATATCCTAACTGAGAAAGTATGAAATACGTGACACTTTCATATTTCATATTGTAACGTGGGCTGCAGGGAACACTCAAAAACTTAATACCAAGAAAGTAAGACTGCTTGAACATTCAACATTAATGTCACAGCATGTCATTCACCCCTTTCACAATAGGTAACACAGCATTGCACATGAAATAATAATGCAGTCAAACAGAAAATGTAAGAGAGAAGCCCTTAAGTATCACTATAGTATGACTTCTGCAACACTCACTTAGCTCACATGTTCACAACCTCGCTACAGCAAACGGCCAAGAATTAAAATTTAGCTGTTGCTCTATAACAGACTCTTCATCCTCCCAGTGCTGTAGTGCTATGACCATCTGGCTATCTCCATTTCAGCTCTTTGCTTAGAGAAAAAAAATCATACAGCATGCTAATCTGCACAACATGGGGGGTTAAGTCATGTTTCAGGTAACATACAAGCACGTAACATCTTACAAAAACTACATTTAAGATGTTGCACTTTTTGTATCAAGAAACAACAAGGTAAACTGGAAATCTAAAATACTGCAAAAATTTCATTACAAAAAAGGATATGAACACTTTACAAGAACAGAGGAGGACATGCTAGGGACAAAATAGTATTCCAAATGCCTATACTAACATACACAGTTTTCAGTCTTTCACATATTTCAAATAAAAATCATTACCAAGTGCAAAGAGGAAAAAATGAGATGGCCTTTTCACCACTCTGCTTGCCAATTACTGAATCTCCAGCCATCAGGCTCAAGGCCATTCATCCCTTAGTGATGGGACTCTCAGATCCCCTAGGATGGCTGCAGTCTGGACTCTCATCAGCATCTACAAGAGCCTATTTCATCTGAATGACCAATACTCTTACCCCTGGGAGGTGACGTGGCCATCTACATCACTGTAGTGACTGCTAATACCGCCCCCACATGTCGATCACAACTGTCACTGGCTTGAGTACTGGCACCCACACCTGTCTCTCCACTGGCCCCATCCTCCAAAATGGATTAGCATTTTTGGAGTGATAGAGTAAATCTGGCTGGGATTCTACTCTCTTCCCTCCAGGATAAGCAAGCCTATCCTTTCCTGCCACAAGCTCAGATCACCTGTGTCATAATCAGGGCTTTATACCGCTATCAGCACCATCAAAGCTAGACATGGTCACATTTGTCAAAACAGTAAGCATGCAATTACATTTGAAGAAAAAGAAGCCATAAAGAATAAAACATACTGGTATGGAAAAGTAACCATCACTGCCTGCCTAAGGCTACACACTAAATACAGAACATGGATATGTGCAAAGAAATAGTACAACATTCACTTCCATTTTTCTCACAAACATGCATCCCCCACTTTTAATATTAATGCTTAAATGTGTTCACTACTATTTTCAAGCAATGCATTCATACTGCAATACCCATCAGCTGATCATGTAGATATTTTTACTGATTTGCACACTGTCCAACTACAGCTGCTCTCTTCAAGTGATACAATGCAATGCCATGCACGGCAAAAAAATATGATAGTTCAGTCAAACCCAACTTAGACGACATTAAGGTAAACTAGTAGTAGAAAAGATTCTGTCAAGTCTGAGTGTTGGCTTGATTTTAGTTGAACTGCAACTACAGTTATTAAATATCTGCAGTCAATTACGTGAGAAATAATGAAGCAGATGTCAAGTAGAAATTAAGATGATAAATTGAATTGAACGCTGAAAGGAATATTTGTAACAGGATTTATTTTTTGTATTTTTCCCAATAAAGTCTAAGGCTGGCAGGTTATATTTTTTTTCCATCTTTATTTTATTTATGTATGTATTTATGTGTTTATTTATTTACTTAACATTTGTTTACTGGAAAAGTCTGACTTGGAATGAAGCCAATTTTCAACGGCAGCCCGGAGAAGAAACACTCCAGATGCACGTCTTTGTAACGTGGGAGCACCCACAGGAAATCCACACGAACACAGGGAGGCAGACTCTACGCATAAGGCACCCCAGACAAGAATTGAACAAGAGAACCTTTTGCTGTGAGGCGACAACGCTACCACAGCACCACTGCACTGTTCAATCCATCTGTTCACATTACTACCCGTATGTGATAGTACAAATGCTGCTTAGTAAAACAAAGCACTGAACCACACTCACAGTACATGTGGAAACTTTGCTTGTTACTCAAAGTAGCACCAGGAGAAAACTGCCCTGAATAAACTTAAATGCAGTAGAGCTGTCCCTCCTTATTACATCTGCCTCATCTACTGATCTGCTTCACCCAGAATCATTATGGTTTACAAAAAATCTTTAAGGACCTCTAAAAGGTACATTCACAGACTGGTAGGGTTGCTATCTGATTGCCTTGTTTTTGGAAATGAGATTGAAAGAAAGCCATATACACTGGATAGATGCAGTCATAAGGTGTGTTTTTCTGCACAGGAAAAAAAAAAACTGAACTGCCTGCTATTAGTAATCTATACAACGTATTATAATATCAGTTGCTCCAGTTAGCAGTCAATCACACCAATCCTCAACATTACCCTCCTTTCCCTCTTATTTTTCATGCTTTGATATCCTTAAAGTGATAATCTCCGTCAAGGTTGAGGGGACCACTTCATGATACCTTATTAGCAGAAAACGTAATAATGATGATGGATATACACAGCCATCATTCATCCTTCTCACCACTACAACAGAAGCACCATCTCTCAAGTCTGTTGGCACCAATCTAAACTCATCCCCTTTACCCATGAGGCCAGCATTCTGCCTTCATGAAACAGGACATTTGTAAGTGGAACCTAATCAGTAATCTAAATACACAACTTGTACAAGTGCTTGCTGGGCCTAGAAAAGACAAAACTCATTGCGGTGTTTTGTCTGCTATGACTGCTTCTAATAGAGGGTGTATTGAAAGAGGTAAATACGAAGCAGGCAAACAAATCACAGAAAGGGAAGTCTACCTAACAACTAATAGCTAACACCTTCCTCTAGTGGTATGCCATGGCCACTATTTTTTGGGGGAATCAGATTATTATTTGCCTATTACTTGTTTTCTGGCCACCTCAGGAAAGAAACCATGTGCCATTTGTTTTCTGATCAATTTTGGACAGAAGCCTGAAACTATATCGACTAAACTCAATTGAATGCTGAAAGGAATATTTGTAACTGAATTTCTTTTTTTGTATTTTCCCCAACCAAGTTCTACAGACTTTTTTTTTTAATGCAAACTGCAAATTGCATCATCATCTATGCAGAACTCCCTTCTGCCAGGCAAGGAAAAGGTTGGCAGGAATGTGAGGAGGATGAACCATGATCATGCAGACTTGACATTATGGAATGCACATAACTTTTGAACCCATCACTTCTGACTGATTTTCACCATTAGGGCCAGAGTTCCTAGCAGACCTTCCTGGGTGACATCATGTAACAATCCTCCCAAGTAACTGTGGTCCTAAAGGAAGTCCTGGAACAACAGACCATGTCTATTTTGTAATACCTTGTGACTGCAGCACATCTACACAAGCGTTCCTGAAAAAAGGCCTGGGATATGATATACTGGTGGTCTTTGTAGAATGACCTCTAGGCTATACAATTGGCAGTTTACAATGTTTTTCTTGACAATATCCAACATTTAGAAAACTGACTGGATAAAGTGATTTTGGAGACTGTTCCCCCATTTCATCAGCAGCATAAAACATGAGTAAGTGAATACTCTCAACTCTTGTGTCCTGTCTGATAAAAGTGAAGCTGCCTATGCACAGCCACACAGTAAGGTGCTCTCCTCTAGTCGTATAATCAGGATGAAATGATGGAAAATTAATAAAAATGATGAGGGAGGCCTCTGTACAAACTGTGGGGATGAAAATGGGAATTGTATGCAGGACTACCACATCTTTGTTGAAGACCAGATATGGTGATTTTCCACACAATGCTTTAAGTTAAGAAATTGTATTTTTTTCCTTGGGTAACAGCAACTAAATTTTCCATAACAGAAATTTTAGCTTCACCATAGAGGTTGGTTTGAAGGGAAGGAGAGTTAGCATAAAATACAGGCGCCATAAAGGGACAGACTAACAATGTAGTTCTAAGAACAGCAACTCTTGAAAAAGCCTTACAAACCTTAAGAAGGCACCCACACTGAAAAATGAGCCAGTGTGTCCACGGACATGTACTTTTCCTAATATTAGGCTTTTGGGAAGACAGAACCATATGGACAGCCCTACAGGAAAAACTTTTAGTTATGTACTTACCATAACTTCGGATGTATGGGATCCATCTCGCCTACATTCATAACAGATGGGTTCGGAGCCGATCCATCGGCTCCGACTCGGCAACTAATACACTAGCACGAAGTCTCTCATTGGCTGGGCTACTCCCTATCCCAGGATGCACTACACCTGCTTCCCCAGATCTTGTTTGTTCACTTTCATACATCCATGCAAACACAGAAAAACTAGTAGTCACTATAACCAACTAAAGTTCTTCAAGAAAGATCACCAAAAAGGGACTACAGCTCCTCTAAATCCGAATGGAAGGGGGAAGGAGGGTGGGTACTTATGAATGTAGGGGAGATGGATCCCATACATCCGAAGTTATGGTAAGTACATAACTAAAAGATGTAATGGGATCCTATCTCGCCTACATTCATAACAGATGGGACGGCGTCCCTAGCACCTAAATCCCGGGTGGCTCATTGGAAAACACTCCTGAGAACTGAGGAACAAAAGGAAGCCCTGCCTCGAGAAACCACATCCAATTTGTAATGAGAAATGAAAGTGTGCGGAGAATTCCAGGTTGCCGCAGCACAAATATCATCTATTGATAATTTGGAGTGAAAAGCTACAGAAGTAGCCATTGCCCTGGTAGAATGAGCCTTGACTGGAAAGGGAAGCTCTTTGTTAGCCTGTGAATAAATAAAAATGATACAATCTTTAATCCATTTAGCTATGGAGGTTTTTGTTACTGGTTGACCCAATTTGTTCATTGCAAAGGAAACAAACAATTGATTTGATTTCCGCGTGTGAGCGGTTCTATTCAAGTAAAAACGCAGTTGTCTATGTACGTCCAATTGATGCAAGGTATATTCTGCGTTATTAGAGAATTCTGGGAAAAACACAGGGAGTTCTATAGTTTGTTGAATACAGAAAGTGGGGGCCACCTTTGGTATAAAGGAAGGGTTTAATTTCAATGAAACTCTATGCTTGTGAAAAATCAAATAGGGAGGATCAGAACAAAGAGCTTGAAGTTCTGAAACTCGCCTGGCAGAAGTTATGGCCACTAAAAAGGCCGTTTTCCAAGACAGAAATTTTAAATCACAGGTAGCAGCTGGTTCGAAAGGACGGGCAGTTAGGGCAGCAAGAACCATATTCAAGTCCCAATGGGGGACAGGATGAGATAATGGAGACCTAAGGAGCCACACACCTTTAAGAAAAGCCTTACAAAGTTTGTGAGACATCAATGAAGGTTCAAATGAGGCATGAAAATTAGAGATCGCTGCTAGCTGAACCTTAATGGTAGAAACTGAAGAGCCCAACTGAAAAAGGGAGGCCAGAAAATTCAGAACCTCCGATACTGGTGCAGTGAGAGGGTCTATACCCCGTTCCTGAGCCCAGAAGGCAAACCTTTTCCATTTGCTGGAATAAATTTTGATAGTGGAAGGTTTATGAGAAGAAGACAATATGTGGACCACGTCCGGAGAAAGAACATTGTCTCGGACTAAGGATGGAAGTGGAGTAACCATACTGCCAACTTCAAGGACCTGAGAGACGGGTGAAGCCATCCTGACTGATGAGTCAGCAGGTCTGGCACCGGATCCAGAAACCATGGACCTTCTATCGCATGCCTCTGTAGGAAAGGGAATCAAACTTGACGAGACCAGTGCGGGGCAATCAAAATCATCTCGCTCTCCAGGTAAATGGCCTTCTGTATCACCCTCGGTAGGAGGGGAAACGGGGGGAAAGCGTAGAGAAGACCGGGGGGCCAAATGTGGGTCAAAGCGTCCCTGGGAATCTGTCCCTGAGAAGGGAACAGCGTGAAGAACTCTCTGCATTTCGCATTGTGAGGGCTGGCAAACAGGTCGCAGCAAGGGAGACCCCATCTGTCAAAGATTTTCGCAGTTACTCCCTGGTTGAGGGACCACTCGTGGGGTGAAAGAATGGTCCTGCTTAATCTGTCCGCAATCACATTGGATTTCCCCGGTATGTGCGTTGCCATTAGAAAGCGGTTGGTAGCTACCGCCCAGTGCCAAAGTCTCATGGCTTCTCTGCACAGTGGGTAAGACCTGGTTCCACCTTGCTTGTTTATGTACCACACCACCGACATGTTGTCGGATAGGATAGCAATCGGGCCTTGTGGGAGAGCGTGATGGAGAGCTTGGAGTACCAAGAGTACCGTTCTCATCTCCAGGACATTGATATGCAAATGCGTTTCCTGGATCTGCCATGTGCCTTGGACCGACCTGTCCAGGTAATGACCCCCCCACCCTACCTGGGAGGCGTCCGTAGTCACAGTGGCAATGGGACGTTGAGGTATAAAGGGTCGCCCCTGGTCGAGATTGGATTGGAGAAGCCACCAACGCAGATCTCGACGGCAACTTTCCGTGATCATGATTAAATGGTTCAAGGGAAGTTCCTGATAAGACCATTGAACCGACAGTAGCCATTGTAAAATTTGCATGTGAAGTCTGGCCAAGGGAACTAAAAGTATGGTTGATGCCATCGAACCCAACAGTTGTAGAATCTGATGGGCCGGGGCTCTTAGTAGGGGAAGACAGGATTTGACTTGATCTTGTAGGACCTGAATTCTTGCTGCCGGTAAAAAGGCGTGCATTCTTTTTGTGTCTAAGTCTGTGCCTATAAAAATAATACGCTGAGATGGCTGTAGTACAGATTTTTGCAAATTGAACGTAATCCCTAAGAAACGGCCCAAGGTGACCGTGGCGCTGAGCACCTGGAATAGTAGATGCTCGGAGGTGGCAGTAAGGAGCCAGTCGTCTAGATATGGAAACACTTGGAATCCCAGACTTCTCAGGTGAGCAGTTACCACTGCCAGACACCTGGTGAACACCCTGGGGGCTGTGGTGAGACCAAAGGGCAGTGCTCGGAATTGGAAATGACTGACTCCGAGGCGGAAGCGTAAGTGTCTCCTGGACTCTTGAGCTATCGGAATGTGATAGTAAGCGCCCTGGAGATCTATGGAGCACATCCATGCATCTTTTTCCAGCAAAGGAAGAATAGATTGAAGAGTGACCATTCGGAATTTGGACTTTTTTACAAAATGATTCAATGAACTGAGGTCCAAAATGGGCCTGAAGTCCCCTGTCTTTTTTGGTACCAAAAATAATCTTGAGTAAGTTCCTAATCCGATCTGGTCGATGGGGACAGGCTGGATGGCTCCTTTTTCTAGCAGCTTTGAAACCTCTAATGCTGCCTGATCCCGCTGACTGGGTGGTACGTCCGGGATTTCCCTTAAAGAAGGGGGGGGTTTGTTGAAGGGGATGATGTATCCTCCGGTAATAATGCGAAGCACCCACTGATCGCTTGTTATGGATTCCCAAGCTTGTGGGTGCACCGCAAATCGACCCCCGACTGGCTCCGGAGATGCACAGTCGGGCAACAACTCAGGGACGCTGGTTGTATGAAGAACCACGAAAGGAATCGCGGTCTCCAGAGTTACGGGGGCCTCTGCCACCTCTGGGGCGGCGTCTTCCAGAATTTCCCCCTCCCCTGCCTCTGGAGGGGGAATCACTGGGTGGAGTAGGGAAAGACTTCTGAGATTTTCTAAACCACATTTTCCCTCCTCTCTGAGCCTTGGGGTAAGGCCTAGAAGGAGCGTAAAATCGGGCCCCAACGGCAGTCAAAGTCTTGCCCTTCTGCTCGCACCGAGTTAGGGTGTCCTTCACCTTGGGTCCAAACAAAGATGACCCATCAAAGGGGGCGTCGGCAAATGAACACAAGCGTAACCAGGCGTGTTTCCTGAGGGCAACGCCTGTTCCCGCTGCTCTACTCGCCCCTTCGGCCGCATAGGAAATGAACCTCATGGACGAGTTAACAATAGAAAAGAGGGTAGTCATCTGGGCGCCAACAGTCGGGGCCAGCGCCTCAGGTAGATTACCAACAAGGGAGTCATTTAGCTCTTTGAGGAGATCCCTTTGGAGCCTCGTAAAATGACATAAGTAGTTCAGCGACCGTAAGGTAAAGGCCGCTGAAGACAGGGTACGCTTCCCGTACCTATCCATGCTCCTGGAATCCTTATTAGGAGGATGAACAGACGTTGAAGCCTCTGCCACATCCTGCTGTGTGGCAGAAGCCACCACCAAAGCATCTACAGGCACACCCTTTGTGAGAAATTCCTTCTGGGGGGGGGGGCTGACAAAAACTTATTGGGCCTCGCAGGCACCGGTTCCACAGAATCAGGGTGTTCCCACGCCCTTCGAGAAACCAAATCAAGGAGTTCATCGAAGGGTGGAGACACCCAGAAGGCGGAAGGCTGGGCCCCAAAGGCCTTGAGGAAGACTGACTCCTCAGCTGAAGGGGTTTTGGCTTGCCAGTCACCTCTCTGTCTCAGAATCTCCAAGATATCTGAGAAGGAGATATCATCCGAAGATGATTTGGGGACCCTTCTGCGTCATCGAGGTCAGTATCCGATGTAACAGACTCATCTTGGGAGTCTACGTGCTTCCTCTTACACAATTTCTTCCGTTGGGGTTCGTCCGAAGCAGTTTCGGACGGACCACCCGGAAGAAGGGAACCCCCGATGGGGGTATCCTCAAGC
Organism: Protopterus annectens; assembly: GCF_019279795.1. NCBI lineage: Eukaryota > Metazoa > Chordata > Ceratodontiformes > Protopteridae > Protopterus > Protopterus annectens. The sequence continues at coordinate 325,443,514 of NC_056740.1, read as the reverse complement.
CTTGGGGCCCCGCTGCCGGGGAGCTGCAACACAACAGAGGCACCAGTCTCCAAATCTAGGGACGGTGAAGTAGAATCTTGCTGAACCAGCAAAGGCATGGCCAGCGCGCTCCTCATGGCCTCAAAGGCCGGACCTCCAGAATCCAAGGAGGTCACTGGTCTAGAGGCCATGATGGCACTGGGAATTCCAGCAGCCGATGCTCCGAGAGGAAGACTAGGCACCGAAGCACCCAATCCCAAAGTGTTCCCCTCGGGCCCGGCTGAAGAGGTCGCAGTTACCAAACCCTGAACCGGAGGACAGGGTAGGAAGCACAGTCGGAACCGAGAGACCTCGGAGGGGTCTCTGCTCCGACCGTATGGCTCCGCTTTGCTCCACCACCACCGACTCCAATGGCTCCGAGGAGGTTGGAGGAGGAATCGAATGTGTTGGAGGGGGGATCGGCTACGAAGCTAACTGTGCTGGAGCCGAGACCAATTTAGTAAAAACTGGAGATTGGAATAGCCTCTGTATCACCCTATCCAGGTCCGAATCAGAGAGTCTCGATGATTTAGAGGAGGTAGACAATCGAGAAGACTTTCCTCTCGGCTCCGAGAGAGAAGGGGACCGGCTCCGAAACGGCTCCAACGCTATCGGCGCCGGTTCCACCACAGCATGGACCACCATCGGCGCCGACGGAGCTTTCTTCGGAGCCGAGGGGGAAGAGTCTGAGCTGCACACCTCCACCGGCTCCGAAGCCATTGGAACCGATGGAGGTGATTCACCTCTCGATACTCCAACCTGCGGCTCCGAAACCAATGGAGCCGAGGCAGGAGGTATCGAGGCAGACCCTTCGGCCCCGAAGTCAGTGGAGCCGAGGAAGAAGAAGTCAATTTTGGCTTTTTAGTAGATGGCTCTGACGGACTTGTCGGAGCCGACGATCTTTTCTTTTTGGAAGCAACAGGTGGATCCAAGGCTTCCCAAAAGAAGGTTTAATAAGCCCTTTCAAAATTAGCTTGTTCTTGCGTTCTTGAAGAACTCTAGAGGAGAACGCATGACAGACGCTACAAGTCTCTTGCAGGTGTTTCGGCCCCAAACAATAAACACAGACTGAATGGCTGTCTGTAATGGACATTTTATAACTGCACCGAGTGCATTTTTTAAAGCCTGACTTTTGCTCCTTAGACATAATACAGGCCCTTCAACAAGTAAGTTTTTTAAAACCTGACTTTACAACAACAAGTAAGCACTATAAACAAAATTGCACCAACTGAAAAGCGCGAGACACACTGGCGCGAGTACTGAGGAAAAAAATTTACCTCACAACAAACAGTCACAGACAAAACAAGTTCAACGGCCCAAAGCCCTCTAATTTAAACGGGCTTGGCCCGAAAAACAATTAACCAAAAAAATTAATTAAAGCTGAACAGCACTCAAAGGTAGGGCAAAGGCCCTCTAACTTAAACGGGCCTTGCCCGACTGAAAAGAATAAAGTACCAGAAGACACTCAAACACACAAAATATATAAAATAGTAAGGAATAGTAAGGAATAGCTGTTAAAACAGCTGTTTGGTTAATATAGACAAAAACCCCAAGGTCAAAGACCAATAAAGGTAAAAAAGAACCACTTAGCTCCAGCCAAGTCGAGACCACGTCCAGCTTGTAAAGCGGCAAACGAGATCTGGGGAAGCAGGTGTAGTGCATCCTGGGATAGGGAGTAGCCCAGCCAATGAGAGACTTCGTGCTAGTGTATTAGTTGCCGAGTCAGAGCTGATGGATCGGCTCCGAACCCATCTGTTATGAATGTAGGCGAGATAGGATCCCATTACATCAAGTGGTTAAACAGATGGCATAAAAGGTCATTGTGAGGCTTGCCAGACAGGTGAGTTAGCAGGGTTTTGAAGGACATCAGCTTGAGGAGATTCTCTACAATGTGAGGCCACAGCAAGTGGAACTAAACTTGTCAAGGCGAAAATGGAGTTATAACAATGACCTAGACCTTTCTCACCTTGGCTTTTGCATTAACCTGGGAAATAGAGAAAGGCATTGAACAATACACAACAGACCTGGAAGCCGTTCCTGGACTACAGAATCTTATCAGCTGCCACTCAGGTGGAGTCAGGGAAAAGTTGTTGCTATATTTGGCACTGGTCAGAGGTCTCCATCAACAGAAGAGACACTTCATTAAAGTCCAGCTGAAGGACCCCTCAAACAGCATCAGCAAGTGTCAGTTGGGCTCCTCATTAGGGAGCTGACTTTGCCAGTTATGTGAACAGTGACCAGAAAGCTACTTAAGAGTATGGCTCGTTCCCTCAACTGCATCATTTCAAAATACAGGAAACCGAAACGAGTCCTCTCTTCCTTGCTGATGCAACACACCACTTATTTTGTCATAGCGGACGTCAATCACATCTCAAGGAAGGAATCTTTAAAGGCCAGCAAGTTAGGAAACCAACATCATTTCCGGGATGTCAGTGTTTAGAGTGGCCTCATTCTGTGACATCTATGCTTGATCATGCCTTCCCCAAATACCCTGAAGTTCTTGCATAGTTTTTAGTCTGGAAACTTTAAATTTGGAAGGGGCTGTCTAGAAAAAGGCCATCATCAAAAAGCCACCCATGTACATGCTTTTGACAAGCCTTGTACAGTTTGATGTGATCCGATGTCCAAGCACTTGCTCCAATGTGTTTGGACAGTCCACTTGAAGACTCTGTGTTACACCTCATAAAGAGAATCAGGACTACTGCTACTAGTCTGGACCAATAAATCTGGTCAGTTATGAGAATAATGGGAGGAAGCCTTTCTCAAGAAAGGTTGGCTTTGTGCAGACGGGCATCCAGCGAGCAACTTATAAACATTACTATCTGCACGAGCCATATCAGGGACTTGGCATAGTTTGATATTACCTGCGAGTGTGCAAGCTAACACAGAACAGAATTCATGGCAGAGATCTGTTTTTCTAAGTTCAGAGAAGCTGGGATCCTATCATCTTGGTAGTGAAGGATGGACTCCACAAGGAAACCACAAACCTACATTTTATGACTACCCTGTAAAGAGGAGATATAGTCCAAAAGAAAAAGCCTAGAAAGTACAGTTTTGTACCTACCATAAATATTCGAGTGTAAACACTGCGGCAGTCATTACACTTGGGGTTATCCTGCCATCAGGCGGTTCCCCAGTCGGCCTGAGTTCCAAAGTCTTGGTCCGGCGTCGGTTGCTGTCGCCTCCTCCCTGACGTCAGTGCGACAGGAGTATATAAGGTGCAGCCGACGCAATTTTCTTCAGTTTTTCTTGCCCCAGATGTCAGGTGCCCCCAAATAGGTAGGCAATTCGAATTGCTAATAAAACATACATAAGAAAAGCAAACAACAACTTTCAGTTACCAGCAAATACTCCCCATAGGTAGTAAAGGGTAGAAGGCATAGGTACTTACCAGCAAGTAAGAGGGGAAGGAGGGAGGGTAACCTGGACTGCAGCAGTGTTTACACTCAAACATCTACATTTATGGTAGGTACAAAACTGTACTATGTTCATTGTGTTACACTGCTGCAGTCATTACGCTTGGGTGGAATCCCAAAGCTGAGGTAGGGAGGCTGGTTCATTAAGGCATTAGGGGTGGCTATAAAGCCCTGCAGCACAGCAGTGGCGATGCCAGCTCTGGATTTGGAGTATAAAGGCAAATGGTAAAGCCTGGTGAAGGTATGCACAGAACTCCATGTTGCTGCTTCCAAAATCTCCTTAGGAGGTACTCCTCTGAGGTAGGCAGTTGAAGTGGCTGTTGCCCTGGTGGAGTGAGATCTAATGCTGCTAGGTACAGGTTTCCCAAGGTGAGTATAGCAGAAACGTATACAATGTCCTATCCATTTTGAGATAGTCTGTTTTGAAATGGCTTTTCCCTGTGCTCCTGCAGCATATGCTACCAATAATTGCTCAGTTTTTCTAAAAGGTTTGGTTTTGTCCAAGAAGAAGCGTAACTGCCTGTGAATGTCCAAAGAATGTAGTAGTCTCTCCCCTTTGTTCTGTGGTTTTGGATAAAAAGTTGGCAAGTGAATAGTTTGGTTTAGAACCACACTTGATACCACCTTTGGCATAAAGGTAGGGTTAGTTCTTAAAGACACACTGTCCTGGTGGAAAATGAGGAAAGGTTCCATTGCCATTAGTGCCTGTAATTCTGAAACTCTTCATGCTGATGTTATTGCCAGTAGCAGAGCAGTTTTCCAAGAGATGTATTTTAATTCTGCTGCGTTAGCTGGCTCAAAGGGAGGTGAAGTTAATTTTTCAAAAACAAAGTTGAAGTCCCAAGTTGGGGTAGGTGCTCTACGGGGCGGTCTTATGTTTTTAGCCCCTCTGAGGTACTGTTTGAGCAAAGGATTAGAAAAAATTGGTGGATCCGTGTTGTAATGAGCAGAAATGGCTGAGGTGTGGATCTTGATGGATGAGAAGGAGAGGCCCTTGTCCAGCATAGCAGTTAAATATTGAAGTATCTGAGGAATGTTTGGGACAAGAGGGTTAAGGCTGCGCGCCTGGTTCCAGGCACAGAATCTCTTCCATTTATCCGAGTAGGCTTTCCTGGTGCAAGGCCTTCTGGTCTCCAGAATGACATCCATAACAGCTTTGGAGAGAGGCATTGCTTGCTTGACTAAGAAATTTTCCATGCAGCTAGGTTTAAGGTCTGTAGCTGGCTGTGAAGTATCTGGTTGTTGTGCTGTGTCAGCAAATGTGGGATTTGAGGCAAAATCCAGGGTGGTTCTTGCGCTAAGTTCTTCAAGATTGGGTACCAGTACTGGTGTGGCCAGTCTGGTGCAATCAGGATCACCTTTGGCTCTTCTTGCCTGGCTTTTATGAGTACCTTTGGAAGGAGAGGTAAAGGATGAAAAGCGTATACTTGCAGGTTTTTCCAGCTGAATGAGAGGGCATCCACTTTCCATGCTTGTGGATGGTAGCTCCTTGTGCAGAATTTCTGTAGTTGGCAGTTCATTGGGGACGCAAACAGATCTATGTCCGGGTTCCACCATTTTTGTGTTATCATTCTGAATATTTGTGGATTCAATTCCCATTCGTGGGGATCCATGATGTTTCTGCTTAGGTCGTCTGCCAGTGTGTTTTTCTCTCCTGGCAGGAATTGTGCTTGCAGATGAACTTGGTAGTCTAGAGCTGTGTTCCACAAGGTCATGGCTTGTCTGCAGAGGGGGTAGGAGTGTGTGCCCCCTTGTTTGTTTATGTACCACATAACTGTGGTGTTGTCTGTCTTTAGTAGTAGTTGTCCTGGATGTACCAGGTCCTTGAAAGCTATAAGAGCATTTTGTACAGCTAGCATCTCTTTTTGATTGATGTGAAGATGCCTTTGCTCTGTGGGCCACTCGCCCCAAATACATTTTGCTGCCATGTGTGCTCTCCAGTCGTAATCCGATGCATCTATTGTCAGTGTTTGCCTGGCTGTGGGTTAAGTAAAAGGCTGTCCCTAGTTGAGGTGACAAGCTTGAGCCTACCATCGAAACTCCTGTTGAAGGCAAGGAATTAGTGATATAACTGTTTCCAAACTTTGACCGTGTTGATACCATACACTCTTTAGGTACCATTGTAGTTTCCTCATATGCAGTCTGGCATATGGAATTAGTAGCATGCAAGATGCCATGTAGCCCAAGGCCTGCAGAATTTTTCTTGCAGGGAGTTGGGTCTTTGTTGCCATCAATTGAAAGTATCGAGTCAGTTGTCCTTGCTTGTCTGACGTGAGATAAGCCATCTGGGCCTTTGTGTTCAAGCTGGCACCCAGGAATATTATCTGTTGTGAGGGCACTAGTTTTGATTTCTTTTCGTTTACTGTGTACCCCAGGCAACTTAACTTTTTTACGAACACCAGATGCTTTAGAAGAATGTCCTTGCTCTCTGCTTGAATCAGGCAGTCATCCAGGTATGGATAAATTTGAATCATTGTTTGCCTGCAAAATGCAATTACTGGTGCTAGGCACTTTGTGAAGACCCTGGGTGCAGTAGAGGAGCCAAAGGGCAGTGCAGAGAATTGGTAGTGCATTGAACCAGCTAGAAATCTGAGGTATCTTCTGCAGTTTTGTCCGATAGGAACATGCAGGTATGCCTCCTTGAGGTCCAAAGTCACGAGCCAAGCTTTCTTGCCCAGCATGGGAAGAAGCTGCTGTAGTGTCAACATTTTGAATTTCGGAACATCCAGGTAGGTGTTTAGAGAAGAAAGATCCAGAATGGGTCTCCAGGCTTTGCCCTTTCTGGGAACCAGAAAGAGTCGAGTAAAATCCTTGTCCTTGCTCCTGTGGTGGTACCTTTTGAATAGCTCTCATGTCCATGAGTGCTGTAATTTGTTTTTGAGCCTCTGCCCATTGATTTGGTGGCAGATTTGGCATTCCTTTTAACCTTGGTAGAGTGTGAAAGTGGAACCTGTAACCTAGAGATACAATGTTGAGAACCCATTTGTCTTTGGTGATGCAATGCCAATTGTGATAGAAAAGTGCCAGTTTTCCTCCTAAGGGGGCTGCCAAGAGACAGCTGTTTGGCAGCTGTAGAGGGAAGTCATTGAGGCTGCTTTTTATAAGGTTGTGGCCTGTCTTTCCCTTCTTTCTGGCCTGGTGTACCCCATTGTCGAGGCCTGTAAGGACCTTGTGCTTGACCTCTGCCTCTTGGATGTCTGTATCTGCCCCTTTGAGGTCTGTCTGTGACTGGAAAGGACCAATTCTTTGTTGGCCAATTTCTGCTAAAACGAGGAGGCTGAACCTGTAAGAAATCCTTCATCGTTTGCATAGATTTTGCCTTATCCTCCATCTTCTTTAATACCGCCTCTGCCTTAACTCCAAACAACACATCCCGATGCAAAGGTGCATCCAATAATTTTGCCGTAACATGATCTGGTAACGTATGTTCTTTTAACCAAGCATGCCTTCTAATGACAGAGCCTGTAACTGCTGCTCTACAGGAGGCCTCTAAGGAATCAAATCCACATTGCAAAGTATGTTTTCCCACTTGTTCAGCTGCATGCAATAAATCCTGCATTTCTTTAAAACTAGAAGGATCTGAATCTGGAAGCATCTTTTGTTTCAACTGAGACATCAAAAATTGCTGATATTTTAGCATGTGAAACTGGCAATTTAAAGCTCTCATTGCTAAAGTTGCAGATGTATATACTTTTTTTCCCCATCTGTCTAATGCTCTGGAATCTCTGTCAGAGGGAACTGGGTTTTTAGCTGATGAGGCCTTAATCCCTTTGGGTCCCTGGGAAATAGTTTCAGGGTCAGCAACAGGGCTTTTATACAGAAATTTGTGGGAGTCAGGGACTCTGTAATATCTATCAGGTTTAACTGGGGCAGGAGGTAAGGAGTCAGGGTTTAAGCTGGATTCAGTGTACACATCATCCACAATATCTAACACTGGCGGAATAGCAAGGGGTCTGTGTTGAGGCAATAAAAGGAAGTCTCTGAGCCTTTTCTTGGATTCTGAGTAATCCTGGCCTTCCCAATGGAAATGCACCCTCATCGTATGTAAGGTCTCCCCAAAGGAGTAGTCCTCAGGCAGAGAGGCTGATGGAATTGATTCCTCAGCATCAGAGTCCTCATAAGGGGGTAAAGAATATCCTAGGTCTGAGGATGAATCTGAAGAAATGGACACCTGGTCGGAGGATTCATAGTCTGCATCCTGTCTGGGCCTTTTATCAGGAGGGGGATGGGACCCCCTGATCAGGGTGATTAGGTCTTCGGCCATTTTAAGCATTTGTTTCTTAGGCATGGAAGCCTGTCCTGGAGAATGCTGTATCTGTTTCTTTGTTTTTAAGGGGGCCTTAGACTTTGCAGAGGGTTTAATGGTTAACTGGGTAGGTCTGAAAACACCCTCTGAAGCTGTGGAATGCTCAGCTACTTTGGTTCCCTCTGAAGGGTTAGTTTCGGTGGGCTGAAAACCTAGAGCGTCCGAAGGCCCAGCCAGCTCCACGTAGGAGTCGGAGGCCGTCTGTGGTTCTGTGGAAGCGGTCGTCAGGGGCTGCGTAGGCGCCTCGCTGAAAACCGGCGACCGGCCTAGAAGAGGCCTCGTCGTCAGTTTTGGGCCTCCAATGCCTGTCCTTGTCTTTGCGCTTTTTATGCATTCCGGCTGTCGGAAGTTCCGACGGCATGGTGTAATTGAATTTTCTGCCAAAATAATGTCAGGCAAAATCAAACCGACGTTTAATAGTGCGCTTGTTAAACCTAGCACAAAACCGACAACCAGTGACGTCGTGGTCTGGGCCTAGGCATGGAATACAATAGGAGTGGAAATCCTTATGAGGTATTTGCTTCCCACAAGAAATACAGTTATTAACTTTTACTGACATCGGTCTGAGGCAAGAAAAAGTTTCCCCAATGGGGTACTTAGCTTTGTAGAAGACTTTGGTTCTGGATTCGGAATGAAAATCTCAGGAGTCGGCCGACCGGCACTTGCGAACTGCTTTTGCTTCAGGCACTGCGTGGCAAGAAAGACTGAAGAAAATGGCGTCGGCTGCATCTTATATACCCCTGTTGCACTGACGTCAGGGAGGAGGCGACAGCAACCGACGCCGGACCAAGACTTTGGAACTCAGGCCGACCGGGGAACCGCCTGACGGCAGGATAACCCCAAGTGTAATGACTGCAGCAGTGTAACACGATAAACATCTAGTAATGGGGTCTCTTAAGCAAAGGCACATCTCCTTCTTGAGGGTTTGGATGTGCTACTCAGACCTCCAAGAGATCACCAATCTCCTCTTTACAGGCAATGAAGAACTGACCTCACCATTGCTACCTCAAATTTATGGGTTGAGGCTGCAGAAATCTACCACAAGTCTGAGGTGTCCTCTGTCTTTTTTGGCACTAAAAAGGATACAAAGTAACACATGCACCTGTTCATACCTGGTGTGCTTCTTTTTTTTTAATTTCTCTAAATCTTTTGGGTTTCTAATACCATGAGTGGAATGGACCTCATTCCCAAGTTAAAGTATGATTATGAAATTAGTATTGTTTCAATCTTTGATGTCAGCCAGAAGTGCTCTTCACAGCACCCGCAATGTGCCCAGTAATGACTCCTTTTGTAATTCATAGAGTTACATGCATCGGTAACCTATCCAAGTACGACTGTAAATTCTAAGACCTGTTGCTCCTACAACTGCTGGAACTGACTGGGTACCTTTCTTCCACTTTGCTCTTGTTTCTGCCTGCAAATTCTGGTATTTCATGACTTTGTCGCTCCCTGTAGGCAAAACACTATAGTCACTGGGTGTAGCAATTTTAATCAATGCTACTTTTGCCTTCTTTTCATGGTTTTCTTGCATCTATTTCTTGCAACATTGGTAATGGATGATCCCCATGTGATATAAACATCATTTTCTATGATCTTTGTGGCTCATGTTTACAGTGGTTTTTAGCCACTTCAGTATTATGTTTGCACAATCCCCAATGCAACAGTGTTGCCACATTACTATGCCTTTCAGTATATAGTCTTTATGCCATTAGTATATCACTACCAGCAATGAGGTGTGCAACTGTTTCCAATGTTATAATTAACCTTCTGTCTTTTGGTTTAAATTCACCTCTCCTTAACCATTCCTGCATCTGATCCTGATCAACAGGAGGTTGTTCCAAGAGTTTTCTATACTTGCAACTATATTTATGCATTTTCTACATTTCTTGCCTTTTCATCTGATGGGTAGCATTGTTACCTCACAGCAAGACGTTCTCCCGTTCGATTCTCGGCTGGGCTTGGGAGTGCCTTCTGTGTGGAGTCTGCATGTTCTCCCCGCGGTTGGGTAGCATTCGAAAGACATGCGTGCATAAATGGGCATGCCTTCGTTAAAGGTTGGGCGTCGAGCTGGCACCTCGGCGTTTCGTAAAAATCTTATGCCAATCATTAGCAGACCGGAGTTCCGCTGTGGCAACCCCTTACAGGGAAAAGCCAAAAGACAAACAACAACTTGCCTTTTCATCTGATCTTTCACCTTATATTCTTTTTCTTTTTTGGTACATTCAGTTGCTGTCTGATTTTTTATCTCCTTCTGGTTTGACTTCCATTCCCAGTAATCCATACAAAAACACCCAGACCGGCACACTGGTCCCAATAAAGGCAAGGAAGTCACTCTGATCTTAAAAAAGTAAAAAAACTTTCAATATACAAGAAACCATCTGCATTAAGCACTTTCATTCCACACAGGTAACTCCATTAGAATGCTTGTAAAACAAACAGCTGCCATTATATATAAATACCAACAATTAAATAGTGCAACACACCCATTGCTTTCTGAACTAATTCAATTAAATACAACAAAAAGAATTCCAGTTAGGTACTTCCAACTTGCCCTCCCCCAAAAAAACCCTATGTGAAAGTGTAAAATATACAAAAATGCATGCATTCTACTACATAGTATAAATATAACTTATTATTACAATATAACAGTAATGGAATGTAAAATCACAATACAACAGAAATGGGATGTAAAATCATCCCTTAATTACAAAACTCGTCTCTTAAGGGCAGGTACTATGGAGTAACTTTCATTTAAACCTGGGGGCACGCCTCCAGTCTCAACTGCCACATGAGCTAGCTATACTCTAAATTGTTTTCCCAATCACCATCTCTGTCAAATTTTTTAACCTGTTCCAAGACCCAAAACAGAATTCAGAACATACTAGGGAAGAATGCTTTTATAGAGCATGCGTCTCCTTCCCTTTACTAATATTGTAGTTATGTTCATAAATTCTTTGAATAAGTTTTCTTTCTGTTTTTCCTACGTAGTGTGCAAAACAGACTGTACAGAAAGCCAAATATACCACCCCTCTAGTATAACATGTATAATATTAGCTTTTAAAATTCCAATAGTACTCCAATGGTTTAATTCATCAGTATTGGCTATGTAGGGGCATTGAGGACACGTACCACACTTGAATGTACCAACCCTATTACCACTCCTGTTCCTGCTGTAATTCCTTTCAAAATAATTTTTTTCAAGTTGGGACCCCTTCTCAGTCTAAATTTTAATTTTCATGAGAAAACCTCCAAACTGTTGGGCATACTGGAAAACATATCCCAGTATCTCTGAACAATCTTCTTTACTTCCTGGGTACCCCTGTGGTAAGTGGTTACAAAATAAGACTTGCTGTGTTGGCCTAACTGAAGATTGTTGTCACCCTGGTTTCCCACTACCATGGACTGACTTGATCCATTATCAATCAACTGTATATTGCCTGCACCTTCCCTATTAACCAAAAGGGGTAAGTATCTTGTACCCCAACCATGTAGAATATCATTCATAGTGGACATAACCAAGTCCCTGGGATAACCTCTAGCATTAAAGAGTTCCCTTATATAAAATAGTTCTTTAAATCTTCCCTCAAAGAGTTCATGCGGGCTGCCCTAACCATCTGCCCTTTAATAATGTTCCTCTTTTGAGAGGAAGGATGTACGCTTTTAAAATGCAGGTAGGAGTCAGAAAAATGTTCTTTTCTATACAAAGTAGAAACAAAACTTCTATTAACAGTATCTTTTTTAATGTTAATATCCAAAAAAAATGGATCTTGGTATGTCCAGTATATTGACTTAATACCAAAAAATCATTGGTATTATTAATATAGTCAGTAAATGGAACTTGCGCATCTTGTGACCCATTTTTCGCCAATATTGTACTACTTTATTGGGAACAACACTTTGTTTTTTTCTTCTCCCTACTATGAAAATGTAAGAGCCTATGTCCGATACCTGGATGATATATTTATTGTATGGAAAGACCCTACGAATGGAATTGATCCATTTATTGATTATATTAATTATATTAATACCACCGATTTTTTGGTATTTAGTCATAACATTGGACATACCTAGATGTCCCACTGCCAGAGTAAAACACTCCTCCTCCTTAGGCTGGTGGGCGTCCTATCAGATTGGGTATACAGGGAACCAGCCAACACCATGACATCATTTTTTCTTGCCCCTAGAAGGTAAAAGTCCCCAGGATGAATAATAAGCAAGGGTCTAAAACAGAAAATAAGGGGTGTGAAAAGATAGGAGGAAGAATAAAAGATGTGAGCTGAAATGGCAGAGGTGTGAATTTTCATGGAAGAAAAGGATAGGGCTCTGTCAACCATGGTAGCCAAGTAATCTAAAATGGCACAGATATTGGCTGAATTAAAATTAAGGCCTTTCTGCTGGCACAGGATGGTTAATTTTTTCCACTTGTCCGAGTAGGATTTCCTAGTACTAGGCCTTCTGGCTTCTGAGAATGTCTTGAACTTGTTTGCGTAGGGCATGCTTGGAAATGAATGCTGGTGGATTATCCATACTGAGAGTCTGCAGATTGGGGGATGCACAAAACCTCCACTTGTCCTGAGTCAGAAGGTCCACTGTGAGTTAACTGCCATGGATATTCATTGATTAAACATAGAAGCAGAGGATACCAGAGCTGCCTGGGCCAGTTTGGGGCTATCAGAATGACTATTGGGCCTTCTTCCCTGATTTTTAGGGGGTCCCAAGGAGGAAGAGGCAGGTGGGAAACACAAAGGAAAAGACTGGTCCACAGGAAGAAGAAAGCATCTGTCTTCCAGGCTGTGAGCAGTTTGCTCCTGAAACAGAATCTTTTTAGTTGAGCATTTTCTTTGGTGATAACACGGTCCATCTGTGGTGTTCCCAATTTCTGGACTACGGTGAGGAAAATGTTTACAGATGCAGATGTCATTCATGGGAATCCATCAGGTTCCTGCTGAGTTGATCTGCTAGTGTATTTTGAACACCTGGAAGGTATTATGCCATGAGGTGCAACCAGAGAGAGTGAGCTGTGTCCCATACCTGCATAGCTAGTTGATAAAGAAAGTAAGCGTGAGCACCTCCTTGTTTGTTTATGTACCGCAGGATTGTGGTGGTGTCTGTTTTGACTAGCAGGACCCCATGATTTCCATTTCTCTTTGACAGATAACAGGCCTTTTTGAACTGGCATCAGTTCTTTCCCGTTTATGTGCTTGTCGTTGAACCTGAATTTCCCATTTGCCTTGGGATTGAAGGCATTAGAAATGAGACCCCCAGGCTGTCTCTGAAGCAGCTGTGGTTTAAGTTTGACCTTGAGGGGTGAACTTGAAGGGAGACCAAAGTTCTGGGCACAAGCCTGTGCCCACCATGCAAATTCCTCCCTGAGACAAGGGATCAGCTGAATTTCTGTCTCTAGGGACTGTGAATGCTGGCACCACAGATTCTTGAGGTACCACTGGAGTTTCCTCACGTGTAACCTGCATATCCCTCAACCGTACAGAATTTCTCATTTTTTACCAGTTTTGAGGGCCAAACAATGGAGTGCCCCAATTCCTGAGTGGCACCCCTTAATTTCCAAATTTCCCGGCTTTTAATTTCTTTCCTGCTTTTGGGCTGACATCACGTGCAGAGGTGTGTGCAATGACGTCAGCTCCGTGAACAGCCTGCCAGCCTGTTGGAATTGGCCGAGGGCTCGAGGGATTCACTGTACTTTATTTCTGGCCAGCCAAAAGTAGCATACAAGCCATGCATGCATTTCCCTAGCTGCTCCAGGTAAGAAAGAGGACAAAACAGTAAAATAAAAACTCTGCATTATTCAATTACCAGGTCTGTAACGTCGAGCATTTGATTTGCAGGTCCGTCCTGCTTTTACTTTGAATTTGTGTGTGCGAGCATTTGAGTTGCACGTCCGTTCTACTTTTACTACTTTGAATTTGTGAGCCGTGAGTGCATTTAAACTCAATTATCAGGTCTGTAACAGTCTATTATGCTGCGAGCATTTACTACTTTGAATTTGCTTTTACTAGTGTGTACAAGCAATGAGCATTTGATTTGATTTGCAGGTCTATTCTGCTTTTACTCTGCACTTCTTTCAATTACCGCATTTGAATTACCAGGTCCATAACCATCCTTGATTTGCAGGTCATTTCTGCTTTTGGGTGTGTGTGTGTGTGTGTGTGTGTGTGTGTGTGTGTGTGTGTGTGTGTGTGTGTGTGTGTGTGTGTGTGTGTGTTTTATTCTGCAGTTGATTCAATTACCGCATTGTTGTACTCTGCAGTTGATTCAATTACCGCATTGTTGTACTCTGCAGATGATTCAATTACCGCATTGTTGTACTCTGCAGATGATTCTGCAGATGATTCAATTACCGCATTGTTGTACTCTGCAGTTGATTCAATTACCGCATTGTTGTACTCTGCAGTTGATTCAATTACCGCATTGTTGTACTCTGCAGTTGATTCAATTACCGCATTGTTGTACTCTGCAGTTGATTCAATTACCGCATTGTTGTACTCTGCCGTTGATTCAATTACCGCATTGTTGTACTCTGCCGTTGATTCAATTACCGCATTGTTGTACTCTGCAGTTGATTCAATTACCGCAGTGTGTGTGTGAGAGAGAGAGAGAGAGAGAGAGAGAGAGAGAGAGAGAGAGAGAGAGAGTGAGAGTACTAACTCAGAGATCACACTACAGTGAGGAAATGGGAGAAATTTTCCCAGCACGAAATATGCATTGTTTTTATTCAAGTGTTTGCTATTTCCTCAGACTTTTCTGCTACTCAGTTTTATACTTAACGATAAAACAGTCTCCAGTATCAGTATCCTGTACATTAGCTGTTTTGTGTAGTCTCATTCAATTTTCAGATTCAATTTTATACGTGCATATGAATATTCATGTGTCCAGTGATGACATTAGCATGAATATTCAATTATTACTCTTATGCGTCACCAGATGTCAGGTGGTGGGTGGTGAGCAGGACTTGCTTCTGTGTATGGAGGGGGGTTATGACTCTGTTACATGACCCCACTTCCATTTGCCCCATAGTTGCTTTATTGCACAATCTATGATGGTACAAATCTGTAGTAATTAACATAAATGCAAAACATCATTAAAGTAACCAAGACAGCAAATGACAAAAGCAATACGAAACTATCTAATTGGACATTTTAGGGTGCAGCGTTTAATAAACAAGATAAAAATTTGGAAACTGCAAACATAACAATGATGTAGGAGGGCACTGAATCCTGCATACCTCCCTCCCTACTCTGCATTTGCACATGCACAAGTTCCAGTGTTCGCCATGACCTGATTTTAAAGTAAAATGTAGCTTGTTGACAGAAAAGAAAGTTGAGAGTGCAGTTATACACACGGTTTGATTCTCTTATTTGAAACGGTTTTATTTTTGCCGGATTCATGTTTTACACATTCTAAAGTTTTTCTTTTGAATCTTTGTTTCCAGATTTAAGCATTTAAATTGATTTGTTAACTAGGTAACCCACTACGCACAACTTTTATTTATTTTTGTTTTGTTTTACTAAAGTGGTGTTACAACTGTGTCCGATTTGCAGAGACTCCTACACCTCTTCACGTAGTTTTTGAAATTTGTTAACCAGGGTTGAGTACTGATCTCAGTGGACCCATTTGTCTCAGCCTACAGCAAAAGTACAGTTGTGTACCTACCATAAATGTAGATGTTCGAGTGTACTCACTGTTGCAGTCATTACAATTGGGTTATCCTGCTGGCAAGCTACCCGCAGTCGGCTCGAGTTCCAAAGTCTAGGTCCGGCATTGGTTGCTCTCGCCTCTTCCCTGACGTCAGTACGCCAGGGGTATAAAAGATGCAGCAGACCCCATTTTCTTCAGTTTTTCTTGCCCCAGATGTCAGGTGCCCCTAAAATGGTAGGCTAAATTATGCCAATAAGCATGCATGCACAAAAAACAACTTTTCCTTAACCTACAAGCAAATACACCACATAGGTTGTATAGAATAGAGAAGTACAAGTCCCAGCAAAGGAAAAGGGGGATGTTGGGAGGGTAACCTGGACCGCAACAGTGAATACACTCTAACATCTACATTTATGGTAGGTACACAACTGTACTATGTTCATCGTGTTTCACTGTGGCAGTCATTACAATTGGGTTGAATCCCAAAGCTAAGGTTGGGAGGCTAGTGCTAAATAGGATTAGGAGAGGCCATCAGGCCCCGCAGAACTGCAGTGGCAAAGCCTTCCCTGGATTTAGAGTAGAGAGGTAAGTGATAGTGCTTTGTAAAAGTATGCACTGAACTCCAAGTTGCAGCCTCCGAGATGTCTTTGGTTGGTACTCCTCTGAGGAAGGCTGCTAAAGTGGCTGCTGCTCTGGCTGAATGTGGCCTTATGCCCTTAGGCACTGATTTGCCATGCTGTGAATAGCAGAAACGAATGCAGTGGCCTATCCACTTTGAAATAGTCTGCTTTGAGATAGGCTTTCCTTGTGATCCTGCAGCATATGCCACTAGAAGTTGTTCAGTCTTTCTGAAAGCTGTGGTTCTGTCCAAGTAGAAGCGTAGCTGCCTGTGAATGATCAAAGAATGCAGAAGTCTCTCACCCTTATTCTGTGGGTTTGGATAAAAGATAGGCAAATGAATTGTTTGGTTAAGGGCCACACTGGACACTACCTTAGGCATAAACGTAGGGTTTGTCCTCAGAGAAACCCTGTCAGGATGGAAAATGATAAAAGGTTCCACAGCCATTGAGTGCCTGTAACTCTGAGACTCGTCTAGCGGAGGTTATTGCTAGGAGAACAGCTGTTTTCCAGGATAAGAATTTTATATCATCTGCAGAGGCTGGCTCAAACGGAAGCAGTGCGAGTTTTTCCAAGACATAGTTGAGGTCCCATGCAGGTACTGGTGCTCTCCTTGGAGGTCCTATGTTTTTGGCCCCTCTGAGGTACTGCCTTAGTAATGGATGAGAAAGAATAGGTGGTTCTGTATTGTAATGAGCTGAAATGGCAGAGGCATGAATTTTAATTGATGAAAAGGAAAGGTCTTTATCCAGCATCTCAGTTAAGTATTGCAAGATCTGAGGAATATTTGGAACAATTGTGTCAATGCCTTGTGCCTGGTTCCAAGCACAGAATCTCTTCCATTTTTCTGCATAAGATTTTCTGGTGCTAGGCCTCCTGGCCTCCAAAATAACATCCATCACTGCTTTAAAGAGAGGTGTGTCTTGAATAGCTACATTATCCGCCATGCTGACAGGTTTAAGGTCCTGAGCTGGCTGTGCAGTATCTGTCTTGTTGGGTCAATAAGTGAGGAATTTGAGGTAATGTCCAAGCTGGGCACTGAGACCAGCTCTTTAGGATTGGGTACCAGTGCTGGCGGGGCCAATCTGGGGCAATCAGTATCATTTTTGGCTTCTCTTGTCTGACCTTGGGGAGTACCTTGGGGAGGAGAGGCAGAGGAGGAAAGGCATATACTGTTAGGTTTTTCCAGCTGAAAGATAGAGCATCCACTTTCTATGCTTGCTTGTGATAAGTCCTTGTGCAGAATCTCTGTAGTTGGCAGTTGTGAGGGGAGGCAAATAGGTCTATGTCCGGGCATCCCCAGTTCCTTGTTATCATGCTGAAGACTTGTGGATCCAATTTCCACTCGTGGGGATCCATTAGGTTTCTGCTTAGTTCATCTGCCAGAGTATTTGTCCTTCCTGGCAGGAATTGTGCTTGCAGATGTACTTGGTAAGTCAATGCTGTGTCCCACAAGTTCATGGCTAGTCTGCAGAGGGGGTAGGAATGTGTGCCTCCCTGCTTGTTTATGTACCACATGACTGTAGTATTGTCAGTCTTTATCAGTAGTTGTCCTGGATGAAGTAGATCCTTGAAGGCTGTCAGGGCATTCTGAACAGCTAGCATCTCTTTTTGATTGATATGTATATGCATTTGACTTGCGGACCATGTGCCCTGAATACATATTCCTGTCATATGGGCCCCCCCAGGCATAATCTGATGCATCTGTTGTCAATGTCTGCCTGGCTGTGGGTAAGGTGAATGGCTGTCCCGTGTTGTGGTGGCAGGCTTTTGCCCACCATCGAAACTCCTGTTGCAGGCAGGGAATGAGGGTAATTATTGTTTCCAGGCTGTGGCAATGTTGAGTCCAAACACTTTTTAGACACCATTGAAGTTTCCTCATATGCAGTCTTGCATATGGAATTAGCAGAATGCAGGATGCCATGAAGCCCAAAGCCTGCACAATTTTTCTTGCAGATAACTGGGTCTTTGTTGCCAACATTTTGAAATAGGTAGTCAGTTGTCTTGTGTTTGTCTGGTGTGAGATAAGCCATCTGGGCAGTTGCATTGAAGCTTGCACCCAGGAATATTATCTCTTGAGGGGGTACGAGTTTTGATTTATTTTCGTTTAACTGTGTACCCTAGACCTGTTAGTAATCTTTTTACACACGGCAGATGCTGTAGTAGAATGTTCTTGTTCTCTGCTTGAATAAGGCAGTCGTCCAAGTAAGGATATATTTGTATTCCTCTGTCTGCAAAATGCAATTACTGGTGCCAGGCATTTTGTGAAGACCCTGGGCGCAGTAGATAAGCCAAAGGGCAGTGCAGAAAATTGGTAGTTCATTGAGCCAGCTATAAATCTGAGGTATCTTCTGCATGATTGTCTGATTGGGACATGCAGGTATGCCTCTTTTAGGTCTAAAGTCACAAGCCAAGCCTTCTTGCCCAGCATGGGCAGAAGCTGCTGCAGAGTTAACATTTTGAATTTTGGAATATCCAAGAATGTGTTTAGGACAGACAGGTCCAGTATTGGTCTCCAGGCTTTGTCCTTTCTGGGCACCAAGTATAGCCTTGAGTAAAATCCTAGTCCCTGCTCTTGTTGTGGTACTTGCTGAATGGCTTTCATGTCCATGAGGGATGAAACTTGTTTTTGTGCCTCTGCCCATTGATTGCGTGGCAGGTCTGGCATATCGTTTGGCCTTGGCTGGGTGTAAAAGAGGAACCTGTAGCTTTGTGATACGATATTTAAGACCCATTTGTCCTGGGTGATAATGTGCAATTTTGTGAAAAAAGTGCTAGTTCCCCCCCCCCAAAGGAGCTGCCAGAAGATAAGTGCTTGGTGCTGGCAGGGGAAAGTCACTGAGACTGTTGCCTGTATGGCTGTGATTTTTCCTCTCTGCTTCTGGAGGTAGAAGCACCCCATTGTTTAGGCCTGTATGAGCCTTGGGGCTGTGATCTGCCTCTGGGGCGTCTGTATCTGCCTCTTTGTGGCCTGTCTGACACTGGAAAGGACCAATTCTTTGTAGGCCAGTTCCTGCTAAATCTGGGAGGCTGTACCTGCAAGAAATCCTTGACTGTTTGCATAGATTTAGCTTTGTCCTCCATTTTCTTCAACACCTCTTCTGCTTTAACACCAAACAAGGTATCATGCTGTAATGGAGCATCTAATAGTTTTGTTTAACATGATCGGGCAGATTCTGTTCTTTTAACCAAGCATGCCTCCTAATGAAAGAACCTGTAACAGCGGCCCTGCAGGGGGCCTCTAGAGAATCTAAATCACATTGCAAAGTATGCTTTCCCACTTGTTCAGCTGCATGCAATAAATCCTGCAATTCTTTGTTTTCTGCACATTCTGAATTTGTCAGCATTTTCTGTTTAAGCAGTGACATAAGATATTGCGGATATTTAAGCATATGAAACTGGCAATTCAAAGCTCTTACAGCCAAGGTAGCAGAAGTATAAATCTTTTCCCCCATCTGTCCAGGGTCCTTGAATCCCTATCAGAGGGGATAGGGTTTTTTGCAGTGGAAGCTTGGACCCCTTTGGGACCCTGAGGGATAGTTTCTGGGTCAGTAGGCAGGGTATTTATAAAGAAATTTATGTGAATCAGGAACCCTGTAGTATCTGTCTGGCTCAACAGGAGCTGGTGGTAATGAGTCAGGAGACAGACATCTGAAAATACATCATCTACAATGTCTAAAACAGGAGGAATAGCAAGGGGCCTGTGCTGTGGTAATAAAAGGAAGTCTCTGAGCCTTTTCTTGGATTTTGAGAAATTTTGGCTCTCCCAGTGGAAATGTGCCCTCATAGTAAGTAGGGTCTCCCCAAAAGAATAATCCTCAGGAGGAGACGCTGAAGGGATAGATTCTTCAGCATCAGAATCCTCATAGGGAGGAAGAGAATATTCCTGTTCAGAAGAGGAATCAGAGGAAATGGAAACCTGACCTGAAGATTCATATTCTATCTCTTGCCTAGGCCTCTTATCAGGAGGGGGATGGGAACCCCTGATCAAAGTAATTAGGTCTTCGGCCATTTTAAGCATCTATTTTTTAGGCATGGTGGCCTGTCCAGGAGAATGCTGCACTTGTTTCTTTGTCTTTAGAGCTGCTTTAATCTTTGCCTTTGAAGCTGAAGTTGGTTTCACATATAACGGAGTAGGTCTGAAAACACCCTCAGAAGCAGATGCCTGCTCAGCGGCTCCGGACCCATCTGTGGGAATAGTTTCCGAGTGTCCAATATCTTGAGTTTCCAGCGGCCTAGTCAGCTCCACGTGGGAGTTGGAAGTGGCCTGTGGCTCTGAGGTAGCGGGCGTCAGGGGCTGCAAAAGCGCCTGAGAACCAGCGAACCAGCGACAGGCCTAGCAGAAGCCTCGTCGTCGATTTTGGACCTTGGATGCCTATCCTTTTCTTTTTCTTTGCGCTTTTTATAAACTCCGGTAGTCTGCTGTTCAGACAGCATTATATAATTGAATCTTCTGCCAAAGTAATGAAATGCAAAATCGTACCGACGCTTAATAGTGCGTTGGTTAAATCTAGCACAAAACCGACAACTAGCAACGTCATGGTCAGGGCTTAGGCAAGGAATACAGTAAGAATGAAAATCCTTATGAGGTATTTGCTTCCCACAAGAAATACAATTATTAACTTTTTCTGATATCGGTCTGGAGCAAGAAAAAAGTTTCCCCAATGGGGTACTTAGCTTTAATGAAGACTTTGGATCTGAAATTCAAATTTGAAAATCTCAGGAGTCGGCCGACTGGCACTTGCGAACTGCTTTTGCTTCGGGCACCGCGCAGTAAGAAAGACTGAAGAAAATGGCGTTGGCTGCATCTTTTATACCCCTGGCACACTGACGTCAGGGAAGAGGCAACAGCAACCGACGCCGGACCTAGACTTTGGAACTCAGGCCATCTGCGGGTAGCCTGCCAGCAGGATAACCCAATTGTAATGACTGCAACAGTGAAACACGATGAACATCACAACATATACATTTTAGTATATACAGAGTGGATGTCCAAATGCAGTACCATTCAGATTTTGAAGAACATCTCTGATTTTTGCCCTGCCCTTCCTAAATTGTATAGGTCTGTTAAATCACTCAAGATAGTTAATGACAGAGTTTCATAGTTATTGTTCAGATGTGTGTTAATGCAATGTATTTATGGTAAATGAGGTGAAACAGCCAAATAATGGGACATTGAAATGGCTGCAGGGGGAGGGCTGTGTATAGGGGGAGGGGCCATTCAACCATGATTTTGTGAGGGGGGGAAGGGTGGCAAAAGCAAAGGCAGCCCCAGGCGGCCAGGGCCGGCCTTAGATGAAATGGCGCCCTAGGCAAAGTAGTGCTCTGGTGCCCCTTAAGCCCCAACCACACCACACTCAGGGAACACCCCTATTTGAGCCACACCCACAGGTAGGTCACTCCCACAAAAGCCACTCCAGTTCTTTCAATTTTTTAAATGCATGAAAAATTAGTAAACGCCTTGTCATACTGTAACAAAGATACCTTGTAATCTAGTTAAAGTGCAATTGAAGGCTGAATTCTCCTTAATAAAGCTGCTTGATCTGTTGCTCATTTAAAGATTTTATCTACAGTCACGACAGACAGTAATAGCATTGCATTTTACAAGGTGCATTAATGTTTACATGTAGAACTTGGGTCATTTATTCTGGTGTAGCATCAACTCTGCAGTATGCATGACTGCCTAAAATATTACACATTACATTACTACTTACCCTGATGTGTGCTTCATGCTTTTCACAGATCAACCCATCAAGTCAACATACTTCAAAGTCAGTGACACATTGTGATCTGGTGTTGCAGCTGTATGCAGCCATAATGGTCCACTACTTCAGAGATAATTTATTTAGCATGATGATTCCACACTTTAGTCTGCTTCCACCACCATATCCAAAGTCAAACTATACATGACAAAAAAATCTCCCACTTTTTATCCCTAGTAGGCAGATCTACAGCTATAATATGGCATACCCATCACCGATCGCATTCACCTCACAAAGAATCTTACCTCATGTCAAAGTGCTTAACATATGCAGATTCATAACCCCCTCAAAAAGGGATCATTGTACCTCCTTAGAGAAAGCTAACTGGATGGACATTCTCCAGAGGACCCTTTTATTATTTTTTTATATTTATTTCTTAAAAACATAAAAGCTACCATACATATTCTTCTCGCCACAGGACCTTCAGTCCCTCTCAACCCATGGCCCTCACATACAACTGCCAACTACTCACAAAGATTCACAGTTCCTCACCTCCATACATATTTACCAGCTCTATGACTATCACCCTCATCCCTCTCACACCATCTGTCCTCTTACCTTTTCACAGCTGTGGGTTTAAGTTTTCTCCTCACTGTATAGCTTTTCTCTTACCTTTTCATGTGATGTTCTTAACCTCATGCTACTACATATACCCCCTCCTCTGAATTAAATTTGAAAGAATGTACTTCATACAGACACAGTTACACATTTTGACATTCTTCATTTTGTGTTTTGTAAACAATTTGCTTTACTTCCAAAATAAGAATGAAATGCCTGGTGACTGGCCAAATCTCGAGTTCTCAGCTTTTATACTACTCTTCCCTTTGGTTTCTGGTTGTAAACTGCAGATTGAGCCTGAAAACAGTCCATATGGACTGGGGCTCTACCCTGATAAACAAGTAGAAATACAGAAGAGAATTTTTAGAAGAGCAAATTGTACTATGGGGATAGTCAAGGACAAGTTAGGAAACTTTAAACAAACACAGACTGAGTACACTACGTGAAAGGAGCAGGAAGAGTACTCTGTACTGTAGAAAAATGTACTAGAAGGAGCAAAAAGGTGGCTGCCTATATGGCTATAGCCAGGCAAAACAAAGATGGGAAGGGGAGAGCACAGAAGACTAGGAAAAAGCAAAGCACATCTACGGTTTTCATATAGGAAAGTAAGGCTAGGGAGAGTGGGGAAGAGAGATGAGGGGATTGTAACACTACTACAAAAGATACTCCCTTGCTCTATAAAAGTCCCCCAAAAAAGAGAGATTGGTTACCAAGGAGGAATCTAAAGAGGCATACAAGACAGAGTGGTACAAATGGAAAAAAGTGACTGGTAGGCAAAATGGTAAATGCATTCAAAAGGATAGACCAAAGAGTAATATTTGCTAAATGAAAGATTACTTAATTCTATAACTGAACAACCTTCAAAGCATTAACAACCATACCATCCAAATATGCAATGACCATTACAAATTACTCAGTTGATACTGAATCAAGGCACCACTGTATGGAGTCGGGGGCAACCTCTCTACTCCTAATTACAATAAATATGCTGTAATAGCAGAAGGGTGGAAGCAGCCTCCTAACAGGTACAGCATCCTTATTGGTCAATAAGATAGCAAAGCCTGTAGTAGCTAGAAGCAACACTTCATACAAGTTGTGCGTATCCATGGCCTTACTTTTCACACTTCCAGTGTCTGGCACTAAGTGCTGAAGCGATATTACCACTGACTAGACAGAAACCCAGAACACCAAATTGCAGTCTTGGGTGTACAGCAAGATCTATTCAGCACATTACTGCACTTCACAAAAACATCAAGCTTACTGTATTGTTAGCTATGTAGCCAATTAAGGTAAACTTTTTACCCATCACACTCTGGTTTTCCAATATTGTTAATGCATGCACTGTTACTAGTACACATCTCACTACTAAAGCACCTATATATTTGGTATACATTCACACAAGCATTCAGGTGTCTACTCTAGACATAGCTTTAATTCTGAAAGAAACATTTCACTACTGCATACACAAGATTTCCCCTTTTGCTTGCAAAGAGCCCTGCCTATATGCCCTTGTGATACTCTGCGTACAACACATACGTGGATAATGATGAGCAAGGAAGACAGCCCACCAATAAAATTACAGAATTCCATTTACAACCACAATACTATGGAGAACTGGTATTCAAGGAAGGGTATTAGCAGAAGGCACTACATGTCCCTGAAAAAGACTTTGTGCAATACTGTACTTAAAAAAATAATTTAACAAAAGACAAGGCAAGGCAGAAACATACTGGGACTGATTAGATGACAGGAAGATGTGCAACATTAACGAAACCTAACCTGAAGAGGGTTTGCTGCAGATTTGGGAGCATTTACTCAGACCACATGGCTAGTGGCTCAGAGTGAGTTAAAGTGTTTTAAAAAAATGGTTTGCTGTCCATATTCCGTGGAGCTGCAGTTGACATCAGGTTAGTAAAAATAACAAATTGACTGACTACTGGAATTACTCAGACAAGGGGAAAAGTACAGTTTTGTACCTACCATAAATGTAGATGTCCGATAGGAATGCATCTGCAGTCCTTACAAATGGGTTGTCCTGTCGTCAGGCAGCCCTTCGGTCGGCCGGATTCCAAAGTCTGGGTCTGGCCTCGGCTGGTGTCGCACTTCACCCGACGTCATAGCTGCAGTTATTCGGGTATAAAGGCATCAGCCGACGCCATTTTCCTCAGTGTTTCTTGCCCCAGATGCCAGGTGCCCTCTTGGAAGGCTAAATTTGGATAAATGCCAATGATTCCAAATAGTAGAGAGCAAACACAAAAAATAAGCATGTATGTACATATATACAACAAATACACCATAATAGATTCCCCCAGCTAGCTATAAGATGGGCAAATACCCTAGGAGCACCACAGAGGGAAGGGGTGGGTAATCCTGACTGCAGATGCATTCCTATCGGACATCTACATTTATGGTAGGTACAAAACTGTACTATGTCCTTCAGGGATGCATCTACAGTCCTTACAAATGGGTAGAATACCATAGCCAAACTGGGGGAGGTGGACAAATAAAGTTATGGTGTAGTTAGGATCCCTTGCAAAACAGCAGTGGCAAAGCCTGCTCGGGATCTAGAGTATAAAGGTAAATTATAATGCTTGGCAAATGTATGCACGGAGCTCCAAGTAGCAGCTTCTAAAATGTCCTTGGTAGCCACTCCTCGTAAGAAGGCTGTGGTAGTGGCTGTTGCCCTTGTAGAGTGAGGCCTGATGTTCTCTGGAGTTTTCTTTCCATGGTAGGATTAAGAAAATCTAATGCAATTTCCTATCCACTTGGAGATTATCTGTTTTGAAATTGCTTTTCCTTCCCTTCCTGTTGCATATGCTACCAGTAGCTGGTCAGTTTTTCTATTGCCCTTGGTCCTGTCCAGGTAATAGCGTAATTGTCTATGCACATCCAAGGTATGTAGTAGTCTTTCTCCCCTGCTCTGTGGGTTAGGGAAGAATGTAGGTAGGTGGATAGCCTGATTTAAGGAAACTCTGGAAACCACCTTAGGCATAAAGGAAGGATTTGTTCTCATGGACACTCTATCTTGATGGAAGATCAGGAAGGGTTGCACTGCCATTAATGCCTGAAGTTCAGATACCCTTCTTGCTGAAGTGATTGCCAGCAGGAAAGCAGTCTTCCATGATAAGTACTGCAATTCTGATGTTGCTGCTGGTTCGAAAGGAGGAAGTGTCAATTTTTCTAGCACAAAGTTCAAGTCCCATGCTGGTAATGGTGGCTTCCTAGGAGGCTTTACATTTTAATTCCTCTCAGAAACTGTCTGAGCAGAGGATGTGAGAAGACAGGAGGATCCAAGTCGTACTCTGCTGAAATAGCTGATGCATGAATCTTGATGGAGGAGTAGGACAGGCCTGTGTGGAAGAGCTCTGCCAAGTATTCCAGAATGTTGGCTATGTTTACCAGTGACACATCTTCTCCTTTTTCAGTACTCCAAATGAGATATCTTTTCCATTTTGCTGAATATTTTTTTCTTGTTGAGGGTCTGCGAGCCTCAAGGATAATGTCTTTAACCCTTTGGGATAAATTTGGGTTAATTGGTCTTATGTAATGTTCCAGGCAGTCAGCTGCAGAGTTTTCAGGTTGGGATGCAGATTGTTGTAATTGTTCTGTGTTAACAGCAAGGGAACCAGGGGTAGTGGCCACATTTGTTCCCGAGACATGCTCCTCAGTAATGGGTACCAATGTTGCCTTGGCCAGTCTGGAGCTATCAGAATGATCCTTGGACGGTCCTCTTTGATCTTCAATAGCACTTTGTGCATCAAAGGAAGTGGTGGAAATGCATATGCTGCCAGGTTTTTCCAACTGAAGGATAGGGAGTCCCACCTTCCAAGCAAGTGGGTGGTATGTCCTTGTGCAGAATTTCTTTGGTTGGTGATTGTGTGGGGATGCAAATAAGTCTATTTCTGGGAGTCCCCATTTTTTTGTAATGGTTTTGAAGATGTCCGGATGCAGCATCCATTCGTGGGCATCCGTGGTAGTCCTGCTTAAAATGTCTGCTAGGATGTTTTCTTTTCCTGGTACAAAAATTGCTTTCAACTATATGTTGTAGCTCAGGGCCACATTCCAGAGATCCAGTGCCATCCGGCAAAGAGGGTACGAGTGTGTGCCTCCCTGTTTGTTGATGTACCACATAACTGTGGTGTTGTCTGTCCTTATCATCAATAGACCTTGCTGAAGGAATGGTCTGAATGCCTGCATTGCCAGTTTTACTGCCAGCATTTCCTTTAGATTTATGTGTAGGTGCAGTTGGTTTTGAGACCATAAGCCTTGTATGCACTTGTCCAGCATGTGTGCCCCCCAACCGAGGTCTGAGGCGTCTGTCGTGATGGTTTGGCTTGGTTGAGCACTGTGAAAGGGCAATCCTGTGTTTGATTGACAAGCCTGAGCCCACCATAGGAATTCTTGCTTCAGGCATGGAATAATGGGAATCTGGGTTTCCAAGCTGTGTTTGTGTTGAGACCATAAATTCCTTAGGTACCACTGTAGTTTTCTCATATGCAGCCTGGCATGAGGAACCAATATTATGCAGGATGCCATGAATCCCAAGGCTTGCAGAACTTTTCTTGCTGTCAGATGGTTCTGTTTTGTTAAGGCCAAGAAGTAGAGAGGTAGCTGCTCCTGTTTTTCTACTGTTAGGAATGCCATTTGCCTTGATGTGTCCAACTCTGCACCCAAAAAGGTTATTCTCTGGGATGGTATCAGTCTTGACTTTTTTAAATTGACTGTGTATCCCAGGGCTTGTAGCAGATAAATGATCCTTTGCAAATCTTCTGCTAGCTTGCTTTCGTTGTCCGCTTGTATCAGGCAGTCGTCCAGGTATGGGTAGATTTGGATTCCCTGAAGCCTGCAATGAGCAATTACTGATGCCAGGCATTTCGTGAACACTCTGGGCGCAGTAGATAAGCCAAAGGGCAATGCTGAGAATTGATAATGCTCTGATCCTGCAAGAAATCTGAGGTATCTTCTGCAGTTTGGTCGTATGGGGACGTGCAGGTATGCCTCCTTGAGATCTAGAGTCACCAGCCAAGACTCCTTGCCCAGCATGGGAAGAAGCTGCTGTAAGGTCAGCATTTTGAATTTTGGAACAATGAGGAATGTGTTTAAAGTGGACAAGTCGAGAATAGGTCTCCATTTGCCTTCTTTTCTTGGTACCAGGAAGAGTCTGGAGTAAAATCCCTTCCCTTGCTCCATAGATGGTACCTTTTCTACAGCTCTCATCCTTAATAATGGAGATATTTGTTTTAGTGCTTCTGCCTTTTGATCTGGAGGTAGGTTTGGCATTCCCCTCTTTCCTGGTAGAGTATGGAAGTGAAACCTGTAACCTTGGTCTATTATCTGTAAAATCCACTTGTCTCTTGTGATGTAATGCCAGTTTGTCGTAAATAAGGCTAGCTTCCCGCCTAAGGGTGCTTGTAGTTGTTCCCTGGTAGGCGGTGCCAGAGCCAAGTCACTGTGATTGACCAGTAGTTGTGGTGGTGGCTGTGTCTGTGGCTGTGCCTCGCTGGTTGTTGCCCTGCCACTGGCGTCCTCTGTAAGCACCCCTGGATTGGCTTCTGCCTCTTGAACGCCTATTCCTGCCTCTCTGAGTTCTGGAGGAGTCTGGAAAGGACCAATTCTTGGAGGGCCAATTCCTGCTAAACCTCGGTGGTTGGACCTGCAAGAAATCTTTTACTGTTTGGACAGATTTTGCCTTCTCTTCCATCTTCTTCAGTACTTGTTGTGCAGGAGAGCCAAACAAATTGATCTTATCCATAAGAGCATCTAATAGTTTTGATTTGACATGGTCTGGTAAGGCCTGTTCTTTTAGCCATGCATGCCTTCTGATGACTGTGCCAGTCATGGCTGATCTAAAGGAAGCCTCCAGTGCATCATAGCCGCATTTTAGGGAATGGTTACTGACTTGTTGAATGTTATGTACCATTTCCTGCACATATTTTTTGTCTACTGTTTCATCTGAGGACACTTTTTTGGTTAACTGATCTAGTAAAAATTCTTGATATTGCATCATGTGAAACTGACAGTTCAAGGCCCTAGCAGAAAGAGTAGCAGAAGTGTAAACTTTTTTACCCCATCTCTCTAAGGATCTGGATTCCCTTTCAGAGGGGAGGGGTTTTTTGGCAGAGGTGGCTGCTACAGCCTTAGGTCCTTGGGAGATATATAAGGCTCCCCTTGCAGACCCTGAGACTAAATGGTAATGTGAATCCAGGACCCTGTAGTATCTATCGGGTTTAACAGGGGCCGGAGGCAGAGAATCAGGAGCAGTACAAGCATCATTAAAAGCATCATCTACAACAGAAAGAACTGGAGGTATGGCTAAAGGCCTATGTTGTGGTAAATGCAGAAAAGTTCTAAGCCTTTTTCTGGAATCTGAAAAATCCTGGCCCTGCCACTGAAATTGTTCCCTCATAGCATGCAGGGTTTCCCCAAAGGAAAATTCCTCAGGCGGAGAGGCAGAAGGAATGGACTCTTCACCATCAGAGTCTTCATAAGGGGAGTATGGGGCCTCTGGAGGGTCTGTATCATTTGAATCATCAGAGGAATCATCTGAAGACACTGGCTCAGGGGGCTCTGCTCTAGGCCTCTTCTCTGGAGGCGGATGAGAGGCCCTGTCTGGTTGAGGTTGGGATCCTCGGATTAAAGAAATGAGATCCTGTGCTAAACTAAGCATTTGTGAACTAGAGCTAGGCCTGTGAGAGGGGGGCTTAGCAGGCACAGATTTAGTAGTTTTAGCTGCTTTAGCCCTGGCAAAGGCCTTAATGGACATGGCTGCAGGCGGCCTAGCAGCTCCAAGTGCAGGGGTTGAAATATCCAAGGGAATAGTGTCTGATAATTCCTGAGAAACTGTAACAGTAAGTGGGATATCAGAAGCCGATTCCACGAGGTTAGAAGAGGCCTCGGCAGGAGGAAGATTTTCGGCTGAAGGAGGAACCGCTTGCTCGGTTTCAGCCGAAACAGAGACACTCGCGGTTGGCTTAACCGCGGTTTCGGCCGAAACCGCGGACCGCGAGTGTCGGTCCCTTTCCTTGCGTTTTTCAGAAATTTGCGAAGTCGGAGGATCCGACGGCATAATATAAGCAAAATCGGAGCCGAAAAACTCCTCCACAAACTCCGACCGACGTCTAAGCGTCCGCCGGTTAAAAGAAGCACAGGCTAGATAAGCTGCGACGTCGTGGTCTGGGCCTAGACAAGGTAAGCAGTAAGAGTGGAAATCTTTATGAGGTATTTGTTTCCCACAAGTTAAACAGTTATTCACTTTTTCTGACATCGGCTGAGGCAAGAAAGAGTCCCCAACGGGGTACTTAGCTTTTTAGAAGTCTTCGAAGTAGTTTTCGGAAGTAGTAATCTCTGGTTCTGACCGACCGGCACTTGCGAACAGCTTCTGCTTCGGGCGCCACGCGGCAAGAAAGACAGAGGAAAATGGCGTCGGCTGATGCCTTTATACCCGAATAACTGCAGCTATGACGTCGGGTGAAGTGCGACACCAGCCGAGGCCAGACCCAGACTTTGGAATCCGGCCGACCGAAGGGCTGCCTGACGACAGGACAACCCATTTGTAAGGACTGCAGATGCATCCTTGAAGGACATGTTAGCAGTCTTATCTGCCCCATCCTTCTTCCATGTAAGCACTAAAAACAGGGAAGAGCATACAACAGTGGCTTAATCTTCTACGAATAAAGCCCTTTAAACATAATATGTACGCAAATAACTGTAAACTGGGACGGGCTTTCTCATCAATAGAGCACCTTCAACTACAAATCAATAGTGTGTCTAGTCCAAATTTATAACTCACTTGACTTACCTTAAGGCAAGCAAAGCACACAAACAAACATCCAAAAAAAACTGGCTCTTTGTCCACCCGCGTGGTGAAGAAATCCAGGCCACCGATTCAAACACACAACCAGAGAATCAGGAAGTAAAGACAGCCAATAAATCCGCCCGCCTCTGTCTCATTAATGAAGAAACGCGGGTGTGATCAGAGTTTTATACTGTCGATTGGAGCAGTAGCCAGGGACATCAGTAGTACAAAAGCATCTCTGATTGGATGCTTTCAATAATGATCAGTAATAGTAGCCACTGACTGATCACATAGCTGCAGGGGGGAGGGAATGGAAGAACACAGTAGGGGACTGTGCTATGTGCTGTGCGAATCATGCTTTGGACTACAGAGATGGGGGGAGGGCGTAAATCCTACAGTACAGGCAGTGAGAAGTGGAAAAGAAAGTAAAGTGAGTACATTAAAATTGCGCCCTTTATGAGACCGGCCTGTACGGCGCCCTAGGCGGCCGCCTAGTTCGCCTATGCCTAAGGCCGGCCATGCAGGCGGCACAAACTCTAGCTACACCACTGATCAACAGACAATGAAGAATGACTTTTGGAAGTCCTAGCAAACTATAATATTCTTTTGGTAAGATAAGAATTTTGCCTACCAGTAAATGCCCTACTTTTATCAAAAACCCACATACTGCAAGTCACCAAAAACAAAATCCTGAGATTCATCTTCTCCCTTCTTAGTGAACATCATTGGTACACCTTTAAAAAAAAATGGTTACAATTTACTACAGGGTCTAGGGGGGCATATTTTGGTGGTCTGTTCTTCAGTTTGCTTTTGAATGGTGGTATCCCACAATTCCATTGTAGTGGGTGGGGTTACATAATTATGTACGTAAATTTTACTTTAATGAGCGTACACATTTGTACTTATTTTTCATAGACCTTGGCCAGATTTTTGATGTTTCCAGGTTGAGAGGTATGGCAGCCTGGCCAGAGGAATCATGAGGATAAAAGATGCCATGTAGCCTAATGCTCTGAGGAATTCCCTGGCTGAGGAGCATTGTCTCTGCATAACATTTTGGAAGTACCGAGTCAGGAAGGAGACTTTTTAGAGGAAGAAAAGCCTTGTGAAGGGAATAATCCAGAACAGCCCCCAAGAAAACAATCCTGGTGGATGGGTCTGTGTTGGATTTGTGTAGATTTATGGTGAATCCCAAGGAGGTGAGGAGGTTCTGGTAAAAGGCCAGATCCCTGAAGAGCTTTGACAGACTGTGTCTTGAATACGGCAGTCATCTAGAT
The DNA here is from genome assembly GCF_019279795.1 of Protopterus annectens. NCBI lineage: Eukaryota > Metazoa > Chordata > Ceratodontiformes > Protopteridae > Protopterus > Protopterus annectens. The sequence continues at coordinate 325,412,114 of NC_056740.1, read as the reverse complement.
CAGGATAAATCTGGACCCCTCTTGTGCTGCAGAAGGTAATCGAAGGGGCTAAGCACTTTGTGAAAACCATAGGAGCAGTAAACAAGCCAAAGGGCAGTGCAGAGAACTGAAAGTGACTGGTACCTGCTCTGAAACATGGAAAGTTTCTGCACAATTCCTTTATAGGAATGTGCAAGCAAACATTCTTCAGATCCAGGGTGACCATAAAGGCCTGGGGAGCTATCATGGGTAGGAGCTTTAGAATAGTCAACATTCTGAATTTTAGTACCAGCAGGGACTGATTGAGGGTGGACAGGTCTAGAATAGGGTGCCAAAAGCCTTCCCTTCTGGGAACCAGAAACAGCCTGGAGCAGTACCCCTTTTCTTTTTGGTCTTCTGGGACTAGAAACACTGAGCCCTGTGAGGCAAAGACTGAGAATTTTAAAAAGGACCTCTCCTCTTTGATTTTGTGGAATAGCTGGGAAACCAGAGTATCTTAATGACTCGTTGAAAGTCAGCCTGTAATCATTTCAGATGATAGTCAGAACCCCCTTGTCTGAAGTGATGAGGGCCAATTTTCTTTGAACAGGGATAGCCTTCCACCTAGTCTTCCTTCTATCATCTTGGGAGGGGGTGGAGGCAAGGGCAGGGGGATGTGTGAGTCGCTGCTGCCTTCTGCCAGGACCATGTGGCCTAAAAGTCCTTGCCTGGGGGGTTTGGAAGACCACTGCCTGGGCCTTTGTAATTGGCGCTGCCTTTGAAGTCTTTCCCTCCAGGGTTTCCTTTGCCTGCTTTTTGACTGAGAGGGAAAGGACCAGTGTTTAGTGGAAAAATACCTACTGAACCTAGGAAGCTGAACTTGGAGGAAGTCTTTTAACAGTCTGCATAGATTTTGCTTTACCTTCCATCTTTTTGAGCACAGCCTCAGCTTTTGGCCCAAAGAGGAAGTCTTGTCCAGGGTGCATCCAGCAGGTTGGACTGGACATGGCCTGAGTGGGTCTGCTCCTTGAGCCAAGCATGCCTTCCAATGACAGAACAAGGGACCGCAGCTCATCTGGAGGCCTCCATAGCATCATAGCCCCAGTATAAGAGTGTCTAGCCACCTGTGAGCTAGAATGGCAAAGAACCAACAAATCACTGGAAATGTTTTGTCCTCCAGTTAAGATACATTTTACTTCATTTAATCTAAAATAGTTTGACGGTTAAGGGCCCTCATAGCTAGGGTAGAAGTGTAAACCTTTTTTTTTTTTTTTTTTACCAAACCTATTAAGGGCCCTGCTTTGTCAGCAGGTAAAGGATTTTTGAGGAGCTGACCCTAGTTCCTTTGGGTCCTGGAGGATTCTTAAAGAGGTATTTATGCAAGTCCATCACCCTGTAGAACCTGTCTGGTTTTTGAGGGGCAGGACAAAGAGAATATGGATTCAAGAAAGAATCCATAAAAACATCCTTTACAACCTCAAAAACAGCAGAAATAGCCAAAGGTTTGTGTTCTGGCAAGTCAAGAAACTCCCTGACCCTCTTCTTGACTGTGGGATTCCTGGGCCTCCCCACTGGAAATGTTCCATCATGGTATGGACTGTTTCCACAAAAGTGATGGCCCCAGGAGGTGAGGCTGAAGACAGATTCTCTTTGGAATCTGAATATTCAAAAGAAGTAAGGAAGGGTCCCTCCTCAAAGACAGATTCCTCCTGGTTAGAATCCACATCAGAATCAGGAGGCTCAGAGAAAACTTCAGGGGTAGGATCCCTCTTCCTTTTCCCTGGGGAAGACTCCAAAGGGGGGCTGCCTAGCTTCAGCTAACTTCACCACGTTTTGCTGATATCCCTGTGCATGCCAGCCGGTAGACCCAGGCACAGGACCTGAGGTAGAACCCTTATTAGAGGTAGCTCTGGCCTTGGGCCTAGGTATGGCCGCAATCCTGATGCCAGTCTCTCTACGAATGAACTGATGCAGGCTGATGCCGCAACGGGACATCTCCGGTAAAAGATCGTTTGTTGGAGGCAGAGGTCTGCGACGCAACCCCAGACCCAACTAATGAACTAAGAATCAGGGCCTGTATAGAAGATAAGGGACCAGACTGATTACAGGCTGGACTCCAGACAGGTCTCAACAGAGGCCTGCGACACCACCTCAATTGCAGAAGAGGGCTGCGAAAGCATCTCACCTTCCTCAATGATAACAAGTCTTGAGGGGACTAGCAGATGTAGAACGACGGTCATCAGAAGCCCTAAGCTTGGATCTTTTTTTCCTTATCCTTTCCATGCTTAGGGAGCTCAACTTCAGGTTGACTGACAGACACCATCGGACAATGCAAAGTAGATGGGAGGCTAATATGCCTAGCTAAGACCTTGGCTCTATGCCTAATAGTCCTAGAGTTGAAATGGGTGCAGAAATGACAATTAGGAACATTGTGATCATGGCCTAGACAGGTGGCACACAGTGAATGGAAGTCTCAGTGCGGGATTTGCTTACTTCAGCGGAGACAACTGTTAACCATATCAGACATGGATTAGAGAAAAAAAAAGAAAAAGAGTTTCCTAACATGGTACTTAGCTTTCAGATGAATTCTTTCCAGTGCATACAGACTGATGCACTGAAATACTGCCTCGGGCTCCAACAGCAAGAAAAGACTGATAGAATGGTGTTGCCTGACTTATATACTTAAGCGTACTGACTTTGGATCGGACATCCACCAGCCTAAGGAGGAAGGAGATTTTTACTCTGGCAGTCAGGCCTGCCAAGAGCTTACACGGCAGGAAATGCCACAAGTCAGGACTGCAACAGTGAAACACGAAGAACATCTACACTTACATTTAGTGTAAGCAGTTATGCTATCTTATCATAAGATTGCATACATACATTTGCATTCATTTCAAAATTAAGCAGTGTACACAGTCTCTGCATGATCAATGTTAAGCATTGCGGGGACACAGTCGATACCTGTGACTACAAAGGTAGCAGAATTGTCGAGTTATCCTCTAAGCTACAAAACAGAAAATGCCCTAGTCTGCTGAAGCCAGTTTCAGTAGTGAAGTGTGTTACCAAACACTTCCTTTAAAACTATCAGAAAAGTCCATCAATATAGCACTGCCTAAGGCAAATAACCATTCATGTTAACATTTACTGTATGGAATTTCTTTATGAACCTCTTTGTTAATGGGCTTCCAGACCATTATAATCCCTACTCCTCATTCTGCTACTACTGCTCTCTTATTTCAGCCTCTACCTCATACAAACTCAGAAGACAAGAAAATGCCAAGAAACACGTGCTAATTTCTGCCATTTCACCAGTCACAGGATTTGCCCTACGACTCCCCTAACATGTGCCCTCTGTCTCAATCACTCCTTTCATCAGCAAGAAGCATCCTTCCTCAAACAGGTCACTCATTCCCCATAAGTAGAAGATAACCAGCTGAATCATTAACACTGAAGGAAAGAACAAGGCAGCAGCAACTGGGTCAGTCTGTTGATCCCATGTTCATCCCCACAGGTGGCCTACCAGCTCCACAACTGCTGCTGCTAATATTTACAGGAAGGCATACTGTGCTACCATACATGCTTCACTACTGAAAATGAGCACCACCGGTGTAGTGCAGATCTGCTATGTTCTTTCTGTGGATGACCATCCACCCTCCAGGTGGTGTCACCAATGCAACAAGCTGAATCACCCTTCCTACCTCCAGGATGATGGAGTTGCCATCAGCCAATCACTCCCATCCTTTCCGCTGCCCATGCCACTATACGCATGGGTCAGTGGAGTCACAGTTAGGAACTTCAACTAATTTTATGAATGAAATGTACAGTCATTCATGATGTGACCCTTTTTACTAGCAATGCCTAAAATAAGTAGATTTGCCATTTCCAATGCCATTACAGTATTTTACAGGATTTAAATATACACATTATGAACACTTTGTATCGTTCAATGAAAAGCACAGTTGCTCTAAGAAATGTCAGTATGTCTTCCACGTAAACACAATTTGTTATTCAAAAGAGACACTGCAGTCTGTTATTTGAATGGCAACATTACCCTTGAATTCATATCAATTGCATGGCATTGAACACTCCATTAAACAGAGGTTCATAGGTAGGTAGTTGAATTACTGGGAAATGATACTTTCTATAAAAAGTCTAGTACAAAAAAAGTTTACTACAAAGTAAAACATCTAATAAATACACAACAATAAAACAATTAACATAATAAATTAAATCAAGTAATCACAAGGAATTAGTTGTCTTAAAGGATAAGTTACAGTATAAAGAAGTAGTATTCATATTAAAGTACGATACTTTGGCCTCTAAGGGGTTAAATATAGATTTTAATGGGAAGCACTTGATTAACTGATTTAATTTTTATACTAATTGTTTTATTGTTAAGTGTATTTATTAGAACTTTTACTTTGTATGTTTGTACACCAGGAATGCATTTACTGAGGTGCTAGAAATGAACTTCTTTGCTGAGACAAATATATTTCCTTTGCTGTAGCTGTTCCTGTGGTTCTTGCAACAATAGCAGGACTGCTTTCATCTCCAAGACATTGATATGAAACTTGGCCTCTGACGGGGACCACATGCCTTGGACCATCTTTCCCATGAAATGCCCCCCTCACCACAGTTGGGAAGCATCTGTGGTCACTGTGGCTTCGGGGGGAGGAAGAGAGAAAGTACAGTTGTGTACACTTGCCATAAATGTAGATGTCTGAGTGTATTCACTGTTGCAGTCATCACATTTGGGTTATCTACCTACAGGTAGCCCTCAGCCGGCCTGAATACCAGAGTCTTTTTATTTCTGCGTCGGGTGCTGTCGCTTCTTCCTTGACGTCAGGGGTATAAAACATGCAGCCGACGCCATTACATCAGTTTTTCTTGCCCCAGATGTCAGGTGCCCCCACAACAGGAAGCAATTAAAAGGTATGGTAAACCCCCATCAAAAAGCAAATACACAAGAAAAAATAAATATACCAACAAGAAGGAGAGGTAGAGCCAAGGGAAGTCCGGGGGTGGGGGTGGGGTGGAGGGAGGGTAACCACGACTGCAACAGTGAATACACTCGAACATCTACATTTATGGTAATTGTACACAACTGTACTATGTTCATGTTTCACTGTTGCAGTCATTACATTTGGGTAGATTCCTAAAGCTAAGGAAGGGAGGAGGAAGTTAAAGAGCATTAGGGCCAGCTATTAATCCCTGCAAGACTGCAGTGGCAAATCCAGCTCTGGATTTAGAAAAGATAGGCAAGTGGTAATGCTTGGTGAAGGTATGTACAGAGCTCAATGTAGCAGTTTCTAGGATGTCCCTGGTAGGGACCCCTCTGAGAAATGCCACAGAAGTAGATGCAGCCCTGGTGGAATGTGATCTTATCCCCTGTGGGGTAGGTTTTCCATGGTGCTTGTAGCAGATATGAATGCAATGGGCTATTTGGAAATGGTTTGCTTTGAAATGGCTTTCCCCTCTGCCCCTGCAGCAAAGCTAACTAGCAGCTGTTCAGATTTTCTGATAGATTCTATTTGGACAGGACTAAGCCTAAGTTGTGTATGCATGTCCAGAGAGTGCAGTATTCGTTCCACTTTGTTTTGTGGATTAGGCAAAAAAGTAGGCAAATGAATGGACTGATTTAGGGCCACAGTAGAAACCACCTTGGGCATAAAGGAAGGATGGGTTCTGAGGGAAACCCTGTCCGCATGGAAGATAATGAAGGGTTCCACTGCCATGAGGGCCTGTAATTCAGATACTCTTCTTGCTGAAGTGATGGCTAGAAGAAAGGCAGTTTTCCAAGAAAGGAATTTCAACTCTGCTGTAGCAGCTGGTTCAAAGGGAGGAAGAGTGAGCTTTTCCAATACAAAGTTAAGGTCCCAGGCTGGAGTGGGAGCTCTCCTGGGGGGTCTTAAATTTTTGGCCCATCTAAGGAACTGCTGAGAGAAGAGGGGTGGCTCAGTATTATAATGTGCTGAAATGGCAGAGGCATGAATTTTAATTGACGAGAAGGACAGGCCCTTGTGGAGCATTTCTGTTAAGTATTGTAGAATATGAGGTAAGTTGGGCACAGTTGTGCCCATCCCCTGAGCCAGGCTCCAGGAAAAGCATCTTTTCCACTTTTCAGCACAGGATTTTCTAGTACTAGGCCGCCTTGCCTCCAGAATGACATCCAGTACCTGCTTACTGAGGGATGCTAGGAGAGAGCTCAAGGAATTAGGCAGGCTGCAAGGTTCAGGGTTTGAAACTGAGGGTGCAGAATACGGCCTGCCTGCTGGGACAGCAGGGAAGGGGTCTGAGGCAGGTGCCATGGCTGTAGCAGTGTCATACTGCGCAAGAGGGGGTACCAGTGCTGGCGTGGCCAGTCTGGTGCAATCAGTATTGTCCTTGGCTTGTCCTGTTTGATATTTAGTAGAACCTTCGAGAGGAGAGGCAGAGGGGGAAAGGCAAATTGAGAGGCTTTCCCAGGTAAAGGACAGGGCATCCACTTTCCAAGCTTGGCTGTGGGGAGTTCTTGTGCAGAATTTGTTCAATTGGTAGTTCTGAGGAGAGGAAAACAGGTCTACCTCTGGAGTCCCCCATTTGATCCTCAAGATGTTGAATATTTTGGTTTCTAGTTTCCATTCGTGTGGGTCCATGAGATTTCTGCTTAAGTCATCTGCCAGTGAATTTAGTTTGCCTGGCAGGAATTGAGCTTGCAGGTGTACTTGGTAGCTCAAGGCTGTGTTCCACAGAACCATGGCTAGTCTGCAGAGAGGGTACGAGTGGGTTCCCCCCTGCTTGTTTATGTACCACATAACTGTGGTGTTGTCTGTCTTTACCAACAGTTGTCCTGGAACAATACGGTCTTTGAAGGCTGTCAGAGGATTCTGTACAGCTAACATTTCTTTTTGATTGATATGCAGGTGCATCTGTCTCCTGTTCCATTTGCCCTGAATGCACTGCCCTGCCATGTCAGCCCCCCATGCATAGTCTGATGGGTCTGTTGTTAAGGTCTGGATGACAGGGGGTAGAGTGAAAGGGAGTCCCTTGTTGTGGTAGCAGGCCTCTGTCCACCAAAGGAACTCTGTCTTGATACAAAGAATGATAGAAATAATTGTTTCCAGGTCCTGTGAATGTTGACACCATAGGCTTGTTAGATACCATTGGAGTTTCCTCATATGCAGTCTTGCATATGGAATTAGTAGAATGCAAGAGGCCATGAACCCCAGGGCTTGCAGTATTTTCCTTGCAGATAGCTGGGGTATTCTGGCCAATAGTTTGAAGTAGGTTCTCAAATAAACTTGTTTCTCTGGAGTGAGGAATGCCATCTGGCAAGTTGTGTTCAAGCTTGCACCCAGGAATACAATCTGTTGGCAGGGTACTAGGTGAGATTTCTTTTCGTTGATGGTGTACAACAGTGAGGTTAGACATTTCTTTATGAATGCCAGGTGTAATAGCAAGTCCTGGCTTTCTGTCTGAATCAGACAATCGTCCAAGTATGGGTAAATCTGAATATTTCTCTGCCTCCAAAATGCAATGGCTGGAGCTAGGCACTTTGTGAATACCCTGGGCGCAGTAGATAAGCCAAAGGGAAGTGCAGAGAAAGTACAGTTGTGTACACTTACCATAAATGTAAATGTTCGAGTGTATTCACTGTTGCAGTCATTACACGCGAGTTATCTGCTGGCAGGCTACCTTCAGTCGGCCTGAATTCCAAAGTCTAGGTCCGGCGTCGGTTGCTATCGCCTCTTCCCTGATGTCAGTGCGCCAGGGGTATAAAAGATGCAGCAGACACCATTTTCCTCAGTTTTTCTTGCCCCAGATGTCAGGTGCCTCCAAAAGGGTAGGCTAAAAATATGCCAATAGAACATGCATGCATCAAAATATAGAATACCTTCATCTACAAGCAAATACACCACATTGGTTGTATAGATTAGAGAAGTGCAGATAAGTTGCAGCAAAGATATGGGGGATGGTGAGTGGGTAACCTAGACTGCAACAGTGAATACACTCCAACATCTACATTTATGTTAAGTGCACACAACTGTACTATGTTCTTTATGTTTCACTGTTGCAGTCATTGCACTTAGGTTGAATCCCAAAGCTATGGTTGGGAGGCTGGAGCTAAACAGCATTAGGAGCGGCTATGAGGCCCTGCAGAACTGCAGTGGCAAAGCCTGCCCTGGATTTAGAGTAGAGTGGTAAATGATAGTGCTTTGTAAAGGTGTGCACTGAACTCCAGGTAGCAGCCTCTAAAATGTCTTTGGTTGGTACTCCCCTGAGGAAGGCTGCTGAAGTGGCTGCTGCTCTGGCAGAATGTGGCCTAATGCCCTTAGGCACTGGCTTGCCATGTTGTGAATAGCAGAAACGAATAATGCAGTGGCCTATCTACTCTGAAATAGTCTGCTTTGAGATAGCCTTTCCTTGTGATCCTGCAGCATATGCCACTAGTAGTTGCTCTGTCTTTCTGAAAGCTTTGGTTCTTTCCAAGTAGAAGCATAGCTGCGTATGTCCAAAGAATGCAGAATTCTCTCCCCTTATTCTGTGGGTTTGGATAAAAAGTAGGCAGATGAATAGTTTGGTTAAGGGCCACAATGGACACTACCTTAGGCATAAATGTCAGGTTTGTCCTCAGAGAAACCCTGTCTGGATAAAAAAATGATAAAAGGTTCCACAGCCATGAGTGCCTGCAGCTCTGAGACTCGTCTTGCAGAGGTTATTGCTAAGAGCAGAGCTGTTTTCCAACATAACAACTTTATATCAGCTGTAGCGGCTGGCACAAAAGGAGGCAGGGTGAGTTTTTCCAAAACATAATTGAGGTCCCATGCTGGTATTGGTGATCTCCTTGGAGGCCTTAAGTTTTTGGCTCCTCTGAGGTACTGCCTTAACAAGGGATGAGAAAAGATTGGTGGCTCTGTATTGTAATGGGCCAAAATGGCAGAGGCATGAATTTTAATTGATGAAAAGGATGGGCCTTTGTCCAGCATCTCAGTTAAGTATTGCAAAATCTTGAGGAATATTTGGTACAGCTGTGTCAATTCCTTGTGCCTGGTTCCAAGCACAGAATCTCTTCAAGTTTCCAGCGTATGATTTTCTGGTACTAGGACTTCTGGCCTCCAAAATGACATCCATTACAGTTTTAGTGAGAGGTGCATTTTGTATCACTACATTATCCGCCATGCTGCCAGATTTAAGGTCTTTAGTTGGCTGTGCAGGATCTGATTGTTTTGTTGGTATGTATTTGAGGCAAGGTCCGAGTTCCTTAGGATTGGATACCAGTGCTGGCAGGGCCAGTCTGGGGCAATCAGTATCATCTTTGGCTTCTCGTCTGACCTTTAGGAGTACTTTGGGGAGGAGAGGCAGTGGGGGGAAAGGCATATACTGCTAAGTTTTTCCAGTTGAAAGATAGGGCATCCACTTTCCATGCTTGTCTGTGATAAGTCCTTGTGCAGAATCTTTTTAGTTGGTAGTTGTGAGGAGAGGCAAATTGATCTATATCCGGGCATCCCCATTTCCTTGTTATCATGCTGAAGACTTGTGGATCCAATTTCCACTCGTGGGGATCCATGAGGTTTCTGCTTAGTTCGTCTGCCAGAGTATTTATCTTTCCTGGCAAGAATTGTGCCTGCAGATGTACTTGGTAAGTCAATGCTGTGTCCCACAAAGTCATGGCTAGTCTGCAAAGGGAGTAAGAATGAGTGCCTCCCTGCTTGTTTATATACCACATGACCATGGTGTTGTCTGTCTTTATCAGTAGTTGTCCCCGATGAAGTAGGTCCTTGAAGGCTGTCAGGGCATTCTGAACAGCTAGCATCTCTTTTTGGTTGATATGTAGATGCATTTGGTTTGCGGACCACGCACCTTGAATACATCTTCCTGCCATGTGGCCCCCCAGGCATAATCTGATGCATCCGTTGTTGATGTCTGCCTGGCTGGGGGTAAAGTGAATGGCTGTCCCTTGTTCTGGTGACAAGCCTTCGCCCACCAATGAAACTCCTGTTGCAGGCAGGGAATGAGGGTAATTATTGTTTCCAGGCTGTGGCAATGTTGAGTCCAAACACTTTTTAGGTACCACTGAAGTTTCCTCATATGCAGTCTCGCATATGGGATTAGTAGAATGCAGGATGCCATGAAGCCCAAAGCCTGCAGTATTGTTCTTGCAGATAACTGGGCCTTTGTTGCCAACAGGTTGAAATAGGTAGTCAGTTGCCTTTTGTTTGTCTGGCGTGAGATAAGCCATCTGGGCAGTTGTATTTAAGCTTGCACCCAGGAATATTATCTCTTGAGAGGGTACTAGTTTTGATTTCTTTTTGTTGACTGTGTACCCTAGGCCTGTTAGAAATCTCTTTACAAACGCCAGATGCTGTAGTAGAATGTCCTTGTTCTCTGCTTGAATGAGGCAGTCATCCACGTAAGGATATATTTGTATTCCTCTTTGCCTGCAGAATGCTATTACTGGTGCCAGGCACTTTGTGAAGACCCTGGGCACAGTAGATTAGCCAAAGGGCAGTGCAGAGAATTGGTAATGCATTGAGCCAGCTTTGAATCTGAGGTATCTTCTGCATGTTTGTCTGATTGGGACATACAGGTATGCCTCTTTTACGTCTAAAGTCACAAGCCAAGCCTTCTTGCCCTGCATGGGCAGAAGTTGCTGTAGAGTCGACATTTTGAATTTTGGTATATCCAGAAATGTATTTAGAATCGATAGGTCCAGTATTGGTCTCCAGGTCTTGTCTTTTCTTGGCATCAAGAACAGTCTTGAATAAAATCCTTGCCCCTGCTCTAGCTCCGGTACTTGTTGAATGGCCCTCATGTCCATGAGGGATTAGACTTGCTTTTGTGCCTCTGCCCATTGATGTTTTGGCAGGTCTGGCCAACCGTTTGTCCTTGGCAGGGTATGGAAGTGAAACTTGTAGCCCTGTGACACTGTCTAGGATCCATTTGTCCTGGGTTATGATGTGCCAGTTTTGAGAAAAAAGTGCTAGTTTTCCCCCTAAAGGTGCTGCCAGAAGATAAGTGCTTGGTGCAGGCAGGGGGAAGTCACTGGGACTGTTTCCTGTATGGCTGTGATTTGTCTTCACCACTTTTGGAGGTAGAAGCACCCCATTGTTTAGACCTGTACAAACCTTGGGGCTGGGATCTGCCTCTTGCACGTCTGTATCTGCCTCTTTGTGGTCTGTCTGACACTGGAAAGGACCAATTCTTTGTAGGTCAGTGTCTGCTAAATCTTGGAGGCTGAACCTGTAAGAAATCCTTAACCGTTTGCATAGATTTAGCTTTGTCCTCCATTTTCTTTAACACCAAACAAAGTATCATGCTGTAATAGGGCATCCAGTAATTTTGCTTTGAAATGATCAGGCAGACTTTGTTCCTTTAACCAAGCATGACTCCTGATGACAGAACCCGTAACTGCGGCTCTGCAGGAGGCCTCCAAAGAATCAAAACCACATTGCAAAGTATGCTTTTCAACTTGTTCAGCTGTATGCAATAAATCCTGCATTTCTTTGTTTTCTGCACATTCAGAATTTGTCAACATTTTCTGTTTAAGCAGTGACATAATATATTGCTGATATTTGAACATATGAAACTGACAATTTAAAGCCCTTATAGCCAAGGTAGCGGAAGTGTAAATCTTTTTTCCCCATCTGTCCAATGCCCTAGAATCCCTGTCAGAGGAGGTAGGGTTTTTTGTAGCGGAAGCCTTGACCCCGTTGGGACCCTGAGAGATAGTTTCTGGGTCAGCAGCAGGGTTTTTGAAAAGGAATTTATGAGAGTCAAGGACCCTGTAGTACCTGTCTGGCTTAACAGGAGCTGGAGGCAAGGAGTCAGGGGTCAGACTGGTCTCTGAAAATACATCAACAATGTCTAACACAGGAGGAATAGCTAGGGGCCCGTGTTGAGGTAGTAAAAGAAGTCTCTGAGCCTTTTCTTAGATTCTGAAAAATCTCCCAGTGGAAATGCTCCCTCATGGTATGCAAGGTTTCCCCAAAAGAGTAATCCTCAGGAGGAGAGGCTGAAGGGATAGATTCTTCAGAAATCCTCATAGGGAGGAAGAGAGTATTCCAGATCAGAAGAGGAATCAGATGAAATGGAAACCTGATCTGAAGATTCATATTCTGTCTCTTGCCTAGGCCTTTTATCAGGTGGGGGATGGGAACCCCTGATCTTCTGCCATTTTGAGCATCTGTTTTTTTTGGGCATGGAGGCCTGTCCATGAGGCTGTTGTATTTGTTTCTTTGTCTTTAAGGGTGCTTTAGTCTTTGCCTTTGAAGCTGAAGTTGTTTTAATATATAATTGAGTTGGTCTGAAAACACCCTCAGAAGCCGATGCCTGCTCAGCGGCTCCGGACCCATCTGAGGGAATAATCTCCGAAGGTCCAATACCTTGAGCCTCCAGCGGCCTAGGCGACACCACATGGGAGTCGGTAGCGGCCTGCGGGTTTAAAGTAGCAGGCATCAGGGGCTGCGAAGGCGCCTCACTGAGAAGCGGTGAACTGGCGACTGGCTTAGAAGCCTCGTCGTCGGTTTTGGACCTCGGATGCCTGCCCTTTTCTTTTTCTTTGCATTTCTTGTGAATTCCGGTAGATGGATGGCTATCCGATGACATCGTATAATTAAATCTTCTGCCAAAACAGTGTAATGCAAAATCGTACCGACGCTTAGTGCGTTGGTTAAATCTAGCACAAAACCGACAACAAGCAACGTCGTGGTCAGGGCCTAGGCAAAGAATACAGTAAGAATGAAAGTCCTTATAAGGTATTTGCTTCCCACAAGAAATATAATTATTAACTTTTTCTGACATCGGTCTGGAGCAAGATAAAAGTTTCCCCAACGGGGTACTTGGCTTTTAATGAAGACTTTGGATCTGAAATTCGAACACGAAAATCTCAGGAGTCGGCTGACCGGCACTTGCGAACTGCTTACGCTTCGGGCACCATGCAGCAAGAAAGACTGGGGAAAATGGCATCGGCTGCATCTTTTATACCCCTGGCGCACTGATGTCAGGGAAGAGGCGACAGCAACAGACGCCGGACCTAGACTTTGGAATTCAGGCCGACTGAGGGTAGCCTGCCAGCAGGATAACCCAAGTGTAATGACCGTAACAGTGAAACACGAAGAACATCTGACAGTGTATGGAGTCTGCCCTGAAGTGTAGGTATTTCCTGCAAGATTCCCTTATTGGGATGTGCAGGTTAGCTTCCGTTAAGTCTAGGGTTGCCATACAGGCATCCTTGGCTAGCATGGGAAGAAGCTGTTACAGAGTTAGCATTTTGAATTTTGGAACTACCAGAAAGGTGTTGAGAACAGAGAGGTCCAGGATAGGATGCCAGGAGTTGACTTTTCTGGGTGCCAGAAAAAGTCTTGAATAAATAAACCTTGACCCCTTTGTTCTGCTGGGACAGGTTGAATAGCCCTGATATTGAGAGAGAGAACCTGCTGTTGGGCCTCCGCCCATTGATTTGGGGGGAGGTCTGGACAGCCATTTCAGGTTGGTAGTGTGCGCAAGTGGAATCTGTATCCTTGGGGAAACTATGTTCAAAACTCATTTGTCCTGGGTAATGAGTTCTCAGTTTTTTGCATGCAAGGTGAGCTTTCCTCCTAAGGGAGCAGGTAGATGAGCAGGGCTTGGAAGGGTTAAGGTAAAGTCATTGTGCCAATTTTCCATAGGGGGTGGCTTACTACTCCCTGCTTTGGAAATAGGAGCCCCCCACTGCTTAGGTCTGTGTGTAGCCTGAGACTGTAGCCTAGGTGGTCTGCTGCTTCTGGGTTTGGACCGAGAAGGCCTAGAATGGACTGGAAAGGACTAGTTCTTTGAAGGCCAATGCCTACTGAATCTGGAAGGCTGTACTTGTAGGAAATCTTTAACAGTTTGCATAGATATAGCTTTTTCCTCCATCATTTTGAGGACTCCTGCTTTGTTGCCAAAAAGGCGGTCTTGGTTTAAGGGAGCATCCAGTAATTTAGCTTTTACATGATCTGGCAAGTTTTGTTCCTTAAGCCAAGCATGCTTTCTAAGTACAGACTCAGTGACAGCAGCCCTGCAAAATCCTTCTAAAGCGTCAAAACCACATTGCAAAGTATGTTTACCAACTTGTTCTGCAGAATGCATTAAATCCTACAATTGTGTGTGTTCAGTACAGTCAGGAATCATCATCATTTTCTGTTTAAGTAGTCCCATAACATGCTGCTGATACTTTAACATATGAAACTGGCAATTTAAAGCCCTAATGGTCAAAGTAGCAGGAGTGTATACCTTCTTACCCCATCTATCTAAGGCTCTAGAATCTCTATCAGAAGGGGTAGGATTTTTGGCAGCAGTAGCCTTAATGCCTTTTGGTCCTTGGGAAATGGTCTCTGGATCTGCAGAAGGATTCTTGAAGAGGAACTTGAGAGAGTCAGGTACTCTGTAGTACCTGTCAGGTTTTCTGGGAGCTGGAGGTAAAGTGTCTGGGGTAAGGCTAGATTCCAAGAAAGCATCATCTATAATGTCCAGAACAGGAGGGATAGCTAAAGGCCTGTGCTGAGGTTGGAGTAAGAATTCCCTAAGTCTCTTTTTGGACACAGAGTAATCCTGGCTTTCCCACTGGAAAAGCTCCCTAAGTGTGTGCAAGGTTTCACCGAAAGAAAAATCTTCTGGAGGGGAAGCAGAGGGAATGGAATCCTCTGCATCAGAATCCTCACAAGTAGATGAGGGCAAATCCTGGTAATCAGAAGGAGCAGAAAAATCAGATTCCTGATCAGAAGAATCAGAAAGAAAATCAGTGATTGGTCTCAGAGGGGGAAGGCTGGCTTCCCCTAATTACGGTAATAAGGTCTTCAGCCATTCTAAGAATTTGTCTTTTAGGCATATGGGCCTGAGCCTGAGGTTTGATCGGTTTTCTAGGTGTAGTACGAGTTTTTGGCCTGGATGAAAACGATGGCGTCTGTTTAATATGAATGTCTGTAGGCCTGAATACCACCTCAAAAGCCGGTGCCTGCACAGCGGCTCCAGACCCATCCAAGGTAGTTTCATTCGCAGGTTCCAAAGTCAAAGAAGCATCTTGAGGCATACCGGACTCTGAATGGGTCTCAGTAGAGGCCTGCGAATCAGACGTAGCGGGTATCAGGGGCTGCGAAAGCACCTCACTGAGTACCGGCGGACTGGCGACTAGCTTAACGGAAGCATCATCATCAGTTTTGGACCTACGTGGTCTGTCTCTGCCTTTATCCTTACATTTTTTCGGAAGATCAGTAGTCGGATGGCTTGGCGAAGCCATTTCGGAGTACAGAGGATGAATACGAAAATAGCTCGACGACGAATAGTTCGGGCGTTGAACAAGGCACAAAACCGACAACGAGGGACGTTGTGGTAAGGTTTGGCTGGCCGGGGGTAGAGTGAAGGGCAGTCCCATGTTTTGGTGACATGCCTTTGTCCACCATAGAAACTCCTGTTGCAGGCAGGGAATGAGGAATAATTGTTTCCAGACTGTGCGAATGTTGACTCCATAAACTTTTTAAGTACCATTGAAGTTTCCTCATATGCAGTCTTGCATATGGAATTAGTAGGATGCAGGACGCCATGAGGCCCAGAGCCTGCAGAATTTGCCTTGCAGAAGACTGGGTTTTTGTTGCCATCAGTTTGAAGTAAGCAGTCAGTTGCCTTTGCTTGTCTGGCGTGAGGTAAGCCATCTGGGCAGTTGTATCCAAGCTTGCACCCAGGAATGTTATCTTTTGAGAGGGTACCAGTTGTGATTTCTTTTCGTTTATTGTGTACCCTAGGCATGTTAGAAGCCTTTTCACAAACGCCAGGTGTCGAAGAAGAGTGTCCTCGTTCTCTGCTTGAATGAGACAGTCGTCTAAGTAAGGATATATTTGTATACTTCTTTGTCTGCAAAATGCAATTACTGGTGCCAGGCACTTTGTAAAGTCCCTGGGCGCAGTAGATAAAACAAAGGGCAGTGCAGAGAATTGGCAAGGCATTAAGCCAGCCTTGAATCTGAGGTATGTTCTGCACGATTGTCTTATTGGGACATGCAGGTATGCCTCTTTTAGGTCTAAAGTCACCAGCCAAGCATTCTTGCCCAGCATGGGCAGAAGCTGCTGCAAAGTCAGCATTTTGAATTTTGGAATGTCCAGGTATGTGTTCAAAATCGATAAATCCAGTATTGGCAGCCAGGTCTTGTCCTTTCTTGGTACCAAGAACAGTTGTGAGTAAAAACCTTGTCCTTTTTCCTGTTCTGGTACTGTCTGAATGGCCCCCATATCAATGAGGGACATAACCTGTTTCTGTGCCTCTGCCCATTGATTTTTTGGCAGATCTGGCCAACCATTTGTCATTTCATTGGCAGAGTATGGAAATGGAATCTGCATCCCTGTGATATGATGTTTAGTACCCACTTGTCCTGGGTTATTAACTGCCAAGTCTGAGCAAAAAGTGCTAATTTTCCCTCTATGGGTGCTGCCAAAAGAGAAGTGCTTGGTGTAGGCAGAGGGAAGTCATCGGGATTGCTTTCTGTAGGTTTGAGCTTTATCTCCTCCAGATTTGGAGGTGGAAGCGCCCCATTGCTTTGACCTGTATGAATCTTGCACCTGATATCTGGAACCCTTAGGGTGTCTGGATTTGCCCCTTTGAGCTCTGTCTGACACAGGAAAAGACCATTTTTTTGTAGGCCAGTGTCTACTGAATCTTGGTGGCTGCACTTGTAAGAAGTCTTTAACAGTTTGCATAGACTTAGCTTTGTCTTCCATTTTCTTTAAAACCTCTTCTGCCTTAATACCAAACAGAGAATCATGCTGTAATGGTCCATCTAGCAATTTAGCTTTAACATGATCAGGCAAATTTTGTTCCTTTAACCAGGCATGCCTCCTAATCACAGATCCAGTAACTGCAGCTCTGCAGGAGGCCTCTAAAGAATCAAAACCACATTGCAAAGTATGCTTTCCAACTTGTTCAGCTGCATGCAATAATTCCTGCAATTCTTTACTTTCTGCACATTCTGAAATCAACATAATTTTCTGTTTCAGCAATCCCGTAACATGTTGTTGGTACTTAAGCATATGAAATTGACAGTTTAAGGCCCTGATTGCCAAGGCTGCAGATGTATAATTTTTTTTCCCCATCTGTCTACTGCCCTTGAATCTCTGTCAGAGGGGGTAGGATTTTTTGCTGTTGAGGCCTTAACTCCATTTGGACCCTGTGAAATAGTTTCAGGATCAGCAGCAGGGTTTCTAAATAAAAATTTATGTGAGTCAGGGACCCTGTAATATCTGTCAGGCTTACTGGGAGCCGGAGGTAAGGAGTCAGGGGTCAAGCTTGACTCCGAAAACACATCATCCACAATGTTTAAAACAGGGGGAATGGCTGAAGGCTTGTGCTGAGGGAGAAAAAGGAAATCCCTGAGCCTCTTTTTTAATTCTGAGAAGTCTTGACCCTCCCAGTGAAAATGATCCCTCAAAGTATGCAAGGTTTCTCCAAATGAATAATCCTCAGGAGGAGATGCAGATGGAATAGACTCCTCAGCATCAGAATCCTCATAGGGAGGTATAGATAATTCCTGATCAGAAGAGGAATCAGAAGAAATAGAAACCTGATCTGAAGATTCATAATCAGTGTCTTGCCTAGGCCTCTTATCTGGAGGGGGATGGGTACCTCTGATCAAGGTAATAACGTCTTCAGCCATTTTGATCATCTGTTTTTTAGGCATAGTGGCCTGTGCACGTGGCTCATGCGTTGTTTTTTTAGTTTTAGAAGCTGCTTTTGTCTTTGGTTTTGCAGCTGATGGTTTGATATACAAATGTTGAGGTCTGAATACACCCTCAGAAGCCGGTGCCTGCTCAGCGGCTCCAGACCCATCTGAGAGAGATACATCCGTCGGTCCAATACCTTGAGTACCTTGCGGCATGCTGGACTCCACGTGGGTGTTGGTAGAGGCCTGCGACTTGAAGGTAGCGGTTATCAGGGGCTGCGAAAGCGCCTCACAGAGTACCGGTGAACCGGCGACTGGCTTAGGAGAAGCTTCGTCACCGGTTTTGGATCTCGACTGCCTTTCTCTGTCCTTTTCTTTGCGTTTTTTATGTATTCCGGTAGTCGGATTGCTATCCGATGACATTTCTGGGTAGTTAAATCTG
Organism: Protopterus annectens; assembly: GCF_019279795.1. Taxonomy (NCBI): domain Eukaryota; kingdom Metazoa; phylum Chordata; order Ceratodontiformes; family Protopteridae; genus Protopterus; species Protopterus annectens. Next base: position 325,394,070 of record NC_056740.1, on the reverse strand, counting down.
TTTTCAAAATACTTTGATGCAAAAATATACCGACGCTTAATAGTGAGTTGGTTAAATCTAGCATAAAACTGACAGCCAGGCACACTGTGATCAGGACCTAGGCAAGGAATACAGTATAAATGGAAATCCTTATGAGGTATTTGCATCCCACAAGCAATACAATTATTATGGAAAAAATATATAACTTGTCATCCACGGGATACGCCACAGCACTTGACACCAAAATATCAATGTTAAGAGTTATTATGCCAAAGTAAAATAAAATAAGATGAGCGTAAAATCAACTCGAACAGATTTTATTTTGCACAGTTAGCGCTTTCACCTCTAGGGCTTCTTCAGACTTAGTAACACAATTGAAAATCCAGCTTTAAATACATTATCATTCATTACATCATTTCCTGTTAACATATTTAAAAACGAATATCCATAACTTTATAAAAACATATATAAATGCATAAATACAAACATAAATATATATATAAATATAAATGTATGAAGATGTGTGAAAAATTCATCAATAAAAATGTACCCACATTTATTCTTTCGTATACATATAAATCTTTGCATATATTCTAAAAACATACAGATCATATTATTTAAAATATTATCTAAGAAATATATACATCTAAGAATATTAAACTCACTTGGTTTTTTGATTCCTAGGGGCTTGTAGCCTTCTATTACTTAGAATAGGTTTTAATGGAATTTTATCACTAATGCCTGGTGGTCTATCAGCCCTAAATTTGATTATCCATTTGATTTCATTGCGTTCTGTATAATTATAAATATTACCCCCTCGAACATCGGGGTAGATAACCTGCAAAATTGTGAATTTGAAATGATGATTAAGGTCTGTTGTCTTAACATGCTTAGCCAAAGCGCTGCGTTCATCATTTTGTCTTGTATAATAAACATGTTCTCTGATTCTTTCTCTTAATTTTCTATTCGTTTTACCTATGTAAAATGCATTACATTTTATGCAGCGTGCCAAATAGATCACATTTTTCGTTTCAAAATTCCCTGATGCATCTAACAAGTGAACATAATTGGTGACAGGATGTACAAATACGTTGGAATTATCAATGTATTCACATTGATTACATTTATTACATGATTTCGTCCCCATAAAAGGTCCTTTTATGCCTAGAGAATCAGCCTCTCCATTATTTCTAGTATGACATAACTGTTTAAGGTTCTTCTTATTTTTAAAAATGAACTTAGGTGTGTCACTGACTATGTCCTTTATGTTGTCATCTAACATAAGTACATCCCAATGCTTCTTATAAATGTCTGTAATAATATTAGTATCTGTACTAAAGTACAAAGGAATCTTAACTTTATTTATTTATTTATTTATTTATTTGCAGTTGATTTACCAGGATAGTCCATTGGGCCAAAAAGAACCCGTTTTCAATGGAGTCCTGGGGAGAAAAGCTCCAGTACAGAAAAATTAGGTACATACACAAGATTGCTAAATAATTATACAAAATGGTAGATAAAAGTCCTAGGGAGAAAAGCTCCAGCACACACAAAATTAGGTTCATACACAAGATTGCTAATATTTATACAAAAGTGGTAGATAAAACATTTAAACTCAAAGTTCAAAACATTCAGAACAGTACAAACAATGAGGATTAATGTGAAGTAAATGAGCTTGGAAATAATGTGAGATACATAGCAGAGCAGTTTTGCAGAAGGAACCTAAAAGTACCTTACAGGGTGGATACAGAGGAACACAAGCTTTGTTAGGTAAAAGTTTGGTACCGTAAGCATATTGGTGGTAAGGATGTCATGTATTTATGAGGGTGGGAGCAAGAGCAATCCCATTGGGAACTTAGATGTGTATGAAGCTGTTTTTGAACATGTAGTGGTTAGAGGTGGTACGAATGGATGGTGGGAGTGAGTTCCAGAGACGGAAAGGTTGCAGGATAGTAAGTGTTTACCTGGGGGGTAAGATGGTTTATGAATTACCAGTAGGTTTTGATTGTTGGACCTTAAGACTCTATTTGGTAGGTGCATTTTAAAGGCAGAAGACAGGGAGGGACAAAGAGAGGGGTTGAGAATGAGCTTATGAGCTAAGGTCAGCTGTATATAGATGAGATGATTAGATAGTTCGAGCCAATTTAGTTTTGGAGAGAGAAACAGTGGTGGGTGGAGGATTTGTGGCTATTTGCGAATTTGGCAATTTTGTTATAGCAGGAGGAGAGCTGGTTTTTTAGTGAGATCTGGAGATTAGTCAATAATGGAGCCCCATAGAGAAGAGAGGGGATAAGAAAGGAGGAGGCGAGAGTGATTTTGGAGGAGCTAGTAAGATACTGATTCTGACGGTAAAGCATACCTAGTTTTTGATGAGTTTTTTTAATATTAAGTTGTAGATGAGAGTTGAAATTAAGCCGGTTGTCGATTTGAACACCTAGTAGCTTAGCTTCAGATACCAGTTCCAAGGGTGAGTTGTCTTGGCTGGTAATAGAGAAGGAGTTTATGTCGAAGGAAGTGGATTTGTAGGGTAAATACCATTAGTTTTGTTTTGGAGGCATTGAGTGCTAAGTGATTTGTTTTCATCCAATCTTCAGTAATTGAGAAAGCTTCCTGTGTGAATTTTTGGAGTGAAGAGGAAGAGGTGGCAGAGCAGATAATGGTAGAATCATCTGCGTATTGGATGATATTAGCAAATGGAATAGATTTGTGGAAATCATTGATGAATATATTAAAGAGGAGGGGACCAAGAATAGATCCTTGGGGAACTCCAGTGGGGGTACTAAGGAACGAGGAAGTGGCCTTCTTCCATATTACGGCTTGGTATCTGTTAGATAAATAACTGGAAAACCAATTTATGGAGGAGGGAGAGAGGTTAAGTTGTGACAGTTTGGATAAGAGTAGGCTGTGTGAGATAGTGTCGAAGGCTTTGGAGAGGTCAAGTAATAGGGTAGAGACAACTTCATCTATATTCCAAGAGTTCACATTCAATGAATCAGAATGGACAAAGTGATCGGAAAAGTAAGGTCTAGCTGTAGTATATCTAAACAAATTAATATTAGTAATAACACTATTGATTTCATCTGCTTTATAACCTCTTTCCAATAGTAGTTTGTTCAAATTACTCAATTCATAATTAAAGTTTATTTCCAAAGGATTCAGCCTAGAGGCTCTCATAACCTGTCCTTTAACAATATTTCTAAAAACATATCTGGGGTGCATGCTGGTTCTATGCAGCAGTGTGTTCCTAAAGCATGCCTTCCTATGAATACCAGTGTTGATCAGCCCATTCTCAAATCTTTCTAAGTTAACATCCAGAAAACTAATTTTATCCAAAGAGAAATTCATGGTAAATTTTAAAAAATCAGTTAAATTATTCAGCTCTTCATTAAACTTGATTAATGATTGTTCATCGCCTCTCCTTAACAGAAACAAATCTACAAATCTTTTATAGAAGCATACATATTGTTTATAACTTTCTAACTGAAACAGTTATTCTCTTCCCAGTGGGCCATGACTAAATTGGCGTAGCTGTTGGTGCAGGGCGTTCCCATAGCTACGCCCTCCCGCTGAGAAAAGATTTTATCACCAAAAATAAAAACAAAAAAAGAGTAAAATTTTAAGAGACACAAAAGATTTTTCAGCAGGCCATGTATTTACTTGGCCTAGAACTGCCTCTGTTAATAATAATAGTGTAAGAATTAAGCGTAATTTTGATAGAACTAACCACTTGTCACAGAATTTGTTTAATGGTTCTGTTAAAGATAATTCTGATGTTATTTTGTCTGGAAATAATGAGCAAGAGATAGTAGCAACATCTAACGTTAAATCACTTTCGGGTGTACAACAAGACGATTTGAATAGGTCCAGAGTTATTGGCTCGGTTATTATACACAAAGATGCCAGTATTAAGTCAGCGAATAACATTTCTTTAAATACAGATGTTAACAAAACTGTATGTGACAATATTATGATGAACGAACCTTCGGTTAGACCGAAGGATCGCTCAACTATGAATAAGAGTGTGAATATTAATAAGGAACATACCCCTTTCCCCATAGCATTAGCACAATCCCCCCAAAGACAAAGATCCTACAGTCGAGGGAGACAAAAACGAAAAGGGTCAGAAGGGGATCATACAGGTCCTACCCTGAAGCGAATGTGGGAGAAAGTGCAATATCCCTAGTTCATAATTTATCACACAAAGTTCTTACTAAATACGAAATACAGGTCCTTAATAAAAAACTTTCATTTATTCCAGCATGCAGGAATAATTTATCTGATGTAATTATTGATACTAAAATGTTAACAAGGAATGTTCAATTGAAAATAAATTATAAAGACAATGATTGTAGTAGCAGTTTCAACACTACATTTAAACCCTCTAGTACCTTTGTTCCTGTACTTGATCCTTATCTAGATGTTTTTAGTAAACTTGTGGAAGAAGATATACATAGTTTTTATTTTAATTCATCTAAAGACAATCACAGATTAAGAAAAAATAACTTAAATTTTAAACAGCAACAAGCCTTAAACACTCTAAGGAATGACACTTCTATAGTTATAAGGCCAGCCGATAAGGGCGGACCATTGGTTATTTTGGATGCAAATACTTCAATGATAGTATGTATATGTTATTACAAGATAGTGAATTTTATGAAATTATTAGGTTTGATGTAGTGGAAGAAAAAGTGTATAAAGTTTTTGACATGTTGGATGACATTTTAATGAGTAGATACGTTAGTTTAGACCTGTTTAAATTCTTAAAAGTTGACTACCCCTTGATTCCAATTATTAATGGCCTTCCAAAGGTACATAAAGATCTTGAGCACCCCCCTATGAGACCTATTATCTCAGGTAGAAATTGGGTAACAGAACCCCTTTCGATGTATCTAGAATATTACCTAAGACCTATAGTTGATAGTAAATCTCAGATCTTAAAAGACAGTAAACAATTTTTGATAGAGTTATATGAGCACTTGAAGACTTTGAATCAAGATGTACATTTTTATTTTGTCACTTTAGATGCAACTAGATTTGACCTTAAATTTGATGGTTTACAGTGGGGCACAAATTCCTTTTTTAGATATAGTGTTAAAAGGCATTTCTGGAAAAGGGGTTGTCACCAACGTTACACAGAAAATTTGATGTGGTAAACCAATTTATGTCAGGCAATAGTGGTCATCTAACTCATACGTTAGAATTTTTACCTTATGGTGAATTTTTAAGGATATCTAGGATTTGTAATAATGATGAAGATTTTGAAAAAGAATTAAGAACAGCAGATATGTTTGAAAATAGGAAATATGACATGAATAATGTACAGAATAGCATGAACAGAGTCAGAAATGTGAGATATGGGATATGCAGTAATGAGGTTATCAGACTACCAAGAGATTTACTACATAAAGAAACAGTTTTTATTTTGAAGTTTGGGACTTTGGTCCCACAAGGTTTAAAATACTGATTGTTGTTTGAAACGTGTTATGTAGTTTAAAATATGTCTTTAAATGAAATTGTTCAAATGCATATTTTTACGTATTTAAATGCTTAATTGCTTAATTGATTAATGGATTGAATGTTTTACTGGATGTTAGTGGGTATAAAATGAGTTAGTAGCATTGTGAATTTACTCCTTGAAGGCTTAGTACAAGCCGAGGCACCAGAGTGTTTTGCAATAAATCGGGATTTACTTGACTATGACTCGTTTCTTTTTAATATCCATCCAGCGTTTGTTGTATAAAGGAGACAGTATTGGCTGGGCAAATGCACTCACGGATCCAAGAACGGCTGGATTTGGCAGGGCCCTCATCAGGATCTGAGCCCTGAGAAATCTCCGCATCATCCTGTCCATGTCTGCCTCAGGCAGGCTCCTAGAAGATCTGGTTTATGCCACGGACGCAGACCTGGAATACCTCTTAGTGATTTCAAACAATTTCAAGGGTAGAGCTGGAGAAGTAGGCTTCATCACAATTCTTGTGAATGGCTCCTAGCTGTCGGATCCAAGGGTCTGGGATCTCAGTAGGAGGTGGATGGAACGAGAGAGCTGGCGTTGGTTAGCACTCCTGTTGGATATGAAGAGGACTGTGGATCCAGGGAGGTGGTACAGTCTTCAGATCAGAAGTCTTAAGTTTTCAGGAGGCTTGAATGAAGCCTTGGTGACTTCTGTAATGCTTGCTTCTTGGAGTCTGTGGAGCCAAGATGACATTTATATGGGGCTTGATCCCCAGGTGAAGAACATAAAGAGGCAGGGAGTAAAAGCCCTTAAGCATTAATTTACTGCTCCAAAAAGAGATGGCCCCGGGGTTAAAAGAGAAGCATATCTTGCAGGCGGACATCAGCTGCTCAGGCCCCAGGCAGTAAATGCACTTCTTGTGGGCATCCAAATTGGGAATCTTATGCCACAAGAAGTACATCTCTTAAAAGTGGAGGGCTTTTCAGACATGTCCACAACACCAATAAAGGACTGTACGAAACAACACATTTTAAGAATTAACAGCGTAACACACAAACTAAGCTAGCAAAAACACTTTTAAACACATATAAGATGTGCCAAAAGGCACTAAAGTAGAGAAACAGCATACCCTAATGCCAGAAACCTAAATATCAAACAAGGGAGGAGAAAAGAAAACAGTAACTTATACTAGTTAAGCTGTAGAAATTAGAAATGAGTAATCCAAAGAACAGATTTATGGAAAAAAATTCACTCATTGCGCGAGATTGGATCTGTGTCTTGACACAATGACAGCAAACAAGATCGGAGAAGTTGGGATGACACAAAGCATTATGGGCAGAGGGATGAGCTCAAGATTCAGATCCCAAGTCTTGTAAATGTGGCCTAGTTGGATCTGAGGATCGGATATTAGACCCATTCATGAAGAAGAATGAAAAGGACATCAGATTACACCATTAAATAAGATCCTTCCAGATTTGTGGATGGTGTCCAAGGGAAATCGGGGCTCCCTCCTCTGAGTGTGTTTAGAAAATTAACAGCTGAGACATACACTTGGGTCCCTCTGCCAAAATACTTTTTTTCCAGCCTTACCCCCCCTCTCAGCCACTCTAGGTTACAGCAAGGTTTGGGGAATGACATGTACTCTTTCCCATGATCACAGAGAAGTCAACCTTTAGGTCTACAGACATGGATTTGCTCTAATGTACCCAGGTCTCTACTACTCCACCTTACTGGGTCAGTGGAAACAAAGTAGGAGGTCTCATGTACTGTGAGATAAAAAAGGATAGTCCCATTGGACATGAAACATAGCAGAAGCCCGAGGCCCACTCTTGGGTTAAGTACAAGCAAAAGCCTAAGTGCCACCTTAAAGTAGTCTTACTCAAAGATGGAGGAACTCAGAAGCTCTGAAGTTTCATGCACGTCAGAAAATAAGAATTTCAACGCCTTGTTCCACAGGGAACCAACAAGGAATGAAGGAAGCCCTAAGCAACCCTTCACACATGTGAATCTAAAGCTTGCCAGGATTTGCAGAGGTGTGTGGCATTCACAGACAGTCGAGATAGACAAGGTCCAAATATGGCTACAAATGTGGGAAGAGAGGTAAAGCATGTGAAAGAGAGGTCTGGGCGAGGCCAGACGCCTGCATTCAACAGACATCCCTGATGCTGAAATCCCAGCTTCCATCAGAAGAAAAACAACCTCTTCATGTAGTGGATCTGGGCAACAGTGGTACAGCATCACACTACAATTCCTCCACATGGAGTAACCAGTTAAAATAGACTGAAGAGGATAATCTAGTGGAAGCAGATTTGGCCTCAATTAGTAATATAACTGGATGACTCAATGGTGCACTCTCCATTATCAGGCTAGGTGGACAAAGCACAAAGCCAAAAAGTTGTATGAACACCCTCTGATGTACCCCTGGATGCATCTCTCCCAAACCTCAAATTCCAGTCAAAGAGAGAATCAGAATAAAAATGAACTCCCCACTACTGAAGTATAATCTCCATCTCTGCTAAACCAGAAAGGACACAGACAATGCAGACCTACCTCTAGAAGGACAGGTTTCCAGACAATCCCCCAAGCAGAAAGTCAGACCCCCCTCTGGGCACTGACATGCACCTGTCACAATGACTCCATGATAACTCTCTTTTTGTCATTCTATGAATTCAGAAATGCACCAAGGAAAACCAAAGCACAGCTGGACACTGGAACATCTACCAGTAATAGCAACAATGAAGATCAAAACTATGCGAGCGGCAAAAAACAGAGCAGCAGCTCACAAGTGTGCTTATGTAGCAGATGCAGTAAATCAAAATGTAGCATTATGGATACATGTCCATCCATAAGTGAGAAATGTTTGGAAAGAGTTTCTAGACTCCGATTGCTGGTGAGAAGTCCAATCACATGATCCATCATGAAGGGTCTTCGTTGACAAATCATGGACTACATGTTCTTCCAAACATGGAAGTCCAGCAGTATGAACATTAACTTCCCAGGGTAAGGGGCCCTATTTTACAAGCTCAGAATAATACACTTACCCATCAGTAGTCCCACATTAAAATGGTAACGCTCTTTCAACAACTGATCCTTGTACTTCTGAATTACTTCTTCAACCTATGGAAGAATGTAAAACATTCAATTCTGAGCAGCAAAACACCTTCCCTGCCATAACTCTCTCTACAGTCAATATAGAATTTTAAAATTACAATCCACTGAAATTACTTTACTCAGTTTTACACATTTACTCACATAGTATTTACTTGTGAATGCCTTGGCATTCTGTTTATATAACAATTCATCTATCCTTATATTATGTTTGGTTTGCAAAAGTGCTTAAGCAATAAACACTAAAACTTGACAATACATGTCTGCACTCACACAAAGCAAAAACTCACATTATATACATATAAAGTGAATACACAGACTCAGCCAAGGCCACACACTACAAGTAAAAGTACAGTTCTGTAAAAACTTACCATAACAGTAGATGTCCTTCTCTTCACTTTTGAAGTATTCATTACTAAAGGGGATTCCGTGCCAAGGGTAGCCCAACATTCAGCCAGTATGCCAAAGCCTTAGGATTTTATGTCAATCGTATGCTCCCCACTCAAAGCGTAGAGCATGAAGGTGATGTACAGAAGTACATACCTCTGAACTGAACAGCCCCAGGAGGAACAACAGTCCTAGGAAGTAGAATGAACATGTGCATCCAGAAAGAAAACAGAAAAGAAAGAGTAGAGCAGAAGGGGAGGAGGGAGCAAATACTACAACAGTGAAGAGGAGGACATCTTCTGTTATGGTAAGATTTTACAAAACTGTACTATGTTCTTTCAGATCACTATTAGTACTCATTACTAAAGGGAGAGTACAAAAGCTAGAGAGGAAACTTGGGAGGTGGAAGGCCTGGAAGAACCCTCAAGAAAATCTCGCAAGAGAGCTCTGGAAAAAACAGTTCTTGCTCTGGAAACATCCAATTTGTAATGCTTAAAAGGTATGGATAGATGTCCAGGTAGCAACTTCAAAGATGGAACTGGTATCCAATTCTTTGGAAAAAAAAAAACACCATAGGAAGCCAGAGCCCTGGTAGAATTAGTCTTTACAGAGACTTAATGGCTTTTCCCATGAAAGGAGCAACAAAAAGAACTGGCCTTAGATATTTAAGAAGAAATGGTTTGCTTACAAACAACCAAACTTATCTGTGATAAAAAGAAACAAAATACGTCTCAAGACTTGTGAATGGCCTTAGTCTTATCCAAATTAATGCAGGAGCTGCCTATGGAAATTCAAGGTGTGAAGAACCTTCACACTAGCAGACTGGAGAAGGAAAAAAAGGAGGGCAAATTAACAGACTGGTTAAGAGAAAATTAATTAACCATCTTGGGCATAAAAGAAAGATTAGTATGAACTGACACCCTGTCCCTACAAAATACTAAAAAAGGAGTAACAGCCATAAGAGCCTGGATTTCAGACACTCTCTTAGTGGATCCTGGTTACAAGCAAGGCACCAAACAAAAAATCTCTTCCATTTGGATATGTGGAATTTCCTGGCAGTGGGTTTCCTGGCCTCCTGCAGAACCCTAATCACATCCTCAGACAAAAAGCGCCTAAAAAAAAAAAGGGATCAAATCCATATTTATTACCCACAATGTCAGGTGAGGAGTGGACAACTCAGGATGGATGCGAGATCCTTTGTCTTGTGTGAGTAGGTCCACCCTGTTGGTAACTTGTGGTGATTACCCTTGGCTAGGTGCAGAAAAAGTGGGAACCAATGCTGTCTAGGCCAAGAGGGAGTCACCAACAAGATTTGGGGGAGTCTTGCTCTATTCTTGAGCAGGGCGCTCAGAATGAGAGGAAGGGGAGGGAAGGCATACAGAAACATCCCCATCCAAGAAAAAAAGATAGGGCATCCACCTTCCAGGCCAGAGGACTTGGGACTCTGGTGCAAAAAAGAGAAAGTTGTCTGTTCAGAGGGGAGACAAAAACATCTTCTCGAGGAATACCATACTGATGGACAATGCCCAGAAACGCATCTCTGTGAAGCATCCATTTTGAGACTGTGTGACGGACCTGGTCAGAGAGTCTGCTATGTTCTGCTCTGAAAAAATATATACAGCCTGAAGAGTTGCTTCATACTGAACAGACAGATCCCAAACTTGAAGAGCTTGCCTGCAAGGAGGGTAGGACCGTACCCCCCCCCTGTTGTATCTCATCATAGTATTGTCTTGTAACAGACTTTTTGAGGTCCTGGAAGAAAAACAGAATGAAAGGCCTGAAGGACGAAAAGGAGATCTCTTATCTTCTTGACATTGATGTGATTTGATCTCTAATGAGGAGGCCAGAGACTGAAAGAGGCTCCCCACAGCATGTCTGAGGCATCCGAAAAGAGTTCCTGAGAAGGGACTGGGGGCAGAACTCGTCCAGGGTTGAAAGACAACTGATAATTGCACTACTGAGGCCAAAGCTTGAGGCATGGACAAAAAGGGACTAGAAAATCTACAGGATGACAGTGTTGGAAGCCATACTGATTTTATTAGGAAATTATTCCTGGCTCCACAAAGTCTCCTTCAGTTTTTCACTTGAAACTAGTCTAACTCTCATCCTAAGCACTCAAAAAGCATCCTACAGTCCAGCACTTGCTCAGACCTAATAGCAAGCACTAATATACCCCGACACTTGACTGCCCAGCAGGGCAAGGCTCTTTATCCACCCCTCACCAACCAAGCGACTAAGCAGCTCACCCTACTAGTCAGGCATGACTAAAGGGCAACTTCAAGTGTACTCTCCAGTCCAGCTGGTGAATCTGGGTATCCTGAGGCAATATTACAACTGCCTCATGTACACAGACAGCCCTCTCCTCCTACCACAAAACACTAACATATGTGAGAGATGCAATTATACAGCCAAACTGGAGGCTAAGGTATCTCCACCAAAGACTGGAACAGACAGTCATGAGGAGAAAGTTAACACTTGCACCACACCGCCAGCCTCACACAGACCTACTAAATTTGCACTGGCAAAAGATACACATAAATACACTAAATCATACTCGGAGGCTCAAAATAAAAACCTGCAAAAGTATCAGAGAGCTCCAAAGCAGACGCCCACAAAACCTGCACCTCCCGTCACAAACCAGACAACACACAAAACACAAAATCAATGTGCCGCACAATCACAGCCCTTAAGGTGAAATAGCATACCTAACACATTAGTAATAGGTGACTCAATAGTCAGGCACACTAACGCCCCACTCACTAGGCTGGACAAGGAGAAGGTTACTGTTAGCTACCTGTCGGGAGCCAGAATCCGCCACATAACACAAGCACTCAGGTCACTCCAGAACAAGTACAGATATAACTCTGTCATTGTTCATGTTGGTGTGAACGACCTGAGCCGTACCTCCCTGGACTACATGAAGAGACATGGAAGAGCTCTCTGATCATGTAGCCCAGGCGGGTATGACCCTGAGTAGCATCCTGCCCTCACCAAGAATGATACCTTCTGGTGTCATTCAAAGGGGATCCAGTGTCTGTCAGCCTGGGATGACATGCTCGACAAGCCGTGTTGCTTCGCAAGAGAGGGCTTACATCTGTCGCCCCTTGGCTTACGAATACTGGCCAAGGCTCTTGCTGCCCCCCCCATAGTGCCTTTTTTAGGCAAGGCTCAAAATTTAAACCCACCTCCGTAAACAGCACAAGTAAAAAACTGAGGGTTATGCTACTCAACGCCATGAGTTTAAATCTCAAAATGCATGCGCTCGAAGCACTCCTAAGTATGGAGAACGTCGACATCTGTGCAGTAACTGAAACCTGGTTCAAGGCTCCAGAGAGCACTCTAGCACTACTGGGCTACAACTCATACCACATATTTCGGCCAAAAAACACGGACTGAAACACAAAAGGAGGGGGTGTATCCATATTCATCAAGGATATCCACACCTCCAGGTTAGTGGCGCAGCATGATACCTCTGAGATCATCCATGTGCAACTAACATCGGGCAAATCTGCAAAGCAAATTGTGGCCTGCTACAGATCACCCTCCATGACCCAGGAACACCACTCCGCCTTTCTGGAGACACTGGAGAACAGCAAGGTCCTACCAAACACCCTGATCTTGGGAGATTTCAATTACCCTACCATTAACTGGGAAAACTACTTGAGTACAAACTCCCAGGCTCAGCGCTTCCTGGAATTTATCAACTCAAATGCCCTGGATCAGCTGGTAAACTCCCCTACCAGAGGCCACAACATATTGGACCTGGTCATCACCAACATGGGCGACAGGTGCTCCGAACCGGAGGTCAACCCTGTCACTGGTTAGATCAGACCATAAATTAATCATCCTGGATGTCCACACCCCACCACCACCCCCAAACAAGGAAACCACAGTGAAAAACTTTTCTAAAGCAAACTTCACCTTACTTAAGTCAGAGGTGGTAAATTTCACAGCCCCCACGCTAAAGGATGACACTGCCCAAGATGCAGAATACTTCACAATTGCACTCTATGTACACCTACAAGGATGCATGGATCGTGCCATCCCTAGCAAAACCAAGACTCACTCCCCTAAGAGAAGGAAACCAGTCTGGTGGACCCCTGCCATAAACAGGTTATACAACAAAAGGAGGAAACTAGTTCAGAAAAAAAGCAAATCCCAAGAAGGAAAGACATCCCTGATCAGTATCAGTAAGAAACTAAGGTCCCTCATAAAATGATCCAAAGCCAACTTCGAAAGAAAAATAGCCAAAGACTCGAAAGATAACCACAAAGCCTTCTTTAGCTATGTCAAAAATCTAAGTGGCAACTCGCAGATATGCTCTGAGATAGTGCAAAATAGCACAAAATATACTGAACCTACTGATATTGCCAACATACTGGCAGATAGATTCAGTGCAAACTTCACCTCCCTCTCACCTTCAAAAGGGCCCACAACAATACCGGAAAAGTGTAGTGTCCCGGAAATCACAGAAGCACAGGTGAAAACAGCCCTTTCAAAAGCCAAAAACAAAGCATCAATGGGGCCAGATGGTGTCCCAGGTTGCGTCTTGCACGAACTACAGAACAAACTAACCCCCCCCCACCTAAACACGATGTTCAACCTCAGTCTCTCCACAGGCTACGTGCCCATAGAATGGTGCACAGCAATGGTTATTCCTCTCCACAAAGGAGGAGCCACAACTGACCCTGGTAACTATCGCCCCATTAAGTCTGACTAGCCTGGTCTGCAAGGCTATGGAGCGCATCATCATGGAAGTCATTAACAAAGACATTGGGAGCGTCCAAACACTTGAGCTGACCCAGTTCGGCTTTGTTAAGGGCAGATCATGCCTACTAAACCTGGTTGACTTCTTCGAGACAGTTACCAAGGCCATAGAAAAGAGAAAGGTGGTTCACACAGCCTACCTTGATCTCGCCAAGGCGTTCGACACCATTCCTCACTCTGGTATTATAGAAAACCTCACCAGCCTGAACATAAACCCCTACGTCACAAGATGGGTTGCCAACTGGCTTACAGACAGAACTCACACGGTAAGAATAGTGGGCTCCAGGTCTGACTCTAAACCAGTCACAAGTGGTGTCCCGCAAGGCTCAGTTCTGGGACCCCTACTGTTCGGCATATATTTCTCAGAAGTACAGGCAAACACAGGAGGACTATGGCTAACCAAGTTCGCCGTTGACTGCAAACTGGGAGCCATAATTGACTCTCCGGCTGACACGGACATCCTCCAAAAAGGCCTTATTGAGACAGACACCTGGTGTCAAAGTCATGGCCTCAAGCTAAATGCCAAAAAATGCATAGTCATCCCGTTTGGGAAAAACAAAACACCCACGAATTACCACATAAGCGGCAGCTCCCTTAATACAGAAGAGGTAATTAGAGATCTGGGGACCCAGGTAGATAGTAATCTCTCCTTTGACAATCATATTGCCAAAGTAGTTAGGAAATCCTTCTATGTGGCCCATCTAATTACTAAGGGGTTCGCATCTAGAAATAAAGAGATTATAGTGTCCCTCTACTCGACACTCATCAGATCCATCATAGAGTACAGTACAATGCCCCATTTGGGATTCAACTCACAAGACACTTCCAACAGCTTGAAAGACCACAAAAGCACCTCACCAAGAGGATTACTGGCCTCAAACATATGTCCTATGCAGCCCGACTGAAAAAACTCCGGCTATACTCAGTGGCATATCACTTACTCAGAGGTGATCTCTGCCTGACTTACAAAGCCATGTCCAACTCAGAATTGATGGACATGCTCCACCTAAAGAAATCCAAGTCACTGTGAGCCACGCGCTCTAGTGAGCTAAACCTTGCCACAACAATAAATAGAACATGCTGGAGGGATAGCTTACGATCACAGAGACTCCCCATGCTTTGGAACAAAATTCCTAACTACATTAGGCAGAGCCCCTCACTAACACTCTTCAAGAGAAGCCTTGACGAGTGGATGGGTAACAGAAAGTACACCCCTGGGATCACTTCATTGGCTCTGCTTGACAGAGGCTCAGTTAATTAATCAATGGGGTGGCGAAAGCCGACACACTCTGGCTAGGCTTATAAATGCCCTTGGGCAGATAGCCTAGTACCTACCCATGAACCTAAGAGGTACCTAAAATGGAGCAGTGAACACACAAGGCAGTCATATTCATTCCCAAGAAGCAGCTCTGATTGAGGTTCATGCTGGGGTAGGGTACATATGCAAGGGAAGTCTGTAACTTCAATTTCTCCAAGTCTTTTGGGTTTCAAATACTATGACAAGAACAGATTCCATTCTGATGTCAAGGTAAAGTTCATGAAATTAGTATTGTATCAATCTTGGATGTTAGCCAGCAGTGCTCTTTTCAGCACCTGGAATGTGCCCAGAACCGTGTCTTTCATATTCATACAGGATTACATGTATTTGGTAACACATCTAAAGTACGACTGCAAATTCTTTTTTTATTGCACCTATTGCTTCTACTACTAAAACTGGGCATCTTTCTTCCACATTGCTCTTGCTTCTGCCTATAAATCCTGTACTTTCTGAACTGTCGGTAATGGGCAATCCACTGTAATACAAACTTCATCATTCTGTGTAATGTTTTGTGGTTCATGTTTCCAATGCTTCTCAGTTACTTCTATGCTACAGTGTTTTGCACAGTCCTCAGTGCAACAGCCTTGCCATGTTATTATAAAGAGTACAGGCTGTCTGCCATGAGCGCATCACATCCAGCAATAAGATGTCTGACAGTTTCCATTTATTACAGAAACTGCATTTGTCTGCTTCTCTCACCTTCTCAATGGATCTTGAGAACAAAAAAAGTGTACACAGTTAATTGTCCTGCATCACCAATATTAGCCTTTCAATTTTGGGTTTGAATTGACAACCATTCCTGCGTCAAATCTTGGTTAACATGAGGTTGTTCCATGAAATCTCTATTTGCCACTATAATTACATCTTTTCCAATTTTCCTTCCTTCTCATCTGCTCTTTTTCCTTATATTCTTTTTGGGGGTTTTTTGCCACATTAAGTTGCTCTCTGATGTCTGTCTACCGGTTTGATTTCCATTCCCACTATACCAAAATGCTTCTGTTAAACTAAGCAAAGATGCCATTGTACACTTGTCTTTAAACTTTCACTAGGTTTGTATCTGGGTGAGCTCAGCAGAAATGTATGCAGTTTCACAACTGCAGATCTGTATCTGTAGTTAATTCTGAGAAGTCCCATACAGCTTTCATAACAGGAATATATACTGTTGGTGTATGCTGACTTTTACATATCATTTGATAAGCATGAAGTATTTTTCTTGTTTTCTTGTCCAATCGATTCAATACTGTTTGAGGCCAGTCAATCACGCAAAGCTACAAGTTAGAACAGGAACAGCAAATGAATGTATAGCTTGGACTTCGTTAGTTAGGCTTGCCACCCCTCCGTTTTTTTTCCGGACTATCAGGAAATCAAACTGATTCTCCGGTAGTCCGGAAAACACTGTACAAACTCTGGTATTCTGTTTCAAAAAGGAAACAGACTATCGGAGTTTGTAAATCGGCTGATTTACTATGCATTTTTTTTCAGAAAAGCATAGTAAATCAAAAGCAGGCGGGAACAAAAAAAGAGGGCGTTCCCGTTGAGTGATGCTGTCGTGACATCACAAAATAGGAGGTATGTTGGCGGGAGAGGGGGTTGGGGTGGGCGGGGTTACTAGTGACGCGAGGGGCGTGGCTTTGCTCCGGTTTTAGCCGTGAAGGAAGGTGGCAACCCTATCATTAGTATTTGTCAAAGCCGTTTTCAATATTAACTTAAGTCTACTGAAGTACTCCTTACAGAGCTTTATTTTCAGTTGTTCAGGTTTTGTTGCTGACTCTTCATCTATTCCTAAATATTTATACATGGTCTCCCTGTTCAAATTCCATTATATCACATTCCTGTACCAGATTTTTTTTGGTACAGCAGCTTTCTTGTTTCCAATGTTCCTTTTGCATATTTATCAAAACCAAATGACATTCTTATGGGTTCATAGGTAGGTACTACGCTAGTGGCCCTGGGGCCTACATAAGCCTAGCCAAAAAGGTTCCCTGGCTTTCGCCACCAAAGAAAATTATTTTCCTGTGCCCCTGCTGAGCAGTGCCACTTGTCCAAGAAAGTTTTAAACATTTGATCATAGGTATTTACTAGGCTAACAACCACAAGGGCCTTTAAGCCTAGCCATGCATCCCAAATCTCTGACAAGTTCTGCTACCCTTGATAAGTGTAAGCATGGGCCTGGGAGATGAACCATTTACAGGTTACCTTTGTCCATTAGAGACATAGGTGCCAAACCAGGGATGAATATCCGGTTGCCCATCCAAGTTGCACTTGAATTGGGTTAGGGAGGAACTCTGCTTCATATGGATGGGGAGCCTGTTCCATAAACGGGGTAGTCTCTGGGATACATACCTATCTCTCCAGCAGGTCCCATTTATATCACAAGCAAGGTTTTAAGTCTTTAGCATGGATAATTCTGGTGATTTGTTTTGTGGATATGTAGGAGGTCCATCAGAGTGGGGTCTGACAATGCCCTGTATGCCAGGCATAAATCTCCCCTCAAAAGCCTGTAGGAGACAGAATACAGGGACAGGGTCTTGAGGCAGTCTGCATAGGACATATTATTTATGCCCTGTAGTCTTTTAGTGAGGAACCTCTGTGGACGTTCCAATTGTTGGATATGCCTGGGTAGTTGCATACCAAAGAGGGCACTGTACTCCATGACAAGTCTGATGAATGCCGAATACAGTGGAACAATGACCTCCCTTGGACTTTGATGCCATACCTTTATTTATAAGTTGTAGTTGTGTTTTCAACTCCTCATCTGATTATGAACAATAAAATAGGCTCAGTGACAACCTCTGGCAGTCAATAGCAGTTACCATATAGATGTCTATTCAGACCAAGTAATATCCACTCTAACTCAAAAAGGAATCTCAAAAACTTCAAGTAAAAACCCTTTATTCGAAAACGAAAAACAGGTAAGCGCTTTCACCAAAGTGGCTTCTTCGGACCTCAAAGATATACAATTTGAGTGAATGTACTTCACTATTTTGTAGGTGGATAACTTATTCAGTCATGACATCACAACTGGTAAATAGGCAAATAAGATGAATTAGTTAATAAATGAATCCACATACTCCTCAACCTTAAACCATCTGTACCACAAGTATCCCATAAGGAAAGCATAAAAAATACAAATATGCCAGCAAAAGTACATTGTTTAAATACAAAATACAATTAAATATATAAATCACATATATCAGAAAAACTTAATCAATAAATGACATATATAAAATATATTAAAAGTATATCATTAAAAATAAATACATATATATATATATAATATGTATTACTTAAACATTTATTTAAAAATATATAAAGTTTACTTAAAAACAAGCCTTCTATTTTTAAGGGCTGGTTTAATAGGGATTTTCTCATTTAAACCAGGATATAAATGGGCTTGAAATCTGATGATCCAATTCATTTCATTCCTCTCTGTAAAATTCCTAACGTCACCACCTCTTAAACTAGGTATACTAGTATAAATAACCATAAATTTAAAAGAATGAGTGTCATCAGTGGCTATAATATGTTTTGACAGTGCATTTGTGCCTGATTTAATGCGTATTTGGTACAAATGATCTCTCACCCTGTCTCTAAGTCTCCTGTCAGTTTTGCCAACGTAAAAGGCAGGACAGGAGGAATACACAGCAAGATAAACAACATGTTTGGTGTTACAATCGGCTGTTATATCAAACTTATATATTTGTGAAGTATTAGGATGTATGAAAACAACAGAATCACAAATATAAGAACAGAAATTGCAATTATTGCAAGGTCTAGTTCCTAGATGTAAATTGTCTTGAGGGGAATGCACATTGTTAGAAGGATGGCATAAAAGTCTAAACAAATTTTTATTTTTAAATAAAACCTGTGGTTGTTCCCCTACAATAACCTTAATGAGGGGATCTATAGTTAATAAATTCCAATGTTTATATATTATATCTCTTATCTGATGGACATCATGTGTAAAAAATAATGATAACTTCTGTGTAGATATATTATTACTGTTAGAGTTGCCAGGCTCTAAATATCTATTATTCCCTTCCTCTGAAAAATATGGGCATGCCCGACTAGACCTTATGTTCTCTATACTCAGAAAGCTATTACTTATTTCACTAACATTATATTTCCATGCTACTAACCTATCATTGAGGTCAGTTAATTCTCTTTCAAAGTTAGACTGTAATGGGTTCAGTCTAGAAGCTCCAATTGCCTGTCCTTTTACTATATTTTTAAAGATGTATCCAGGATGCATGCTATGTCTATGTAATAATGTATTCTTATGATTTCCTATGAATCCCTGTGTTTAATTTCCCATTGGTAAGGCGCTCAACATGAACATCTAAGAAAGAAATATTGTGACGTGACATAGTAATAGTAAACTTTAAGTAGTCAGTGAGTGAATTCACTTCTTCAAAAAATTTACATAAATCAACCTCATTACCCTTCCTCATCTGATTAAAAACACAGTTTTAAGTCATACACAAAAGGTAGATGATAAATCAATAAATAAGGTTGGTTTCTGGAAGCCAAATTGTAATAATTGCTCAACGATTACGTAAACAGCTGAATGGGTTAAGGGCAAGACAAAAACATCAATGACAAAAAAATCACCCTAAAACATCCCTTCTTTAAACATTTACCCCTTGGATAATAATTTGCTCTTTGTCATGGCTCAACTGCAAAGTGGTTTGCACCTGTTTCATGGTCACTGTAATGTAACTGAACAATGTAGGATGCATCTTATACATGGTACTCCTTTATCCATGAATGTGGGATACTGCCAAATGCTTTTTTTATAATCTATCCATGCCATACTTGAGATTCTTCCCTTTTTACAGGTCTCTATCACTGTTTTATTTAGCAGCAAATAACGCTTTGTTCCACAGGACTTAATTATTCGGGTGTATATCCTATCATCGAACGCAGACTTCATCGAAGCGCACATCGAACTGGCATCATCGAATGGAAAAATATCAAAGTGGGAAAAAAAATTTTGAGTGCAGATCAACGACAACTTGCTCCATGCAGGGGGACAAGACCCCCTGCACACCACGCACCACGAGGGGGTGGGATTTGGCATAATGGTTAAGGTGTTTACCTTACAGACACAAGGTGCAGGGTTTGATTCTCACATGGGTTAATTGGCTAGGCTTTAAATGGCCCACAAGGGTAGTTAGCCTAGTAGTAATCTATGAATCTATGAAAACCCCCTGCCAATTAGGTATACCACTCCAGAGATCGCACTTCGGTGCACTACAGTGCGGAAACTGAAGATTTCCATTTCCTACAATGTAGCGCGATCTCGGAGGTGGTATATTTAAGTAGCGGGGAATGGGGGGCAGCCCCTCATGTGGGGGGTGCAGGGGGGCTTTCCCCCCCTGCCTATACCCTTAAAGTGTGATGTCCCCATTTGGAATTCCCATTCACAGGGTTTCGATGTTTTCAGCGTTCGATGGAGTCAATTCGATGTTGTGCGCGTCGATGAAAAGTCTGCATTCGATGATATGATATAAACCCAATTGTTTATCACCTTGATCTACTGCCATAACTGCTTTTTTGTTTTGTAAATGACTATAAACTCTGGGCCAGATTCAATAAAGCCTACACTAAGCATGCACTAACTGCACAAGATATTATTCAAGAACATTCTATTCCCATTTTTGTGCTTTCTAGTCACTCACAGAGTACACTAGGTACACATGTAGTCTACGCTGTGTGGTAACCTTTATGGATCCCTGTCAATATTTATAGCTGCAAGAAAATCAGTAGGAAAACTAAAACTAGGAGGAAGAAGGTGCGAGTTATGTCTGTGTTGTCTGTTCACTTAGAACGGTGTACACTCAGTGCAGGCAGTATTGAATCCCGGGGTCTGTCTGCTGTGACCTCATCTGAGCCTTAAAATGCCTTAATGTAAGGAAATAAGTACGATCTGTTTTTATTGATGTTGGTACAAATGATCTCATCCACAAGGACTTTGTTAGTTGGGAACTTGCAGCCCTCTTAGACAGCATACCTTGCCCAGGTGTTGGGACATATTTTGCAAAAATCACATCTAGAAAGGACAGTCAGGTCACTGTGACTGAAAATATTTTTTGGGAAAATTCCTATATGAAAAAAAAATGTCCAGTTTTAGAAAACAGAAATATGTAGTAGCATCAGAGCCTAATTTTGTGCAAATGTGTTTAGACGGGATGGTGCATTTCCCAAGATTAGAGAAGAGAAATTTTACAGCAGATATTTTGCAGTATTTGCAAAACACAAGCCAAGATTTTTGCCAAGTCAAAACTTTAACAGTTCACAGATGGCAACAGTAGACATCTCTGATGGTTGCTAATG
Organism: Protopterus annectens; assembly: GCF_019279795.1. NCBI lineage: Eukaryota > Metazoa > Chordata > Ceratodontiformes > Protopteridae > Protopterus > Protopterus annectens. The sequence goes on along the minus strand of NC_056740.1, from coordinate 325,372,723 downwards.
CTAGGAGCAGTTATAATCAAGTTTTCATTGGAAATTTTACTACATTCCTATAAAATTGATGCTGCTATTGCTTGTGAAACATGGTTAAAGTACAATGACTGGAAACCAGTTCTGTCAGGATACAAATATTTTTACTCTAACAGACATTCTTACAAATAATCAGGTGGAGGTGTTACAGATTAAAGTTTGTTATGAGACCTGTAACTAGCAGAATTGTTCAATGATAACACCAACACTGTAGATTGTGCAACTGTGACAAAGGCAGCCCTGGAACATATAACAATTCGGAGTGTCTAGACCACCAAAGTTAAGTGCTGATGACCTACAGCAATTCTTACATTTCTTGCATGAAACACAGGAGGGAAGAACAGTGGCTGGGGACTTAAACGTATCAGAAACATAGTGGTATAACACTGACTCAATAACAATAGTAAGGAAATTATTTACAACATATGTTCAGGAACAACTGAATCAGACAGTAAAAAAGCATACCAGGGAACAGAACATACCAGACACTGTGTTCCTAAATAAAATTACTGTCATTTCATGTCAAGTTTTAGCACCGTTGATGTGCAGTGATCAATGGGGATATAAAGGTTAATTTCTTGTTAGATAATTCTTCCAAACTGAAATCTAAACCACCTCATAGAAGATGAATAATAATGACTGTTTGCTTCCATTTAATTTATGTAAAACTAACTGGAGTGCTGCGTTCAGAAGAAAAACTGCAAAAGAATATGTAAATTTGTGAATACAAAAATCAAAAATATTGATCATCAGGATCTAGGCACACAACATCAGGAGGCTACACTTCCATAATAACACATTTGATAAAGGTAAGAGACTAAAAAAAATGGAAGAGAGGTCAAACTATCAAACTATGACTTTGAAAACTGAAATAAGCTAGACCGATGAATTAAACAGTCTGAGACAAGATCAAGAAAAAAATTGAAGAAAAATTTATACAAAGAGCATAATAGGAAACTATTTTATATATACTAAGATGTGGTAAGAATTAAGATATACAGATTGATAAAATGTGTGTAGATTCTTAAATTTATTCTCAGACACAACAGATTACAGATATACTTGCAAAGTCTTATGCACAGGAGTTTGGCTCCACAAAGGGGGTGATGAACTGTCCTAGTGACATCCACATAACCTCGGATACTGAAATCAGATATTATTATATTGAAAAAAAACTGCGCAAACTGGACCCAAACAAAGCACAGGGAGGAGACAGAATTAGTAATAATGACCAGAGAACACTTTGGCATGAACTTACAGTACCATTATATGTTATTTACTAGGCCATATAAATATGGAGAGATTCCACATGACTGATTGGAGACATGCACTTGCTATAAAATAAGTTATGTACGTACCATAACGTTTCATGTGAGTTGTTCATCTCGTCTTCATTCTTTACTGATGGGTTTGGAGCCGATCCCTCGGCTCCGATACGGCCAATTGCAAAGCTCGAGGTCTTCAAATAGCTCGAGGCCAAGTCCCTATCCCACTATGCACCTGTGAATTACCTCAGATCTTGTTTGCTGCATATACTAATACCATATGTCATTGTTATATTTCTAGAGAAAAGGAAGAGAAGGTTTGAGTAACCAGGATGAATCCAGCATCTCGGTCATCTATCAGCCCAGGAGGGAGGGACGTAAGATTGAAGGTGAGATAACAACTCACATAGAACGTTATGGTAAGTACATAACTTCTTTATGTAAATTGTTCTACCTCGCCATTCATTCTTTACTGATGGATAGCATCCCAAGTACCACCAACCTTGGGTGGCTCACAGGAGTATACTTCTCAGGACCATGGATCCAAAGAAGGCTCTGTCAACCTTCTAATGAGTGATAAAGGTATGAGGTTTTGACCAAGTGGCTGCTGCACAAATGTTGTCAATGGGAAGTCTGGCAAAAAAGGGAGATGTAGAAACTGCTCTGGTTGAATGAGCTTTAATCTTGTGTTGTAAAGGCATATTGGCAGCTGAATAGGTAAAAGTGATATAATCAGTTAACCATTTAGACAGTGTTGTTTTAGCCACTGGTCTCCCTTTTCTGGAGTCTGAGAATGAAACAAAAAGCTGGTGTGATTTCCTGAAATCTTTTGTTCTATCCAAATAAAATCTGAGCGGTCTGTGAACATCAAGTTCGTGCAGCATATACTTTAAATTGTTAGAAAAAATGGGGAAGAAAACTGGCAAATCAATAACTTGGTTGAGATTGGTTTCGGTGCAAACTTTGGGCAAAAATGAGGGATTAGTTCTAAGTGAAACTCTCGTCAGCATGAAACATCAAATAGGGAGGGCTTGATGGATAAAGCCTAAAGCTCTGGCACTCTGCAAGCAGAAGTGATAGCTACCAGAAAAATGGTCTTCCAAGACAAAAATTTGAGATCACAAGATGAAGCTGGTTCAAATGGTGAAAGAACTATATGTGAGACCATAAAATTTAGATTCCATGGAGAATAGGGAGATTTCACAGGTGGCCTAATATGAAAAGTCCCTTTAAGAAATGCTTTGGATAACTTGTGAGACATGATACTCAAACCTTCAAATCCCAGATGAAAATTAGAGATAGCAGCCAACTGAACCCGAACTGTTGCTGCTGCAGCTCCTTTATTGAAAATCATAGTCAAGAATTCTAATATGGAAGTCATAGGAGCTTGGTAAGAATCAATATTATTTTTAGAAGTCCATATAGGAAATTTCTTCCATTTGCTCAGATATAGCTTTCTGGTAGAAGATTTATGAGAGGACAAAAGGATCTGTTTTGTCTCATTGGAAAGGTTATGGAACCTGGCTATGATGGGAACTGGAGCAGCCAAGTTGTCAGCTTCAGGGACTGCAAAGAAGGATGAAGATCCCCTGATGGGTGTGTCAGAAGGTCTGGAACTGGGTCCAGGATCCAAGGATCCTCTACCAGATGAAGTCTAAGGAAGGGGAACCAAATCTGACGAGGCCAGTAAGGGGCTATACGAATGATGGTCTTTCCCAGGGATTTTGCTTTCTGTAGAAATTTGGGTATCAATGGGATTGGTGGAAATGCATAGAGGAGACCCGGAGGCCAATCGTGTATGAGTGCATCCCTCGGGGCTTCCACCGGAGGGGGAATCAGGGCAAAGTAACTTCTGCATTTTGTGTTCATATGACTGGCAAAAAGGTTGCAGCAAGGCTGGCCCCACCTGCGGAATATTCTGTCCGCAACTTCTTTCTTGAGGGACCACTCATGGGGCAACAAGATTGCCCTGCTCAGATTGTCTGCTATCATGTTGGATCTCCCCGGGATGTGCGTTGCCAACAGAAATCACTGGGAGGAAACAGCCCACTGCCAAACTCCGAGAGCCTCTCGACAAAGGGGGTAAGACCTGGTTCCTCCCTGTTTGTTCAAATACCGGACCACCGACATGTTGTCTGTCTGAATCGCAATCGTACCCAGAGGAAGAAAGTCCTGACAGTACTGCAACGCTAAAAGTACTGCTCTCATCTCTAGGGCATTTATATGCAGATGAGTCTCTTGGTCGGTCCATGTGCCTTGGGCAGTCTTTCCCTGAAAATGCCTCCCCACCCTATCAGGGAAGCATCCGTGGTCACAACGACTGCTGGAGGGGATAGCAGAAATGGGCATCCTATCATGACATGAAGAGAGATCAACCACCACTGAAGGTCCTTCTTGCAAAAATTTGTGATCATTATAGTGTGATTCATGGATAGCTCTTGGTAAGACCATTGAGTGAACAACAGGCATTGAAGAATCCGCATGTGCATCCGAGCTAGTGGTATGGCTAAAATTGCTGCTGTCATCATGCCTAATACTTTCAGAACTTCTGATGCTGGTGCTTTGTGTTTTGATAACAGGATGCTGACATGTTGATGAATGAGAGCGACTCTTTCCAATGGAAGTCTTAGAGTGGTGGTGGTGGTGTCCAACTCTGCCCCAATAAAAACTATATGCTGTGATGGCGACAAGGCAGATTTTTCTGAGTTTATTGTAATGCCCAGATGATTGCAGAGTGACAGAGTGGACTCCCTGGCCTGAATGAGTTGATGCCTGGTGGTGGCGGTAAGGAGCCAATTGTCTAGGTACAGAAACACCTGGAATCCTAGACGTCTCAGGTGAGCCATGACCACTGCCATGTATTTGGTGACCACTCTGGGGGCTGTAGTGAGAACAAAGGGCAGGGCTCGAAACTGGTAGCGATTGGCTCCCAGCCTGAAGCGTAGATGATCCCTGGATGGTCTTGCCATTTTTATGTGGTAGTACGCATCCTTGAGATCTATCGAACACATCCAACTGTCTTTCCCTAAAAAAGGAAAGTATAGACTGAAGCGTGACCATCCAAAACTTCTCTCTCTTTATGCATTGGTTCAGTCTGCTGAGGTCCATTATGGATCTCCAGTCCCCCATCTTCTTTGGAACCAAAAAGAATCTTGAGTAAGTTCCGAATTCTGTTTGGTCTGCTGGGACTGGTTGGAGGACTCTTTTTGCTAGCAATGTTTGGACCTCTATAGTTGCCTGTTCCCTGTAACTGGGTGGAACGTCCGGGATTTTTCTTATGATAGGAGAGGGTGTGGCGAAAGGAATGAAATACCCTCTGGAAATACTTTGCACCCAGCTGTCTTTTGTTATTTTGAGCCAGGCGTCTGGGTACAAAGACAAGAGACCCTCAACTGCCTCCAGAGCAGGACAGTCGGGCCACCTCTGAGGAGCGCTGGTAGGGCTTCCCAGAGAAGTGATCTCTGTCACCCTGGTGTTGGAGACCACCTCTACCGGGAGGGTGGCGTCTTCCATTATTGCCTCCTCCTCTGCCCCTGGAGGTGGATTCCCCATGTGTGTCCTGAAAGGCTCCTTGGGCTTTTCGGAACCACATTTTTCCTCCACGTTGACCGTTGGGATAGAGTTGGGTAGGGATGGAAAAACAGACCCCGACGGCAGACAAAGTCTTTCCATCCCATTCACACCTGGTTAAGGTTTCCTTCACTTTAGACCCGAAAAGGAACAAGCCATCAAAGGGAGTGTTCACGAAGGATGACTTGAAGGGTGCCGTGAAGGAACACAAGCACATCCAGGAATGTCCTCTAAGAGAGATTCCTGTACCCGCTGCCCTACTCGTTCCATCAGCTGCATAGGATATGAGATGCATGGGTGAGTTGACAATAGAATTTAGGGGAACAAGCTGGGCAGCAACTTTGTCGGAGGCTCCCACAGCCACTGTACCCTGAAGAGCGTCTCTCAACTCCTAAAGGAGATCTCTCTGTAATCTAGTGAAATGGGTTAAGTAGTTCAGCGAGCGGAGAGCAAAGGTCACTGAACTGAACATGCGCTTATCTATCCATAATCCTGGAGTCTCTGTTAAGAGGATGGATAGATGAGGAAGTCTCAAACATTTCCTTCTTGGTGGCCGCTCCCACCACCATGGGATCAACCGGGATACCTTTAGTTAAAAATGTTTTGTCCAGTGAGGCAGAAATAAATTTATTACGCCTCCAAGGAACAGGCTCTATAGTATCCGGAGACTCCCACGCCCTTCGTGAGACCAGCTGCATCAACTCATCGAAGGGCAGAGTCACCCAAGAGGTGGAGAGCTGAAACCCGAAAGCCTTCAGGAGAACTGACTCATCCTCAGTAGAGGTTTTGGACTGCCAGTCACCCCTCTGCCTAAGGATCTCAAGTATCACAGCGAATGAGATATCCTCAGAGGGGGATAGTGGGGACCCTTCTGACTCATCTAAGTCAGTATCCGATGTGAGAGACTCCTGCGGGAAGTCTAGATGCTTCCTCTTGCACAATCTCTTCCTGGGGACCTCATCAGTGGGGACCTCTGGTGAGGTCTCAGAAGAGCAGGGGCCACCCATTGGGGCTTCCTGAGGCTCTGGGTCTTTCTGCTTGGTAAGAACGCAGGATGCAGAAGCCAACACAGGTACTTTTGGGGAGGAGGAGGGCAGACCCGAGGTCGAGGATGTCCTGGGAGACATGACTCTCCTCATGGCATCGAACGTACATGTGAGGGAGCCGATGGATCTGAGGAAACTGTCAATACCCCCGGCACCAGGACAGTGGGCTCCAAGCCTGAGGTAGGGGCTAAGCTCATCCGAGCCAAGGTCCTGAGAGGGAAAGTCGGAAACAAGTCGGTTCGACTGTCCTCCCCAGACCCAACCAGAGTGTCGGCTCCTAGAGTCCTCCATTGGCACCGAGGAAGTCAGAGTACACGGAGCCAAAGACATTGGGGCAGGCATCGGCTCAGAGGGTCCCACTAACATCAGCTTGGCCTCCTTTGGCTCCAAAAGACCAGCATGGCTCGGAGGAGGAACAGTAAAATAGTGGATGCAATGGTCTTCGGCTCTGAAGCCATTTGGGTCGAAGCCGATATTTTGGCTACTGCCGGTGCCGAAACTTCTGTACCACATGATCCAAGTCCAGATCAGACAGGCTGATAGAAGATCGAGATGATCATACCGAAGGTGATACCAACTGGAGAATAGGACTCTTCGGATCTTCGGAGACAGGTTCCAAGACTGGGGACCGGCTCTGAAAGGAAAAGACTGTCGGCTCCGAGGGCAGTGGAGCCGAAGTCGATGACTTCTTTGATTTTTTTTTTTTAGTCTGAAGTCTTGGAAGACTTTGAAGACTGACTGGAACCATCCGGGTCACTCGAAGCTTCCTGAAAAGAAGGCTTCAACAAGCCTCTATCAATTAGTTTCCTCTTCCTTTCCTGCAGGACCCTAGAGGAGAAGGAATGACAAATCGCACAACTGTCCTGCAAATGCAGAGCCCCTAGACAATAAACACACTTGACATGGCTGTCTGTGACTGACATTTTCTGGCCACACTTTGGGCACTTTTTGAACCCAGATTTGGGGTGTTTATCTTGATCAGCCATAGTAGAGACAAATTATTTATTGTTACCACACAGAAAAAACTACAACAGTAAATTTTCTTAATAGCAAAATATAGGCAAGCCTTAATAAAAGCAGGCTAAACACACACACAAAATGTGATACCACAGAAGCAGACTATGCAAAAAAAAAAAACCAGATAGCTGCTGATAAAGAACAACCTTATCTAATAAGTAAGCTACAAGCCTATATAGGTACAGGATAGACCACACACAACTCAGAAAAATACAATTATCTAACAAAAAGTGACAAATGTCACTAAATAACACAGCAAGGCAATAACCTTATCTATACAACCAAGGTGTGCTGTACAAACCTTATAAAAAACTCAAAGGCTAGACAGACCACACCTAGAAGAACTACTACTAACTAGGCCTAAAAGAGGCCAACTGGAAATGTAAGAAAAACAGCAATTGGAAAGGGAAAACACACTCAAAGCTATAAGAGCCTTACAAACAATGCTAACTAACTACTATACTATCAAAAAACTTTTAGAGAAGATTTTCAATGAAAATTTTGCTTATCTGGCCCGAGCTAAATCAGAACCTGCAATCTGCTGCAGTGGCAAACTAGATCTGGGGTAATTCACAGGTGCATCATGGGATAAGGGACTTGGCCTCGAGCTATTTGAAGACCTCGAGCTTTGCAATTGGCCGTATCGGAGCTGAGGGATTGGCTCCGAACCCATCAGTAAAGAATGAACGGCAAGATAGAACAACTTCACATCCTGTCTTTAAGGGAAGTAGGACAAACCCAGATTCATGCAGACCCATAACTTTACTTTCATGTTGTGGAAAAACAGAGGTTATATTAGATAAATTGTCAGAACTGGAAAGGCTGGGATTTTAAACCATATTTCAGTATGCATATGTTGAAAATGGATGTATTACCATCTATAACATGATGTTTTATAACACTATAACAGCTACGAATTAAAAATTGTGTTGTGATGTAATTTATAAATATTTAACTTCAGCATTTGATTGGGTCATAAACAAAACACTGATCAATAAAGAAGAACAAATGGGTATTGATGTACTCTTGATAAGATGACTGCTACATGGCAAGTTTCATACAGTGATTAGACAGGTAAAATTCTAGGTTACAATCAAGATGTCCCACAGGGTTCTATTTTAGGTCTATACTTGTTAGGATTGTATCTTTCGATCTCTCTTTTCCATCTCGGTTTATTCTACAGTCTGCATGCTGATGACTTGAAAATGGGTAAACTGATTACATATGTTACAGATAGGGCATATCTGCAAAAGAACTTGACTAAATTGATATCTGGGCAAATACATCAAAAACTAAGTATATGAGTTTTGGGAGGACATAAATTGAAAGGTGAATAATTAATACAGCACACAGTGACTGAAAATGTAGATTCATTTAAGGACCTGGGCATCTGGGAAGATCCAGCTATGAGTTTTTCTAATCATATCAACCAACTGGCTGAGGATAGTTACAGAGCTACAGGTTGTATAAAAAGATTTATAAAGTCTAGAAAATCAGAAATTATGAAGTAATTTCTTGTTAGTTACATTACACTCAAAGTTGAATATGGAATAACAATATGGAAACCTTATAAAAAGCATGAGTAAACTGGAAAGAGTACACAGTAAATATACCAAGGACATCTATACATGTGAAAATTTACAGTCTTATGAAGGACTAAAATATCTAAACATGTATAGTGTCGACATTTAAGAGGAGACTTTATTCAGGTAAATAGGACATTTAGAGGCAACTACCTCTGGGAATGTTTTGCGTCATCAAACAGTAGTAGACAATCATCAGAGAACCCATGTAGAAGACTCAGTAGGAATGAAAAGTGTACTAATTGGTTCTCCGAGACAATAGCTAATACATAGAATAGACTACCAAGTTACATTAAAGAAAGCACTAGTTTAGATATTTTTAAGAACTGCTTGGAAATTTTTTATGGAAACAACTGTTTTGGTATATTGGCAGGCTAAAAGGGCATTATTGCCTGTGCTTGAAATACCTGCATGCATGCATGTAGGTCAGCCTAGTTTCTGTTGACCTTAGAGCATTCTCTGACCACTGCCTGACATTGACTGTGGCCGCCAGTTGTTAATGCTGTAGGCCAGCTGTTTCACTGGGGATGACTTTGCAGTTGCCGATTCTACACCAATCCCCTTTCCTAAACAGGAGGACATATACCAGAGTTACAAGATCATATGCAAGCGTGGCAAACATGCAACTGTCTCTTGCTGAACCATGTATTGGCTACTATCAAACCATTTGCCAGACAGAAGTCTAGAATGGCCTCTCCTCCTTTACTCCTGCTGTCCCACTCATGTGGACCCATGCAGTCCTCATTTCCTGTTTTGTCTGTCCCAGTGTGTACATTTAGATCCCCCATTATCAACATCAGTTCATTTTGTCCTGCTTTATCCAGTAGGTCCTGCAACTGTTGCCTGAATGCACTCTTTTCCTTGTTATCACAACCCTGTTGAGATTACAGTGCCCTGTTTTTATATTGTAGTCTGACTGCCATAAGTTTGTCACTAATTCTGATGAAATCTCTGTCTTCTGAAGACTCTCCGTTACCACAATTCTCTCACAATTTTCAGTCTGCCCTTCTCCTGAGTAGCAGAATCTGAATCCAAAGCCAAGTGGCTTTGCTGCACTGCCCTTTCATCTTGTCCCCTGGATATAGAGGATGTCCAGGCTCCTCCTTACCATCGTGTGATCCACCTCCAAGCTGCGCCATGTCAGTAAACCCAAACGAAGCATAGCAATCTTTAGTTCATATTTGGCAGGTTGGCCGTTTTTACATCCAGCTGTCACTCAGTTATCCCAGGTAACCAAGCTGAGCAAATGGACAGGAGCACGCCAGATTAGAGACCACCATTAGCATGGGTTCCTGGTACTGGTTGGTATAAACCAGGTCCTCAACCCACTTATCACTGGCAAATACCCATGCCCAGTTTTTGGCCCATTAGTCAATGTAACCAGATCACCTACTGCCAATTTTTACAGCATCAAGTGATTAGCTCTGTTCAGACACACAGTTTGTAATCCATGTTGGCCTGTCCAGAGGATTCTGCATACCACAGATAATGTCCAAAGTGGTTGGTTTACACAACTCTTCCCTGGACAGGCACCATCTAGCATCTATGCTGATATCCATAACTTCATTCCTCGGCAAGTTTGAGGTGGAAACACTTCACTTTTTTTTTTGCCGGAGGTCAGGATCGAACCTTGTACCTTGTGCATGGCAGGTGAAGACCTTAAGCATTATGCCAAATGTGTCTTCACATTTTATTTTAATCATTTTCTACAGAGGAAGAATGTCCAGACGTAGCCAACTTAACACGGTGTGGTTTACAGATTCTCAAAATCAGGCTCAGAGGCAACAGAAGAGATGTTAATAAGTTTAGGACTGCAGGATGAAGTGCTCTTTGAAACACTATGCATGTCCAGAAGGGGAGAGTAGAAATCCATAGCCTGGGTTACTTGGGCAGAATAATGGGGCGAGGCTCAGAAATAGCCAGCCTATTTTTGCTTTCTATGGTTTTGGTGGAGGGGGGCATACATAGAATTAGAGAGGGGAGTCTTAGATGAACGTGTCATGGGCCATGTTATGAAAAGTGTTTGTCTTCAATTTCTCCAATTCCAGGTGACTGCGACTCTTTCAGATTAGAGAGCTTGAAGGAAGTGTAAACTTCACAGGAGTCACAAAAGAGAGCATCCCTTAGATACTTGAGGCATTTCGCTTTTATCCTGTGGGGGAAATATGAGCCCCAAACTTACACTTTTTAAATTTGTTAGACTTTTTCTTCATGCCGACAAAAGAAAGACAGAAATGGAAATGACTTGGTCATGGAGAAGACTGAAATAAAAACAGCAAGTGAATTTCAAATGGTAACTAAGTGCAACCAACTCTGGGCAAGACCGCAATCCAAATTGTAGTTTGCTACAGATACCTCACCATGCCCCAGTAATCCCACTCCTCATTTCTTGATGCACTGAAAAATATTAGGGTACAACCTAACACGCTAATAATGGGCGATTTCAACTACCCCGCCATTAACTGGGAAAACTACTCATGTACCAATTCTTTTGCTCAACATTTTCTGGAATTCATAAATTCCAACGCCTTGGGTCAACTTATCCACACCCCCACCAGGGGCAGCAATATCCTAGACCTGATCATTACCAACATGGGCAACCGGTGTTCCACAGCAGAGGTCAATTCCTCATTGGTCAGATCTGACCCACAAGCTAATCACCCTAGACATCCACATCCCGCCCTCACCCTCATTAGGGAAACCACCGTAAAAAATTTCTCCAAAGCCAAATTCACGCTTCTTAAGACAGAAGTGGCAAACTTCATGACTCCCATGCAGACGAATGATAGAGGTATGACTGCTGAATCCTACACAAATGCACTTTATAAGCACTTACACGAGTGCATGGATCGTGCAAACCCTAACAGAACCAAGATGCTATCCCCCAAAAAAAGGAAGCCAATCTGGTGGTCCCCTGCCATAAACAAACTCTACAACAGAAGAAAGAAACTGTTGCAGAAAAGAGTAAAATCCCATGATTGGAGGAAAGTAGTTTTGTACCTACCATAAATGTAGATGTTAGAGTGCTCATACAGCTGCAGTCATTACACTTGGGTTATCCTGCCGTCAGGCGGGTCCTCGGTCGGCTGAATTCCAAAGTCTAGGTCCGGCGTCGGTTGTCGTCGCTTCCCCCCTGACGTCAGCGTGGCAGGAGTATAAAAGAGGCAGCCGACACCATTTTCTTCAGTTTTTCTTGCCCCAGATGTCAGGTGCCCCCAGAAAGGAATGCAATACATGATGTTATGCAAACATACATAAGTAAATAAATCAAAACAGTAGTTGCAAGCAAATACACCATGAAGGAATACCCCAAATAAGTTGTATGTTAAAGGTGTTTGTCATAAGCCCTGTCCTAAGAGGGATGGAGGGAGGGTAACCTGGACTGCAGCTGTATGAGCACTCGAACATTTACATTTATGGTAGGTACAAAACTGTACTATGTTCATCGTGCATACAGCTGCAGTCATTACACTTGGGTAGAATCCCAAAGCTAGGTAAGGGTGGCTGGTACTAAGCGGAATTAGGAGGGGCTAGAATGCCCTGCAGGACTGCTGTGGCAAAGCCCGCTCTAGATTTTGAGTATAGTGGAAGGTGGTAGTGCTTGGTGAAAGTGTGCACTGAACTCCAAGTAGCTGCTTCCAAAATGTCCTTGGTAGGGACCCCCCTGAGGAAAGCTGCTGAGATAGCTGTAGCCCTGGTGGAGTGGGATCCGATGTGTGCAGGCACTGATTTTCCATGAAATGAATAACAAAAGTGTATGCAGTGGGCTATCCATTTTGAAATAGTCTGTTTGGAAATAGCCTTTCCTTGAGCACCTGTAGCATAGGACACAAAGAGCTGCTCAGATTTCCTGAATGACTTTGTAATGTCCAAGTAATAACGATGTTGCCTGTGAATGTCCAAGGAGTGCAGTAGCCTCTCCCCTTTGTTCTATGGATTTGGATAAAAGGTAGGTAAATGAATAGTCGGATTCAAAGCCACACTGGACACTACCTTTGGCATGAAGGTAGGGTTGGTTCGTAAGGAAACCCTGTCCTGATGGTAAATGATGAATGGTTGCACAGCCATGAGGGCCTGTAGCTCCGAAACCCTGCGTGCTGAGGTAATAGCCAGAAGTAAGTCTGTTTTCCACGACAAGTATTGTAGCTCTGCTGAAGAAGCCGGCTCAAAAGGAGGCAGTGTCAGCTTCTCCAATATGAAGTTGAGGTCCCAAGCTGGAGCTGGTGGTTTCTGGGGGGGTTTTATATGTTTTGCCCCTCTGAAGAACTGCCTTAATAGAGGATGTGAGAATAAAGGAGGATCCATATTGTATTGTGCTGAAATGGCTGAAGCGTGGATCTTGATGGAAGAGAAGGAAAGGCCACTGTTTAACATCTCAGCTAGGTACTGTAAAATCTGTGGTATATTTATTACCCAAGGATTCTGGCCCTTTGCTTGATTCCAGGAACAAAATCGTTTCCATTTGGCGGAGTAGGTTTTTCTAGTAGAGGGTCTTCCTGGCCTCCAAGATGACATCCTGTACCTCTTTGGAGAGGAGAGTCTGTTGGAAAATTAAGGTATTTTCCATGCAGCTAGATTTAGAGTTCTGAGCTGGCTGTGAAGGGTCTTGTAGTTGTGCTGGGACAACAGAAGAGGAACTTGAGGTAGGATCCATGGTGGTGAGTGTGACAGGCTCTTTAGGAGAGGATACCAGTGCTGTCGTGGCCAGTCTGGAGCAATGAGAATCGTTTGTGGCCTCTCTGCTCTGGTTTTTAATAGGACTTTGGTGAGTAGAGGTAGAGGAGGGAAGGCATAGACTGTCAATGCTGTCCAATTGAAAGAGAGTGCGTCCACTTTCCAGGCCTGTGGATGATAGGTCCTTGAGCAGAATTTTTCCAACTGGTAATTTCTGTGGGTAGCAAATAGATCTATGTCTGGCTGTCCCCATGCTTGAGTTATCTTTGAGAAGACTTGAGGATGCAACTTTCATTCATGTGGGTCTGTCATAATTCTGCTTAAGTTGTCTGCCAGTATGTTTTCCTTCCCTGGCAGGAATTGTGCCTGCAGTTGAACTTGTAATTCTAATGCTGTGTTCCACAGGGTCATAGCTTGCCTGCACAGGGGGTATGAATGCGTCCCTCCCTGTTTATGTACAACATGACTGTGGTGTTGTCTGTCCTTATTAATAGCTGGCCCGGATGCAGTAGGTCCTTGAAGGTCATAAGAGCATTTTGCACAGCTAACATCTCCTTTTGGTTGATGTGTAGGTGCATCTGTTTTTTGGGACCATTTTCCCTGGATGCACTGATCTGCCATGTGTGCTCCCCAGGCGTAGTCTGAGGCATCTGTTGTGATGATTTGACTTGCTTGTGGTATACAGAAAGGGAGACCCGTGTTTCTTTGGCATGCTTGAGCCCACCACAAAAATTCCTTTTGAAGGCATGGAATGAGTGGTAAAATTGTTTCCAAGTTGTGGCTGTGTTGAGACCATAAGTTTTTTAGGTACCATTGTAGTTTCCTCATATGCAGCTTTGCAAATGGTATTAGTAGGATGCAAGATGCCATGAACCCCAGAGCCTGCAGGATTTTCCTTGCAGTCAGCCTGGTTAAAGTTGCCATTTTGTTGAAGTATTGAGACAGTTGCCCTTGTTTGTCTGGCGTGAGGTAAGCCATCTGGGCCGTTGTATTTAAGCTGGCACCCAGGAAAATTATCTGTTGAGAGGGTATTAGCTTTGATTTCTTTTTGTTCACTGTGTACCCCAGGCAGTTTAACAGTTTTATTACAAACGCCAGATGCTGCAATTGTCCTTGCTGTCCGCTTGGATCAGGCAGTCGTCCAGATATGGGTAGATTTGTATTCCTCGTTGTCTGCAGAAAGCAATTACTGATGCCAGGCATTTCGTAAACACTCTGGGTGCAGTAGATAAGCCAAAGGGCAATGCAGAGAATTGATAATGGGTTGAACCTGCAAGAAATCTGAGGTATCTTCTGCAATCTTGTCTGATAGGGACATGCAGGTATGTCTCCTTGAGGTCCAACGTTACCAGCCAAGACTCCTTGCCCAGCATGGGAAGAAGCTGCTGTAATGTGAGCATCTTGAATTTTGGTACCTCTAGATATGTGTTTAGAATAGATAGGTCTAAGATGGGTCTCCAATCTTTGTCCTTCCTTGGTACCAGAAATAGTCTTGAATAAAAACCTTGACCTTGTTCTTTTGCAGGTACCTCTTGAATTGCTTTCATATCCATGAGAGCGGAAATTTGTTTTTGTGCCTCTGCCCATTGATTTTGTGGCAGGTTTGGCATGCCTCTCATTTTTGGAAGGGTGTGAAAGTGGAACCTGTAGCCTCTGTCTATAATATCCAGAATCCATTTGTCCTTTGTAACAATGTGCCAGTTTTTTGAAAATAAGGCCAGTTTTCTGCCCAAAGGTGCTGCCATTATTGCTTTGTTTGGCAGGCACAGGGGAAAGTCATTGTGTCTGTTTTCTAAATGACTGTGGTCTATCTTCTCCACCTCTTGGGGCTGGTGCTTGCCACTGCCTATCTCTGTAAGATCCTTGAGGTTGTCCTCTACCCCTTGGGCGTCTGTATCTACCCCTTTGGGGTCTGTCCGTGGCTGGAAAGGACCAATTTTTTGAAGGCCAGTTTCTGCTGAAGCATGGAGGCTGCACCTGCAAGAAATCTTTAACTGTTTGCATAGATTTCGCTTTTTCCTCCATTTTCTTTAGTACCTCCTCCGCTTTAACACCAAACAATACATCTTTTTGTAGTGGCGCATCTAATAACTTTACTTTACATGATCTGGTAAGGTTTGCTCTTTGAGCCAAGCGTGTCTACGTATGACAGACCCCGTGACATCAGCTCTACATGAGGCCTCTAAAGCATCAAAACCACACTGTAATAAGAAGTTATGTACTCACCATAACTTTCCATCTGAGTAGGTAGCTTCATTTGTCTGCAACTTGTGGGTCTTGGATCCGATATCGGATCCGAGCCGGCAACTTGTTTCAAGCGAATGGATCCGAGCTCCTAGCTCCTCCCCTCACCCATAATCCCCTGCCAACCCTCCATGACCTCAGATCGGGTTTGCCCCTCAATATGTACCCAAAAAGGGTATCCAACTAAGACAGATCCGAAGAAGGCCAGGGGGGAGGGAGGGGGGGATGGTTGCAGACAAATGAAGCTACCTACTCAGATGGAACGTTATGGTGAGTACATAACTTCTTAATCTGAAGTAGGGACTTCATTTGTCAGCAACCTGTGGGACAGAGTCCCCAGCTACCTGAACCTTGGGTGGCCATCATGGAAGGATATTGCGAAGCACCACAAAGCCAAAGGATGCTCTCCCTCTAGAAATCACGTCCAGTTTGTAGTGGTTAATAAAGGTATGAGATGAGGCCCAAGTCTCTGCCGAACAAATATCATCCAATGGGACTCTAGACTTGAAGGCCGCAGAAGTAGAGATGGAACGAGTGGAATGCGCGCGAACTTCTTCAGGTGCGTGTCTCCCAGAGGCTTGGAACGCTAATAGGATACATTGAGAAATCCAGCGTGATAGAGATACTTTTGATATTGCTTCCCTCAAATTAAATATGGCAAAGGAAACGAACAGCTGGTCGGATTGTCTATGACCAGCCGTTCTATGAGTATAAAAACGTAGCTGCCTATGAACATCTAATTCTGATATTTAGGAAAGAAAACCGGTAAATTTATGGATTGATTTATATTGGTTTCTGATGCTATTTTGGGAAGGAAAGAGGGATTGATCCTGAGGGTACACTCTGTCCGGGTGAAAGATCAAATAAGGAGGCTTCACAGAAAGAGCTTGAAGTTCGAAACTCTTTTCACAGAAGTAATGGCTACAAGGAATGCTGTTTTCCAGGACAAAAATTTGAGATCTACTGAAGCAGTGGGTTCAAAAGGTGGAGCAGTCAAGGCTTGAAGAACTAGTGAAAGATCCCACGGTGGTACGGCTTCTTTTATAGGGGTCTAAGCAAAAAGGTGCCCTTGAGAAAGATTTTACACAACTTGGCCGACATCAAAGGCCCTGTATCATGTCCCACATGGTAATGTGAGATGGCTGCCAATTGCACTTTGACAGTTGAGCAACTAGCGCCTTCCTGAAAAAGTTCGGTTAGGAAGTCTAATATGGACGGAAGAGGAGCAGTAAAGGGATCTAGATTATGATGCTCCGCCCAGATGGAGAAACGTTTCCATTTACTGCGGTACACTTTCCTGGTGGAGGGCTTATGCGCTGCCACAAGGATGGCTTTGACTAGTGAAGAGATACCGGGAGTCCTAAACTAGGAGTGGAACTGGAGGAACCAAGCTGTTAGCTTCAGATTGTCCAGATTTGGGGTCGGTAAGTCCGACGGATGGGAGATTAGATCCGGACTGGGATCCAGAATCCAAGGAGGATTCACTAGGTGAGACCACAGGGTAAGGGAACCAAATTTGCCGAGGCCAGAATGGGGCAATGAGGATCATCCTGCTCCCCAACCGCAAGGCTTTCTGTAAGAGTTGCAGCATCAGGGGTAGAGGAGGATAGGCATAAAGTAGACCAGGTGGCCAAGCATGCACCAGAGCGTCTCTTGGAGTTTCCCCTAGAGGGGGAATCAGAGCGAAGAAATTGCCGCATTTGGTGTTTGAGGGAGAGGCAAAAAGATCGCAGCAGGGTTGCCCCCATATTGCGAATATCTGCTTCGCTACTAGTGGGTTGAGAGACCACTCGTACGGGGTAAGAAGGGTGCGACTGAGTTTGTCCGCTAGGATGTTGGTCCGCCCCAGAATGTGCGTTGCAATCAGAAAGCGGTTGGTGGAGATCGCCCATTCCCACACTCTCATGGCTTTGTGGCATAGAGGGTAAGATCTGGTTCCCCCCTGTTTGTTGATGTACCAGACAACCGACATGTTGTCCGACTGAATTGCAATCATTCCTACGGGGAGGAGATTCTGAAGTGCTTGCAACGCGTACAGCACCGCTCTCATCTCCAGAACGTTGATATGCAGGGAGGTCTCTGTATCGTTCCACGTGCCTTGGACCGTCCTGCCTGAATAATGCCCCCCCACCCGAGGCAGGAGGTGTCCGTGGTCACCGTGGCGAGAGGGGGAGAGGTGCAGAAGGGTCGGCCCGTATGGAGGTCCGACACATGGAGCCACCATAATAGAGCCCTCCTGCAAGCCTTGCTGATAGCAATGGGGTGATGAAGAGGAAAAGACAGAAAGGACCATTGTACTAGAAGGGTCCATTGCAGTACCCGCATGTTCAGACGGGCGCATGAAAGGAGCGTTATCGCTGCCGCCATGGAGCCCAGTGCCCTCAGGACCAATTCCGCTGGTGGGGTCTCTGATTGTAGGATAGCCCACACATGGAGTTGCAAATTCCGAATTCTTTCGGACGTTAGAAAGGCTCGCAGCTCTCTGGTGTCTATTCTGGCTCCTATGAATTCTATGGCTTGTGTCAGGGCCAGAAGGGATTTGTCGGCATTGATGGTGATGCCTAACTGTGGGGCTAGGCAGAGAAAGAAATCTCTGGCTGAGCAAAGTAGATGCCTTGTTGGGGTGGTCAGGAGCCAGTCGTCCAGGTACGGAAAGACCTGTATTCCCTGGAGTCTCAGGTGGGCCGCAATCACTGCTAATACCTTGGTGAACACCCTGGGGGCTGTGGTGAGGCCAAAGGGAAGGACCCTGAACTGGTAGTGACTGGCTCCCAGCCGGAAGCAGAGGAACCTCCTGGATCATCTGTCCATTAGAATGTGGTAGTACGCATCCTTGAGGTCTATAGAGCACATCCAATCGTTCTCCCTTAGAAGGGGGAGAATAGATTGAAGAGTGACCATTCGGAATTTTTCCTTGGTTACCGACAGGTTCAAGCAGGAAAGGTCTAGAATCGGTCTCACGTCCCCCGTCTTTTTTGGCACCAAAAAGAACCTGAAGTAGAACCCTAATCTGAGCTGGTCTTGGGGGACGGGCTGGATGGCTCTTTCTTAGCAGCTGCTGAATTTCTGCGGCTGCAGCCTCCCTCTGATCGGGTGGTACATCGGGGAGGTTCTTGAATTTGGGGACATGAAGTAATGGTATTTTGTACCCTCTGGATATAATTCGAAGCACCCAGCGGTCTGTCATGATGGACTCCCATGCCGTTAGGTGCTCCGAGAAGCGCCCCCCGACTGCCTCCAGAGTGGAGCAGTCGGGCAACCCTTCAGGGCTGCTGCGTGGGCCATTCAGAGAAAGGTTCTCTGGACCCAAAGTTTCTCGGAGCCCCTCTGCCCCTGGGGCGGCGTCCTCCCTGTCCTCCTCTGCCACGGAAGGACTGGTTGTCCGGAGCGGGTTGGGAATGTTGCGATTTCCGGAACCACATCTTCTTCTGACCCTTTTGGTTCTTCGAAAAGGACCGCTGGGGTGCAGAGAAGTGGACTCCGGAAGACAACATCTTCCCGTCCTTCTCGCTCTGGACAAGTGTCTCGCGAACCGTTTTGCTAAACAGGGCAAAACCATTGAAAGGGGCGTTTGCAAAAGACGTTTTAAAGGGCTCCGCAAAGTCACAATGACGGAGCCAGGCCTGACGTCTCATGACTAGGCCTGCTACGCTAGCCCTAGCGGCTCCCTCGGTGGCGTGGGACAATAGCCACATAGAGGTATTTGAAATGGATCTCAGAGTGGCCATTCGGGTGGAGTCCAATTGTTTGTCCTCCGCCGACATGGACTCGGGGGGGAGGCAGCGTATTCTTTGATAAGATCCCGCTACATCCTGATGACATGTGCCATATAGTTCAGAGACCTTACCGAGAAGGTCGCTGAACTAAAAACTCACTTCCCTAAGCGGTCCATCGAGCGGGACTCCTTGCTCGGTGGATGGACTGTGGGGCTCTCCTGAGCTAGTTCCCTCTTCGTGGCTGCCGCCGTCAACATGGCATCTACGGGGGGACCCTTGCTCCAGTGCGACCGGTCTGAGGGGGGGCTTAGTATTCTGTCTGGGCATTTGGGTATTGGCTCCACGGTGTCCGGATCCTTCCACGCCCTGGTGGTAATAAGGTCCACCAAGGGGTCGGCCGGAGGGGACACCCAAGAGGTAGACGGGCCTGCTTCAAATGCCTCCAGAAACACAGACTCGTTGGAGGAAGACTTGGGGGCAGACCAACAACCTCTGATCCTCAGCATCTCCATGATGTCTCCAAAGGAGACATCCTCAGGGGGTGATCTTGGGGAGCCTTCCCCTTCATCCAAGTCAGTGTCCTCAGTTAAGGACTCAGGGGAGTCCACGTGCCTCCTCTTGCACTTATGCTTGCGGGGCACTTCCTCAGGGGGGCTGTCCGAGGAGGCCTCGCCAGCAACATCCTGTTCCAATGGAACCATCTGGGACATTGAAGCAGGCTGTCCCTTTGGCCGGGTGATGGAAGCCTGGCCCAGCAGAGAGGGAGTGCAGGGTGGAGCCGAGACAAGGGCCGGGGGTCCGGATGCTCTCAACAGAGCCCTCTCCACTACATCGAAGGCCAAGGGGGAACCACTCTCTCTGGGCTCCGAGAGTCGGCTCCCACTCGGATCCGATGAAGGGATCGGAACCGGCACCGAGACCATCGGATTCGAAGGACCAGTGCGCTCCGACCTGGAAGGAGCCGAAGGCACACTGAATCCCTCGGATCCGAAGCTCGGGCCACAGCTCCGAGAGGTCGGATCCGACAGGCTCGAGGGCAGGGTCGGATCCAAAGTACCAAGTACTGTTGGTGCCGACCCACCCCCGGCTCCAACACTGCTCGGCTCCGAACCCGGATAGCGGGTTGGAGAAGGAGCAATAGGATGGAAAAAAGGTGTCGAGCTCCCCCCTGAAGGGTGGGGGGGAGGCAAGAGCACTCCCATCTGCAGCTGGGCCTGGATGAACCTTCGCATCATCCGGTCCAAGTCTGCATCGGACATGCTGAACGTCGATCTCGAAGAGGTCATCGAGGCAGGCCTGGAATGCCGCCTCGATGACCTCGATGGAGATCGGGCCTCCTCCTCCGGCCCTGGGGAGAAACAAGGGGATCGGAGCCGAGGAGGAGGAGACCTAGAAGCAGTGGAGGGAGAAGCCCGCTTAGCTGGCGGGGCCGAAGCAGAGGCCCCGGCCCGCCGCTTATGGTGCTTCTCCCTCCGTTTCTCCCTCCTGGCCTCCCTGTCCTCCGGTGCTTTAGCGGGAGTTTGAGTCCCGGCCGAAGGAAGGGGGGCAGGAGTGGCAGCAACCACAGCCTGTGGTAGTGCCATGGGAGCAGCGGAGGCCGGAGCCGAGTTCGGGGGTAAAAGTCCCGCCAAGACCAGCTTCGACCTCTGCTCTCAGTGCCCTGGGGTTGAACGCTGCACAATGGTACAGCCTGAGGTGAGGTGTTCAACCCCAAGGAACCGAATGCACCGAGTGTGGCCATCAGCCGGGGAGAGCTTATGGCCACACTCGGTACATTTAGAAAAAATGGCTTTTGGGGCCTCAGCCATACTTAAAAGAAAAGGTAGTGTTACACAAACACACAGGCCCCAAAACACAACAGACACACACACTCACCAACGACCAGCGAAGGGAGGGAAAAAACTAATTAAAAGAAAAATATTTTTACACTACAGGGAACCTAACACTTACACACTTTATATTTTTGTAAAAAAAGAAGAAAGTTGACAGAAAAAACACACTTAACTGACGATTACTAGTCGTGCTCAAAAAAATCCAGCTATCCGCAAGCGCGGCAAACTAAATCTGAGGTCATGGAGGGTTGGCAGGGGATTATGGGTGAGGGGAGGAGCTAGGAGCTCGGATCCATTAGCTTGAAACAAATTGCCAGCTCGGATCCGATATCGGATACAAGACCCACAGGTTGCTGACAAATTAAGTCCCTACTTCAGATGGTATGTTTCCCCACTTGTTCTGCTCCATGCAACAAATCCTGCAACTCTTTAAAATCTGGTTGTTCTGTTTGTGTCATTTGGCTTTTCAGCTGAGATAGCAAGAACTGCTGGTACTTTAACATATGAAATTGACAGTTTAATGCCCTCATGGTTAAAGTGGCTGATGTATACACCTTTTTCCCCCACCTTTCTAATGCTCTGGAATCTCTCTCTGAAGGTAAAGGGTTTTTAGCAGTAGAGGCCTTAAACCCCCTTGGGATCCTGAGAAATAGTTTCTGGGTCAGCAGTAGGTCTTTTATAAAGGAACTGGTGAGAATCAGGAACCCGGTAATATCTGTCTGGTTTAACAGGGGCAGGAGGTAATGAGTCTGGATTAAGACTGGCTTCTGCGTACACATCATCCAAAATATCTAAGAGAGGAGGAATAGCCAGGGGCCTATGCTGGGGAAGCAGCAGAAATTCCCTGAGCCTTTTCTTGGAATCTGAGTAATCTTGGCCTTCCCAGTGGAAGTGCTCTCTCAATGTATGAAGGGTTTCCCCAAAACAGTAGTCCTGGGGGGGGGGGGGGGAGACCGAGGGAATAGACTCCTCAGCATCAGAGTCTTCAAATGGGGAATAGGCGTAATCTTGGTCCTCAGAAAGGTCTGAGGTAATAGAAGCCTGGTCTGAGGAAGGGAAGTCTTCCTCCAACCTGGGACCTTTGTCTGAGGGGGGCTGAGAACCCCTGATGAGAGTAATCAAATCCTCAGCCATTTTAAGCATCCGTTTTTTAGGCATGGGGCCTTGAGAGGGGGTCTGAGGACCCTGTTTTTTAATTTTCAATGGAGCTTTAGATTTAGAGAACGATTTAATAGAGAAGGTGGTAGGCCTGAAAACACCTTCAGAAATGGCAGGCCTTGCTAAATTTTCAGTTTCCCCGCCAAGAGTGGCGTCGGTATCTGCAGTGGGAATGGAGACCGAGGAAGCTGCGACCTCGGGTACTGAAGTCACTGGTAAAATAGTTTCATCGGTAGTCAGGGGCTGTGTAGGCGCCTCGCTGAGAACCGGAGGTTGGCCTTAGCATGATCTCAGTACTCAGTGCAGGCCTCGGATGTCTGTCCTTATCCTTACGTTTTTTGCCTGAAACTGGCGCCGGTAAATCCGACGACATGATATAATTAAATTTTTTGCCAAAATAATGAAGGGCGAACTCCGCCCGGCGCTTAATAGTGTGCTTGTTAAACCTAGCACAAAAACGGCAGGCCGAGATGTCGTGGTCTGGCCCTAAGCAAGGTATACAGTAAGAGTGAAAATCCTTATGCGGTATTTGCTTCCCACAAGAAATGCAATTATTAACTTTGTCTGACATCGGTCTGAGGCAAGAAAAGTTTCCCCAACGGGGTACTTAGCTTTAAAGAAGACTTCGGCTGAAATACTTTTCGTAAATCTCAGGAGCTGGCCGACCGGCACTTGCGAAATGCTTCTGCTTCGGGCACCGCGCGGCAAGAAAGACTGAAGAAAATGGCGTTGGCTGCCTCTTTTATACCCCTGATATGCTGATGTCAAGGAGGAAGCGACAACCGACGCCGGACCTAGACTTTGGAATTTGGCCGACCGAGGACCCGCCTGACGGCAGGATAACCCAAGTGTAATGACTGCAGCTGTATGCACGATGAACATCTCTATGGTCAGCTTCAGTAAAAAGCTGAGATCCCTCATAAAATCATCCAAAACTAGTTAAGAAAACAAAATCGCCACTTATTCTGAAAACAAACACAAAGCATTCTATAGCTATGTCAAGAATCTCAATGGCAACACTCAGATCTGCTCCGAGTTGTAGCACAATGGCACTAAATATACAGAACCAACTGATACTGCCAACATCCAGGCAGACAGGTTCAGTGCTAACTTTACCCCCCTATCACCCCCTAAAGGGCCCATCTCTATACCAGAAGAATGCAAAGTTCCTGTAATAACGGCTGCACAGGTAAAAACCACACACTCCAAAGCCAAGAACACAGCATCCATGGGACCTGACAACATCCCAGGCTGCGCTCTACACAAACTACAGAACTAACTGGCATCCCAGTAGGCTAAAAATATGTCAATAAAATATGCATGCACCAAAGTATATATATTTTGCCTTCATCTACAAACAAATACACCACATAGGTTGTATAGAATAGAGAAGCACAGATAAGTTCCAGCAAAGAAATGGGGGATGGCGGGTGGGTAACCTGGACTGCAACAATGAATACACTTGAACATCTACATTTATGGTAAGTGTACACAACTGTACTATGTTCTTCGCGTTTCACTGTTGCAGTCATTACAATTGGGTTGAATCCCAAAAGCTAAGGTTGGGAGGCTGGAGCTAAATAGCATTAGGAGCGGCTATTAGGCCCTGCAGAACTGCAGTGGGAAAGCCTGCCCTGGATTTAGAACAGAGTGGTAAGTGATAGTGCTTTGTGAAGGTGTGCACTGAACTCCAAGTAGCAGCCTCTAAAATGTCCTTGGTTGGTGCTCCCCTGAGGAAGGCTGCTGAAGTGGCTGCTGCTCTGGTTGAATGTGGCCTAATGCCCTTAGGTACTGGCTTGCCATGTTGTGAATAGCAGAAACGAATGCATTGGCCTATCCACTTTGAAATAGTCTGCTTTGAGATAGCCTTTCCTTGTGATCCTGCAGCATATGCCACTAGTAGTTGTTCTGTCTTTCTAAAAGCTTTGGTTCTGTTCAAATAGAAGCGTAGCTGTCTGCGTATGTCCAAAGAATGCAGAATTCTCTCCCCCTTATTCTGTGGGTTCGGATAAAAGGTAGGCAGGATGAATAGTTTGGTTAAGGGCCACACTGAACACTACCTTCAGCATAAATGTTGGGATTGTCCTCAGAGAAACCCTGTCTGGATAAAAAATGATAAAAGGTTCCACAGCCATGAGTGCCTGTAGCTCTGAGACTTGTCTTGTAGAAGTTATTGCAAGGTGAAGAGCTGTTTTTCAAGATAAAAACTTTACATCAGCTGTAGCGGCTGGCTCAACAGGAGGCAGGGTGAGTTTTTCCAAGACATAATTGAGGTCCCATGAAGGTATTGGTGATCTCCTTGGAGGCCTTAAATTTTTGGACCCTCTGAGGTACTACCTTAATAAAGGATGAGAAAAGATTGGTGGCTCTGTACTGTTTGTGTCTTTCGGCTTTTCCCGGTTAGGGGTCACCACAGCGGAACTCCGATCCGCTAATGATTGGCAGTAGAGTTTTACGTGCTGGCTTGCCGGGCCTAACGCACAACCTTAAACGAAGGAACGCCCGTTCACGCATGTCGCCACACAGAAGACGCTCTGAGAATCGAATGGGCAACATCTAACTGAGGCGACAACGCTACTGCAGCACCACCACCGCCGAAATGGCAGAGGCATGAATTTTTATAGATGAAAAGGATAGGCCTTTGTCCAGCATCTCAAGTATTGCAAAATCTGAGGAATATTTGGTACAGCTGTGTCGCTTCCTTGTGCCTGGTTCCAAGCCCAGAATCTCTTCCATTTTCCAGCATAGGATTTTCTAGTACTAGGCCTCGTGGCCTCCAAACTGACATCCATCACCGCTTTAGTGAGAGGTGTGTTTTGTATGACTACATTATCCGCCATGCTGCCAGATTTAAGGTCTTGAGTTGGCTGTGCAGGATCTGATTGTTCTGCTGGGACAGTAGATGAGGCACTTGAGGCAAGGTCCAGGCTGGGCACTGAGGCAAGTTCCTTAGGATTGGATACCAGTACTGGCGTGGCAAGTCTGGGGCAATCAGTATCATTTTTGGCTTCTCCTGTCTGACCTTTAGGAGCACCTTGGGGAGGACAGGCAGAGGAGGAAAGGCATATACTGTTAAGTTTTTCCAGCTGAAAGAGAGTGCATCCACTTTCCACGCTTGTCTGTGATAAGTCCTTGTGCAGAATCTCTTTAGTTGGCAGTTGTGAGGTGAGGCAAATAGATCTATGTCCGGGCATCCCCATTTCCTTGTTACCATGCTGACGACTTGTGGATCCAATTTCCACTCATGGGGATCCATGAGGTTTCTGCTTAGTTCGTCTGCCAGAGTATTGATCTTTCCTGGCAGGAATTGTGCCTGCAGATGTACTTGGTAAGTCAATGCTGTTTCCCACAAAGTCATAGCTAGTCTGCAAAGGGGGTAAGAATGAGTGCCTCCCTGCTTGTTTATAGACCACATGACCGTGGTTTTGTCTGTATTTATCAGTAGTTGTCTCGGATGAAGTAGGTCCTTGAAGGCTGTCAAGGCATTTTGAACAGCTAGCATCTCTTTTTGATTGATATGTAGATGCATTTGGTTTGCGGACCATGTGCCTTGAAAACATCTTCCTGCCATGTGGGCTCCCCAGGCATAATCCGATGCATCCGTTGTTAATGTCTGGGTAGCTGGGGGTAGAGTGAATGGTTGTCCCTTGTTCTGGTGACAGGCCTTCGCCCACCATCGAAACTCCTGTTGCAGGCAGGGTATGAGAGTAACTATTGTTTCCAGGCTGTGGCAATGTTGAGTCCAAACACTTTTTAGGTACCATTGAAGTTTCCTCATATGCAGTCTTGCATATGGAATTAATAGAATGCAGGATGCCATGAAGCCCAAAGCCTGCAGAATATTTCTTGCAGATAACTGGGCCTTTGTTGCCAACAGTTTGAAATCGGTAGTCAGTTGCTTTTGTTTGTCTGGCGTGAGATAAGCCATCTGGGCAGTTGTATTTAAGCTTGCACCCAGGAATATTATCTCTTGAGAGGGTACTAGTTTTGATTTTTGTTTTTTGATTGTGTACCCTAGGCATGGTAGTAATCTCTTTACAAACGCCAGATGCTGTAGTACAATATCCTTGTTCTCTGCTTGAATGAGGCAGTTGTCCAAGTAAGGATATATTTGAATTCCTTTTTGTCTGCAGTATGCAATTACTGGTGCCAGGCACTTTGTGAAGACCATGGGCGCAGTAGATAAGCCAAAGGGCAGTGCAGAGAATTGGTAGTGCATTGAGCCAGCTTTGAATAGGAGGTATCTTCTGCATGTTTGTCTGATTGGGACATGCAGGTATGCCTTTTTTAAATCTAAAGTCACGAGTCAAGCCTTCTTGCACAACATGGGCAGAAGCTGCTGTAGAGTCAACATTTTGAATTTTGGAATATCCAGATATGCGTTTAGAATAGATAGGTCCAGTATTGGTCAACATTCTTTGTCCTTTCTGGGTACCAAGAACAGTCTTGAATAGAATCCTTGTCCCTGCTCTTGCTCTGGTACTTGTTGAATGGCCCTCATGTCCATGAGGGATGAGACTTGTTTTGTGCCTCTGCCCACTGATGTTTTGGCATGTTATGGACAACCGTTTGCCCTTGGCAGGGTATGGAAGTGAAACTTGAAGCCTTGTGACACCATGTTTAAGACCCATTTGTCCTGGGTTATTATGTGCCAATTTTGAGAAAAAGTGCTAGTTTTCCCCCTAAAGGTGCTGCCAGAAGATAAGTGCTTGGCGCAGGCAGGGGGAAGTCATTGTGATCGTTTCTTGTATGGCTGTGATTTGTCTTCTCCAGTTTTGGAGGTAGAAGCACCCCATTGTTTAGACCTGTACGAACCTTGGGGCTGGGATCTGCCTCTAGGGTATCTGTATCTGCCCCTTTGTGGCCTGTCGGACACTGGAAAGGACCAATTCTTTGTAGGCCAGTGTCTGCTAAATCTTGGTAGCTGTACCTCTAAGTAATCCTTGACTGTTTGCATAGATTTAGCTTTGTCCTCCATTTTCTTTAGCACCTCTTCTGCTTTAACACAAAACAAAACATCATGCTGTAATGGATCTAATAATTTTGCTTTCACATGATCAGGTAGATTTTGTTCCTTTAACCAAGCATGCCTCCTAATGACAGAACCCATAACTGCGGCCCTGCAGGAGGCCTCCAGGGAATCAAAACCACATTGCAAAGTATGCTTTCCAACTTGTTCAGCTGCATGCAATAAATCCTGCATTTCTTTGTTTTCTGCACATTCAGAATTTATCAATATTTTCTGTTTAAGCAGTTGCATAATATATTGTTGATATTTGAGCATATGAAACTGGCAATTTAAAGCCCTTATTGCCAAGGTAGCAGAAGTGTAAATCATTTTTCCCCATCTGTCCAGTGCCCTAGAATCCCTGTCAGACGGAGTAGGGGTTTTTTTTGCAGTGGAAGCCTTGACCCCTTTGGGACCCTGAGAGATAGTGTCTGGGTCAGCAGCAGGGTTTTTGAATAGGAATTTATGGGAGTCAGGAACCCTGTAGTACCTGTCCGGCTTAACAGGAGCTGGAGTTAAGGAGTCAGGCGTCAGACTGGACACTGAAAATACATCATCTACAATGTCTCTAACACAGGTGGAATAGCTAGGGGCCTGTGTTGTGATAGTAAGAGGAAGTCTCCAAGCCTTTTCTTGGATTCTGAATAATCTTGGCTCTCCCAGTGGAAATGCTCCCTCATGGTATGTAAAGTTTCCCCAAAAGAAAAATCCTCAGGAGGAGAGGCTGAAGGGATAGATTCTTCAGCATCAGAATTCTCATAGGGAGGAAGAGATTATTCCTGATCAGAAGAGGAATCAGATGAAATAGAAACCTGATCTGAAGATTCATATTCTGTCTCTTGCCTAGGCCTCTTATCAGGAGGGGGATGGGAACCCTGATCAAAGTAATTAGGTCTTCGGCCATTTTAAGTACCTGTTTTTTAGGCATGGAGGCCTGTCCATGAGGCTGTTGTACTTGTTTCTTTGTCTTTAAAGGTGCTTTAGTCTTTGCCTTTGAAGCTGAAGTTGTTTTAACATATAATTGAGTAGGTCTGAAAACACCCTCAGGAGCCGATGCCTGCTCAGCAGCTCTGGACCCATCTGAGGGAATAGTTTCCAAAGGTCCAATACCTTGAGCTTCCAGTGGCCTGGTTGACTCCATGTGGGTGTCGGTAGCGGCCTGCGAGTCTAAAGTAGCAGTCGTCAGGGGCTGCGAAGGCGCCTCACTGAGAACCGGCGCATGGCTTAGAAGAAGCCTCGTCATCGGTTTTGGACCTCAGATGCCTGTCCCTTTCTTTGCGTTTCTTGTAAATTCTGGTAGTCGGATGACTATCCGACGACATTGTACAGTTAAATCGTCTGCCAAAATAGTGAAATGCAAAATTGTAGCGACGCTTAATAGTGCGTTGGTTAAATCTAGCACAAAACCGACAACTAGCAACGTCGTGGTCAGAGCCTAGGCAAGGAATACAGTAAGAATGAAAGTCCTTATGAGGTATTTCCTTCCCACAAGAAATACAATTAACTTTTTCTGACATCGGTCTGGAGCAAGAAAAAAGTTTCCCCAACGGGGTACTTAGCTTTTAGTGAAGACTTCCGATCTGAAATTCGAACATGAAAATCTCAGGAGTCGGCCGACCGGCACTTGCGAACCGCTTTTGCTTCGGGCACCGCGCGGCAAGAAAGACCGAAGAAAATGGCGTCGGCTGCATCTTTTATACCCCTGGCACACTGACGTCAGAGAAGAGGCGACAGAAACCGACGCCGGACCTAGATTTTGGAATTCAGGCCGACTGAGGGTAGCCTGCCAACAGGATAACCCAATTGTAATGACTGCAACAGTGAAACACAAAGAACATCTAAGGGAAGAGGAAGATGGTTCAGAATCCAGGAGCCCCTGGAGAACAAGCTCCACCTTGGAAAAGGAAAAGAACAAGGAAATCCAACACTGCTGAAAAAGAGGGACCGAAAAGGGATCAAGGTCTTTCTCGGAAGCCCAAACAGAAACGTTTTTCCATTTGCTCTTGTGTATGTTCCTAGTTGAGGATTTAACGGAGGAAGATCACATCTGTAGTACAGAAAGGGAAAGCCTGGAGTGTCAAACCAGCATAGGAATTGGGGAAACCACGAGATTAATTTGGGTGCTTGTATGCCTGGGTGAGGCTCGCAGGACAGGCAGGAGAGTAGATCTGGATCTGAGCCCAGTTCCCAACTAGATGAGGCCAGAGGAAGGGAAACCACACCTGATGAGGCCAATGAGGGGCTATGAGGATGACAGAGACCTACAATGCCAATGCTTTCTGAGGAAACATAGGAATTAAAGGGAACAGAGGAAAGACATGAAGTCCGGGAGGGGTCAAGGGTTTGTCAGAATGTCCCCAGGTGACTCCTCATCATGAGGGATTAGAGCAAAAAACTTGCTGCATTTGGTATTTAGAGGGGAGGTGAAGAGATCACAACATGCACTGCCCCAAAGGCTGAATCTCTGCTCTACTACTAATGGGTTCAGGAACCACTCATGATGGAGCAGGATGGACTTGCTCTCACTGTCCACAAGAATGTTGGTCTTCCCCAGGATTTGTACTGCTATTAGAAAGCAATGAGAAGATATAGTCCATTGCCAAATCGTCATGGCCTCTTGATACGAGTAAGAGCTGGTTCCTCCCAGTTTGCTGATGTACCAAACCACGGCCATATTGTTTGTCTGAATAGGAACCACATCCAAGAGAAGAGAGTCCTGAAAGGCTTGCAACACTAGGATTAATCTCATCTCCAAGATACTGATTTGAAGACTGGTCTCTAGTTCAGACCACATGCCTTGGACTGTCCTCCTCAAATAATGCACCCCACCCTAGTATGGAGGCATCTGTGGTCACTGCACCTAAGGTGATGGCAGAATGAAAGGATGTCCCTGCGGAAGGAGAAGTTATCCACAAATTAATAAGCTCTCTACAAATGCTCATCAGAATGTTCGGGTAGGACACTGG
The DNA here is from genome assembly GCF_019279795.1 of Protopterus annectens. Taxonomy (NCBI): domain Eukaryota; kingdom Metazoa; phylum Chordata; order Ceratodontiformes; family Protopteridae; genus Protopterus; species Protopterus annectens. The sequence continues at coordinate 325,342,617 of NC_056740.1, read as the reverse complement.
TTGTCGCCTGACTGACCCACTGCACTGCTAACATTCAATGAAGTACTCATGTGAAACCTGACAAGCGGGACCAAAGTTATAGTGGCAGTCATGGAACCAGGAGTCAGCTAACCAATTTGGCTGGTGACTACATGCATGAGAAAACCTACTGGGCTTAGGAATGAAGGGATGACACAATGAGTTGTCATTTAAAAGAGCTCCGATGATCTCCAGACACTGACCAGGCTTCAGTTGAGACTTCTAAAGGTTTACTGTAATCTCAAGGTGTTCGGAGAAGTGCGGCAAGCAGCCTCAGGCAAAGAAGAATAGATTCTTGGATAGGGCGGTTATGAGCCAGTCGTCCAAATAAGGAAACATCCGGAATCTCATTAGATGAGCTGCTACCACTGCCATGTATTTGATAAACACCCGGGGGCTGTAGTGTGTCCAAAGCGAAGAGCAGTGCATCTTCCTGGAGCACCTGTTCATTTTGATGTGATAGAGCACATCCTGTCATTTCGCTTAAACAATGGGAGAACAGACTGAATCATGACCACCAGGTGAATAATAGAAAACTGCCAAAGAAGCTGAAAAGTAAGGTGTACAAGACAGTGGTGCGACCGTTACTACTGTATGGTACAGAAATGTGGGCAGTAAAAGCACAGCAGATGAGGAAGCTACAGGTGATGGAAATTAAGTGCCTGAGAAGGGTGGTAGGGTGCACACTGTGGGAGAGACAAAGAAATGAGGAAATACAAGCAGAAGACAAAGTAGCTCCAATTACAGAAAAAAAAATCAAAGAACAGATTACAGTGGTTTGGACACATGTGCAGAAGACAATCTGGTGAAAGATTTGGGACAGACAGGAATAAGGTAAAAGGAAATGAGGACATCCAGCAAAGAGTTGGATAGACTGTGCGAGAGAAGATCTGCAACAGTCAGGCACGAGTGTCAAAGAAGGCAGGAGTGTGGCACTGAATCGAAAGAGTTAACCTGACACCATGACCCCATGTAGACAAACAGGAAAAAGGGGGTTGATGATGATGAAGACAAAAGTGGTTAGATCCAGAGAGAGTTTTCTCCTGCAGTACAGAAGAGCTAAGCTTCAGAGATGCATGCTCCAGGGTGAATAGAGGAGGAGTCATAGCGTGTCTGACAATAGGATCTGAAGGAGGCACTGTATCCAAAGATTTAGCCATTTCAACTGTGGAAGCAGAGGAAGTGGCCAGATCCAGAGGGAGTTTTCTTGTAGCTTTAGACTTTTCTGCATGTCCAGAGTTATCCTTAGACATGGAACAGGCAGAGGAAGGAGATGAAACCCCTGATCTTCCCTGATGTTGAAGGAATTTTCGTTCCGGGAAGGCTGGAAGAGACCCTTCAGAATAAGCTTGTTCCACTGTCTACAATCGCCCCCTGGCCAAAAGCCTCACAAATGAAACCAGCCATATTCAGGTGTGAGGGGCTGAGACAGTAAACACACTTATTGTGTGACTCCGGAAGTAGGTAATTTGTCTGTGCAAGACACACTTTTTAAGCACAAAGTTTTTCAGAGGCATATCAAAACAGTAAGAAATAACCACAACAGTAATGTCCTAACTACTATGTTAAAAATTACTGACCACTATACCCAACTATCTCTAACTCTAAAGTAGAAGAAAACAATATATAAATGAAAGAAAAAGTAAAAGGGAAGCAAGTTCCCTAACAGTGTCCTTTAATACTGACAGGTTCAGGAAGGGGAAAAATTAAACAGCAACACTAAGAATTAAAGCCTAAAACTTTAGAGAGAAGGTAGATAAACTCTTACATGTTAAAAAAAAAAAAAAAAAAAAAAACAGTTTGATCATGTGAAGCACCTCGGAACCTGTCAGGACTTAAAGCGTCCAATGAGATGAGGTAGTTCCTTCTGTACAAGGAGATTATGGGTAGGAGGAGAAGCCTGAGCACCAGATCAAAGCTTTGAAATGGCAGAGTATGAAGGACTCCCATATGTAAAGGGCTCACTGCCCCATGAAAAGGAGGATTTCACCAAGGGCAAATTCACCCTGGAGGAGAACAATATGCAATGGTTTCTTCATCATCTGAATCATAACCAAGAGGAAACATGGGATGAGAATGCTAAGATTTGTTCCTCCTTTATGGACTGGAAGCTGAAGCAAAAGGACTGGATAGATGTCTGCCATATAGCACTTGTAACAAACAGTTGACTTCCGCAAGTTTCTTAAAGTCTTGTATTGCATGGCCTAAATGAGATGCAAGTTATCTAGGCCTGTAAGGATTCTAATGATACAAGTGCACACTGGTCATATGTCTGGACAAGAGAGAGCAGCACTCACCACATGAGAATTCTTAAAAGAAGGCAGCAATCTGCAAAGCTCATCCTACATTCAAGGTTTGTGTAGAATTAAGAGTCAAGCCCTTTTTGCCAGACACACAACTTTTATCTAGATATCAGCATAGGCCACTCTGAAAAATGCAACATCTGCAGTAACTGCACCTGTACAGGACCCAGGAGAAAGTTTTAGAAGCTGCCAACATCTGCCTCCAAAGGTCAGGCATAGGTTTGGCAAGTAAAAAAGGTGCCCAGGTGGGGTGGCACTCATGCCTGATGCCATGGAGTATGACACTTGTTTTTTTAGCAGCATCACTTTAAGAGTCCTCTCTTCCTTAAGTTTCCTGTGGTTATGTTGCTTTCTGTGGGCTTTAACCATTTGCAAGGACTCTTCCCCACTGAAGACAGTGGCTGATCTTACCAGGATGCCTGAATAATGGCCTCTGGATTCTTTTGTAGCAGTTAGGCAGGAGACCATCTGTTTCTTCCAATTTCCTGAATGAAGCTAACACAAATATGGCAGTCAACTGCAAAGTGGGGTTCCCTTCAGAAAAACAAGGTACTTAGAGCTTAAATCTTTATAAAGGATCCAATGCCTGTAGTTTCAAAAAAATTTGCAAGCCTGACCCACAAAATATTTCATTGGAAAATTTTCACCAGAAGAGCAATAAAAATAATAAAATAAAAATATTCACAAAATAAGAAGTTATGTACTCACCATAACGTTCCATCTGAGTAGGTATCTTCATTTGTCTGCAACCTTTGGGATACGGATCCGATCTCGTATCCGAGCCGGCAACTTCTACCACAGCATAGATCCGAGCTCCTAGCTCCTCCCTTTACCCATAATCCCCTGCCAACCCTGACTGACCTCAGATCAAGTTTGCCCAGATATAACAACTGTTACTGTGCCCCGGAAGGGGCTTATCCAAGACAGATCCTAAACAGAATCATATAGGTCAGGGGGAAGGAGGGGGGGATGGTTGCAGACAAATGAAGATACCTACTCAGATGGAACGTTATGGTGAGTACATAACTTCTTAATCTGAAGTAGGCACTTCATTTGTCAGCAACCTTTGGGACAGAGTCCCCAGCTACCTGAATCCTGGATGGCCATTATGGAAGAATATTCCGGAGCACTGCAAAGCCAAAGGATGCCCTACCTCTGGAGACAACATCCAGTTTGTAATTGCTGATAAAGGTATGAGATGAAGCCCAAGTGGCTGCGGAACAAATATCATCCAAGGGGACCCTAGATCTAAAAGCTTGAGTAGCAACGGCCCTAGTAGAATGAGCGCGGACTCCATGAGGTGCAGGCCTTCCCGAACTCTGATATGCCAAGAGGATACAACTAGCTATCCACCATGACAGGGTAACTTTAGAAACTGACTTGCCTAAATTGGTTTTGGCAAAGGAGACAAACAACTGGTCAGATTGCCTATAACCAGCAGTTCAATGAATATAAAAGCGTAACTGTCTGTGCACATCCAAAGAATGCAGTTTGTACTCTCCTTTGTTCTGATAGTTGGGAAAGAACACGGAAAGATTAATAGATTGATTAATATTAGCTTCCGAAGATACCTTAGGCAGAAAGGATGGATTGATCCTGAGGTAAACTCTATCCTGATGGAAGGCCAAATACGGCGGTTTAACAAAGAGAGCCTGAAGCTCAGAGACCCTTTTAGCTGAAGTAATGGCCACCAGGAAGGCCGTCTTCCAAAAGAGGTATTTAAGATCAACCGTAGCCGCCGGCTCGAAAGGGGGGCTTGTCAAGGCCTGTAGAACCAAAGATAAATCCCATGGGGGTACTACCTCCATGACCGGAGGTCTGAGAAGGAAGGTACCCTTGAGGAAAGCTTTACAGAGCTTGGAGGTAAATTAGAGGGCCCGATTCATGCCCTACATGATAATGCGAAATCGCTGCTAGTTGTACCTTGACTGTAGAGCAGCTAGCCCCCTGATGAAAAAGGGTAGTTAGAAAATCCAAAACCGACGTAAGAGGCGCCGTGAAAGGATCTAAGTGATGGTGCTCCGCCCAGATGGAGAAAAGTACAGTTTTGTACCTACCATAAATGTAGATGTTCGAAGATCCACATTGCTGCAGTCCTTACACTTGGGTAGTCCGCTGTCCTCGGTCGGCCCGAATATCACAGTATAAGGCTGACGTCGGTCAAGGCGCATTTGACTGACATCAGGACGTCAGGGTACAAATGCGCATGACCGACGTCATATCCTCAGTCTTTTCTTCCCCAGATGTCAGAAGACCCTAAAAATAAAGGTCAAAACCAAAAGACAGCAAACAACCAACCAACCACCCTTGCACTAATTATATGTACAATATATACAATATACACAATATGTACAACCCAACCCACACAACCACCTCTAACTACAGAGGGGAAGGAGGGAGGGGAAATTGGACTGCAGCAATGTGGATCTTCGAACATCTACATTTATGGTAGGTACAAAACTGTACTATGTTCTTCATCTCACATTGCTGCAGTCCTTACACTTGGGTAGAATCCCAAAGCAGAGGTAAGGGAGGATGGCTAACTACAAGGAAGCAGGAGCTGCCAAAATGCCCTGCAAAACAGCAGTGGCAAAACCAGCCCTGGATTTAGAGTAAAGTGGCAGGTGATAATGCCTAGAGAAAGTATGCACTGAACTCCAAGTAGCTGCCTCCAAAATATCCTTGGTTGCTACTCCCCTCAAAAAAGCTGTTGAAGTGGCAGTAGCCCTAGTGGAATGAGGCCTAATCCCAGCTGGAATCTCCTTGCCATGATGGGAATAACAGAAAGCAATGCAAAACCCAATCCACTTAGAAATAGTTTGTTTTGACACAGGCTTGCCCTGAGAACTCAAAGCAAAAGAAACAAAACTGCTGAGACTGCCTGAACCCTTTAGTTCTGTCCAAATAATAACGCAACTGCCTGTGTACATCTAAAGTGTGCAAAATCTTTTCCCCTTTATTTTGGGGATTTGCTAAAAAGTAGGCAAATGAATAGTTTGGTTTAAAGCCACACTAGAAACCACCTTAGGCATAAAGGAAGGATTAGTACGTAATGATACCCTATCCTTATGGAAAATCAAGAAAGGCTCAACCGCCATAAGGGCCTGCAATTCAGAAACCCTTCTTGCAGAAGTAATGGCCAACAAAAAAGCAATCTTCCATGACAAATATTTCAACTCAGAAGTAGCTGCAGGCTCAAAATGTTGTAGAGTGAGTTTCTCCAACACAAAATTGAGATCCCAAGCAGGAGTAGGAGCTCTTGGGGGTCTTATATTCTTTGCCCCTCTAAGAAATTGCTTGAACAAAGGATGAGAAAACAATGGTGGGTCGCAATCATAGTGAGCCGAAATTGCTGCAGCATGAACTTTAATAGAAGAGAAAGACAAACCTTTGTCTAGTAACTCAGTAAGATATTGAAGAGCCACACACAAATTAGGCTCAGAAACATCAAAATCTTTTGCTGCACTCCAAAATAAAAATCTCTTCCATTTGTCTGTGTACACTTTCCTTGTACTAGGCCTTCTAGCTTCCAAAATAACATTCAAAACTTGCTGAGGAAGTGGAGGCCCACTATGGTTCAAAACAGAATATGCCAGGCTGCTAGGTGCAGAGAGTGAAGCTTGACATTGAGCAAATGGCTGTCCTCCTGTGACAACAGGTGTGGAATCGAAGGCAAAGGCCATGGAGGCTTCCGTACCAGACTTCTCAGTAATGGGTACCAGTGCTGTCGAGGGCAATCCGGAGCTATTAAAATCATCCTTGGCTTGTCCTGTCTGACCTTTAGAAGTACCTTTGGGAGGAGAGGCAGAAGTGGAAAGGCATACACATGAAGATTGCTCCAATTGAAAGAAAGAGCATCCACTCTCCAAGCTGTGAAATGAAACCTTTTTGTGCAAAACTTTGGCAGCTGATGGTTTAGTGGAGAAGCGAACAGATCTATGTCTGGAGTTCCCCATGACACTGTCAATTTCTGAAATACATGAGGATCCAATTTCCACTCGTGGGGATCTATAATTCGTCTGCTCAACACATCTGCTAAGGAGTTCTGTGCTCCTGGCAGAAACCTTGCCTGAAGATTGAGCTGTAAACTGAGAGCAGTCTCCCACAAAATCATTGCTTGCCTGCATAGAGGATAAGAATGCGTTCCCCCTTGCTTGCTGATGTACCACATGACAGTTGTGTTGTCTGTTAGAATCAACACCTGCCCTGGAAGAAGTAATTCCTTGAAAGCTATTAATGCAAACTGGACTGCTAACATCTCCTTCATGTTGATATGTAGATGTTGTAGTCTGGCAGGCCACTTGTCTTGTATCCACTTTCCATTTAGATGAGCTCCCAAGCTTTGTCTGAGGCATCTGTCGTTAAAATCTGACTCGCCTCTGGCGGGTCACAGAGAGTCCCTTGTTTAGGTGACATTCCTGAGCCCACCACAAAATTCCTTTTGAATGCAAGGTATTATTTGAATGACAGTGTCCAGATCCTGGCAGTGCTGTGTCCATACATTTTGAGATACCATTGTAGCTTCCTCATATGCAGTTTGGCATTGGGAAGCACCAGAATACAAGATGCCATGAACCCTAAGGCTTGAAGGACTGTCCTTGCAGTCAGCCGGACTGATGAGATAGCTGATGGAAGTAAAGGGATAGACTCTTTTGTTTGTCCGGGGTTAAAAGGCCATCTGGGATGCTGTATTCAGTCTCACACCCAGAAAGCACATGTCCTGAGTGGGTACTAGACTGGACTTTATTTCGTTCACAGAATACCCCAGGCATCTTAGCACTGCTATCACATATTCCAAATGATGAAGAAGCTCTTCCCTTCCTTGAGCCAGAATCAGGCAGTCGTCCAAATAAGGATAGATCTGTATTCCTTTTAGCCTGAAGAAAGCTATCACTGGAGCCAGAACTTTCGTGAACACTCTGGGCAGTAGATAAGCCAAAGGGCAATGCAGAGAACTGATAGTGAGAAGTCCCAGCTCGAAAACAGATACTTCCTGCAACTTAGTCTGAAAGGAACATGAAGGTAAGCCTCCTTGAGATCCAAAGTTACCATCCAATGATCTTTGCCCAGCAGAGGTAAAAGCTGCTGCAACGTCAACATTTTGAACTTGGGAATGTCCAGATAAGTGTTTAGGATAGATAAATCCAAAATTGGTCTCCACGTGTTCCCCTTCTTTGGTACTAGGAACAGGCGAGAATAAAATCCTAGGCCCACTTCTGGCATAGGGACCGGCTGTATGGCCCCTATTTGGAGCAACAGAGAAACTTGCTTGTGAGCTTCTATTCTTTGTTGAGGAGGAACGTCTGGCATGCCTTTGAAAGGAGGCAAAGTATGGAAATAAAACCTGTAGCCGTGGTGTATGATATCCAATACCCATCTGTCTTGGGTAATTAAAACTCCAATTTTCTTTGAAAAGTGCCAACCTTCCTCCCAAAGGTGCTGCCAGACGAAGGCTCTGGCAGCTGAAAAGGTAGGTCATTGGGTCTGTTTACGAAAGGACTGACCCCTGCCCTCACCGAAGACTGTGCAGGAGAACTCCTGTTCTAGGCTGGAAAGAGCCCTGAGCTCTACCCTACCACGTCTAGATCTACCCCTAGACTGGGAATCATAAGAAGGATACGTCCACCCCTTAGTAGGCCAATTTCTACTAAACTTTGGAGGCTGGACCTGCAAAAATCTTTAACAGTCTGCATAGACTTAGCCTTGTCTTCCATTTTCTTTAAAACTGCCTCAACAGGAGAACCAAACAACACATCAGATTGCAAAGGAGCATCTAAAATCCTTGTTTTAACATGGTCAGACAAATTCTGATCCCTCAGCCAGGCGTGCCTGCGAAGAACTGACCCAGTGGCAGCCACCCTAGACGAGGCCTGTACAGCATCAAAACCACATTGCAAAGAATGCTTACCCACCTGTTCAGAAACATGTACTAAATCTTGCAACTCTTTACAATCAATACCTTCTGCCAGAGCATCAACCTTAGCCTTCAATTGTGAAAGGAGATAGTTTTGGTATTTCAACATGTGAAACTGGCAATTCAAAGCCCTCATAGCAAGAGTGGAAGAAAGTATAAACTTTCTTTCCCCATCTATCCAAGGCCCTGGCTTCTTTGTCTGCAGGAACCGGATTCTTTACATCAGAAGCCTTAACACCTTTAGGCCCCTGGCTAACAGTTTCTGGGTCTGCCCTAGGACTCTTAAAAAGAAACTTATGAGCTTCAGGCACCCTGTAATACCTATCCGGTTTAACAGGAGCAGGAGGCAAAGAATCAGGATTAAGAGAAGCCTCTGTAAAAACATCTTCCACTACATCTAAAACAGGAGGTATAGCCAAAGGCCTATGCTGGGGTAAAACAAAATTCCCTAAGCCTTTTCCTGGAATCAGAGAAGTCCTGACCTTCCCACTTAAAATGCTCCCTCATGGAATGAAGAGTTTCTGAAAAGAAAAATCCTCAGGAGGAGAAGCAGAAGGAGTAGAATCATCCACATCAGAATCAGAATAAGGAGAGTACTCCTGCAAGTCTTCAGCCGAAGACTCTGAAACATCTGAAGCCTGCTCAAAACTCCCTAGCTCAGGCTCCACCCTAGGTCTATTATCAGGAGGGGGCATAGAACCCCTAATCAAAGTAATCAAATCTTCTGCCATTTTAAGCATATGCTTCTTAGGCACAGTTCCAGAAGAACTAGGGGTGACACCAATTGAAACTGAACCTGGCCTGCCCCTGGGAGAAGCCCTTGAAACAGAAGGAGAGGGCCTAGCCACCCTAGGAAGGGAGGGAGTATAGTAACCTGAGAAGCCCCTCAGCCTGACCTGCCTCCTGAGAGGCCACATCTTGCAATAATAAAGTCTCACCCTGGGAACACAAAGAAACCTCCGGTGGAGCCACGGCTCCACCAACACCTCTAAAGAACCGGCGTCCGGTACAGACTGTTCTTCTAGCCTAGGCTTAACTGCTTTGTCCTTGCGCTTCTTCGAAGAAGGGCGCCGGAGCATCCGACGGCATTTTATAATTGCACCGCTTCCCAAAGACTAACCTGGCACAATCCAACCTTCTCTTTATAGTGCGTTTATTGAATCTAGCACAAGGCGACAGCCAACAACGTCGTGCTCAGGCCCTAAGCAAGGAATACACAAAGTATGATAATCTCTATGCGGTATCTGTTTCCCACAAGAAATGCAATTATTGACTTTTCTGACATCCGGTAAATCACTGAGGCAAGAAAAACTAAAATATTCTAACGGGTACTTAGCCAACTTTGAACTCGGTCTGAAACTTGAAACGAAAATCTCAGAACGCCAACCGGCACTTGCAATACTGCTTCTGCATCGGACCATGCGGCAAAAAAGACTGAGGATATGGCGTCGGTCATGCGCATTTGTACCCTGACGTCCTGATGTCAGTCAAATGCGCCTTGACCGACGTCAGCCTTATACTTTGATATTCGGGCCGACCGAGGACAGCGGACTACCCAAGTGTAAGGACTGCAGCAATGTGAGATGAAGAACATAGTTTCCACTTACTCCGATAGACCCTTCTGGTGGACGGTTTGTGTGCTGCTACTAGGATGGCTTTGACTGGTGAGGAGATTCCGGGAGTCCTTATCAGGAGTGGAACTGGAGCAACCAAGCAGTCAGCTTGAGGTTGACCAGGTTGGGGGTCGGAAGACCCAGAGGGTGAGTAATGAGATCCGGGAGGGGATCCAGAATCCAGGGTGGATGAATCAGATGAGATCACAGGTACAGGAACCACGTTTGACGAGGCCAGAATGGGGCAATGAGGATCATTTTGCTCCCCAACCGACTGGCTTTCTGTAAGAGTTTCAGCATCATGGGCAATGGAGGGTAAGCGTAAAGGAGACCGGGAGGCCAAGCATGTACTAGAGAGTCTCTCGGGGACTCCCCCTGAGGGGGGATTAGAGCGAAGTAACTGTTGCATTTGGTATTTGAAGGAGAGGCAAAAAGATCGCAACAGGGTTGCCCCCATTGGGCAAATATTTGCTTCGCTACTGGAGGATTGAGAGACCATTCGTATGGGGTCAGAATCGAATGACTGAGCCTGTCTGCTAGGATGCTGGACCGTCCCGGAATGTGCGTTGCAATGAGAAAGCGGTTGGTGGATATCGCCCATTCCCATACTCATGACCTCGTGACAAAGAGGATAAGACCCGGTTCCCCCCGGTTTGTTGATGTACCAGACAACTGACATGTTGTCCGTTTGTACCGCAATCGTCCCAATCGGAAGAAGGCTGTGAAGTGCCTGCAACGTCAAAAGCACCGCCCTCATCTCTAGGACATTGATATGCAAGGAGGTCTCTATGTCGTTCCACGTGCCTTGGACCGTTCTGCCTGAATAGTGCCCCCCCCACCCCAGGCAAGAGGCATTCGTAGTCACTGCGGCGACGGGGGGAAGCATCGAGAATGGTCGTCCCGTGTGAAGGCTCGGGGACTGGAGCCACCACACGAGCGACCCTCTGCAAGTCCTGCTTAGGGGAATGGGATGGGACAGGGGGTTGCGAGACAGGGACCATTGCACCTGGAGGGTCCACTGCAGGACCCTCATATTTAGAAGGGCTAGAGGCAGCAGAGAAATTGCTGCCGCCATGGACCCTAGAGCCCTCAGGATCAATTCCGCCGGTGGAGCAGGAAGTTGGAGAATGGCATGAACATGCAACCTCAGGTTCTGAAGCCGATCGGGAGTCAGGAAAGCAAGCATTAGTCTGGAATCCAATCTCGCCCCCTATGAAATCTATTACCTGTGTAGGAGCCAGAGAGGATTTGGCCATGTTGACAATCAACCCTAGGCGTGGAGCAAGATTGAGGAAGTAATCCCTGACTGAACAGAGCAGATGCCTTGTTGGGGCGATGAGCCAGTCGTCCAGGTACGGAAAGACCTGAATTCCCTGAAGCCTCAGGTGGGCCGCTATAACTGCCAAGACTTTGGTGAACACCCTGGGGGTTGAGGTGAGACCGAAGGGGAGGGCCCTGAACTGAAAGCGACTGGCTCTCAGCCGGAAGCAGAGGAACCTCCTGGAGCGTCTGTTCACAAGAATGTGATAGTACGCATCCTTGAGGTCTATCTAGCACATCCAGTCATTCTCCCGTAACAGGGGGAGAATAGATTGTAGCGTGACCATCCGGAACTTTTCTTTGGGTACTGCCAGGTTCAAGAGTGAGAGGTCGAGGATGGACCTCAAGTCCCCCGTCTTTTTTGGCACCAGAAAGAACCTGGAGTAAAACCCTGATCTGAGCTGATCTGGGGGGACGGGTTGGATGGCTCTTTTTTGTAAAAGCTGCTGAATTTCTGTAGCAGCCGCCCCCTCTGATCGGGTGGTACTTCGGGGAGGCCTCTGGTTTTGGGGGTTACAATAAAGGGAATTTGGTAATCTCTGGATATGATGTGAAGCACGCAGCGATCTGTTATGGACTCCCACATTGCTAGGTGCCTCGAAAGACACCCCCCCCGACTGCCTCCAGAGTGGAGCAGCCGGGCAACCCCTCAGGGGTTCTGCGTGGGCCTCTCAGAGGAGGGTTCTCTGGACCCAAAATTTCTGGGACCCCCTCTGCCTATAGGACGGTGTCCTCCCTGTCCTCCTCTGCCACGAGAGGACTAGTTGTCTGGAGCAGACTGGGACTGATGCGATTTCCGGAACCACATCTTCTTCTGACCCTTTTGGTTCTTAAAAAAGTACCTCTGGGGAGCAGAGAAGCGGACTCCGACGGCAGACAACGTCTTACCGTCTTTCTCGCTCTGGACTAAAGTGTCGTGAACGGTTTTGCCAAACAGTGCAGAACCATCAAAGGGGGCATTCGCGAATGACGCCTTAAAGGGTTCCGAGAAGTCACAATGTCGGAGCCAGGCTAGGCGCCTCATTACCAGGCCAGCTCTAGCGGCTCCTTCCGTGGCGTGAGACAAGAGCCGCATAGAGGTGTTGGAAACGGAACGTAGAGTGGACATTCGAGAGGAGTACAGCTGCTTGTCCCCTTCCGACATGGACTCTGGGGGGAGGCAGCGTATTCTTTTATTAGATCTCGCTGCATCCGGATGACGTGTGCCATATAGTTCAGCGCCCTCATGGAGAAGGTTGCTGAAGTGAAGGCCCACTTCCCAAGGTGGTCCATCGCCCGAGACTCCTTGCTCGGTGGGTGGACCACGGAGCTCTCCTGAGCCAACTCCCTCTTGGTGGCCGCAGTCACCAGCATAGCATCCACAGGGGGACCTCTGCTCCAGTTATTTCTTTCTGCAGGGGGACTCAGGATCCAATCTGGGTGCTTGGGGACTGGCTCTACAGTGTCTGGCTCCTTCCAAGCCCTGGTGGAGATAAGGTCCACCAGGGGGTTGGGGGGAGGGGACACCTAAGAGGTAGATGGCCCTGCTTCGAACACCTCTAGGAATACGGTCTCATCGGAGGAAGCCTTGGGGGCAGACCACCCTCCCCTAATCCTGAGCATTTCCATGATGTCTCCAAAGGAGACATCCTCGGGGGGTGACCTTGGGGAGCCTTCCCCTTCATCTAAGTCCGTATCTTTCATAAGGGACTCGGGGGAGTCCACATGCCTCCTCTTACACTTAGCCTTGTGAGGAACCTCCTCCGGGGGGCTGTCCGAGGAAGTCTCACCAGCAATGTCGTGCTCCAAAGGAACACCCAGAGGCGCTGAAGCAGGCTGCCCAGAGGGCCGGGTGATGGGAGCCTGAACCAGCTGAGAGGGAGTGCAGGGGGGAGCCGAAGCCAGGACCGGAGGCCCAGATGCACTCAACAGTGCCCTCTCCACCACAGCGAAAGCCGAGGGGGAGCCGCCCTCGATAGGATCCGAGAGTAGACTCCCACTCGGATCCGAAGCGGGGACCGGACCCGGGGCCGAGACCATCGGATCCGAAGGACCCGTGTGCTCCGACCGGGATGGAGCCGAATTCACACCGAATCACTCAGATCCGAAGCTCAGTCCACGGCTCAGAGAGGTCGGATCCGACAAGCTCGAGGGACCAGTCGGAGCCGAAGTACCCAGTACTGTCGGCTCCGACCCACCCCCGGATCAAACGCGGCTCTGCTCCGAACGCTCTGAACCCAGAAAGCGGGTCGGAGAAGGAGCGATTGGAGCAAAAAATGGGGTTGAGCTCCCCCCGGAGGTGGGGGGGGGAGGTAAGAGCACTCCCATCTGCAGCTGGGCCTGGATGAACCTCCTCATCATCCGGTCCATGTCTGCATCTGACATGCTAAAAGTGGACCTCGAAGAGGCCACTGAGGCAGATCTAGAGTGCCGCCTCGATGACCTCGACGAGGACCAGGTCCCGGTGAAAAGCAAGGGGGACCGGAGCCGAGGAGGAGGCGATCCAGAAGCTCTGGAGGGAGAAGCTCATTTGGCGGACGGGGCCGAGGAGGAGTTCTCGGCCCGCCGCTTATGGTGCTTCTCTCTCTGTTTGGCTTTCCCGGCCTCCCTCTCCTCCGGAGCCAAAGTGGGAGGTTGAGTCCCGACCGGAGGGAGGGAGGCAGGGGTGGCTGCCACCGAGGGCTGGGTAGCGACCACAGAAGCACTGGAGGCCAGAGCCGAATCCGGGGGCAAAAGGCCCGCCAGAATCAGCTTCGACCTCCGGTCCTTAAGTGCCCTGGGGTTGAACGCCACGCAAATCGTGCATCCCGAGGAGAGGTGTTCAAACCCCAAGGCACCTAACGCACCGGGTGTGGCCATCCGCCGGTGAAAGCTTATGGCCACACTCGGTGCACTTTGAAAAGATGGCTTTAGGGGCCTCCGACATAGTAGCACAGAAACACACTCACTAGGCCCCTACACACACCACAAACACACACTACGACCAGCGAGGGCAGGTAGGAAAAATAACCACAAATTAAATTAAATTAATTTAAATTGAGAGAGATAAAGGGCTATGGGGTACCTAAACACTCGCTCTCACTCACACGAAGAAAAGGGGGGTAAAAACAGAACATTTTTTTCACAAATCCACTAAGTAGCAGGAGCTCGAAAATCCAGCTTGTAGCTTGAAGCGTGGCAAACTAGATCTGAGGTCAGTCAGCGTTGGCAGGGGATTATGGGTAAAGGGAGGAGCTAGGAGCTCGGATCTATGCTGTGGTAGAAGTTGCCGGCTCGGATCTGAGATCGGATCCGTATCCCAAAGGTTGCTGACAAATGAAGTGCCTACTTCAGATGGGCATTTATCTTTTGTAGAATTCTGTAAGCTGGACTTCTGGAGCTACAGTGAGCGATCATGAACTTTATCATCCTGATACAACATATGCCTGTACCAAAAATAAAGACAGTTTAAGCAAACAAGCCCTTTGATCTGGACTAGAGACATACAGCCCTGTACTTGGGAGGAGGCAGTACATCCACAATGTCTGAAGAGTCTACGAGTTGGTGCAGCCGAGCAGATATCTACCTGCAGCCAACTTCCACATGTCACAACTGCACTACAACAGCAAGGTATACAAAGACTACCAGAAGCAGTGCTGTGATGCATGATGGAAATGAGGAGGATGGGGAAGCAGCCTGGATATGTGTTTTTTCTTTTCTGCCATGCAGTACAGACCCTTGAGAAACAAGCCTTACAGGTAACTAAGAGGTACCATTTCTTAACATTTACAGCCTTTTATAATCACTGCTTCCAGTACAAAGTTTTCAGCATGTGAACAAAAGAGGACAGATTCTTACTTTAAGATGTTCATCTCAGGGATCTCAAATCTGCAGCCCTCCTGCATCAAGCAGCATGCAAGCTAGCATAATTCTGGATGAAGGAAGCTACTACACTACATTCTTAGCTGCACTGACTACCTGGGTTTTGTTTTACACACTGTAACCTTCAATGGAGTGTGAGTTATCATGCAGCCCTCGTGGTCATCAATGTTCGATAAACTGCAACCATGTGTATTCTGACAGATAGGGCCCTCTCAGCATAGGTTGCATGGCAGTCCACTTTCTAACCTATAGGAGTCTAGGGTGCAAATACTGCCCTTGTTTGAGCTATAAAAAAAGAGTGAGCCCCTCCACAAATGCAACCGCACCCCACACTCTGTAACATAGATGGCTTCTCCCCTGCATCCACTACTTAAAATAATTAACTTATGTCTCTCCACCTTGAAGACAACAGCTCTCCTCATACAACACAGCCTTACTTTTTGCACACCTGCTCACTTGACAACTGAAATTGGTCAACTGTCTTAAAATGAGCGATCTTACCTCCCCGTAACAATAATAGGAGAGCTAAAAAGGGTGACCCATTCCAGCACTGACAACTTGCAGAACTTAAAGTTACTCATTTTCTGTACAATATTCACATTTATCAAACAGTTAGTTATTGATTGTAAGCTGTTCTTTAAAAAAAGTTATGTACTTACCATAACTTGGAATCTGTGTTATCCAGTGTCATTCATCATGGATTGGTCTTGGAGGTCGGATCCAGGACCCATCCACGATGAATAATGATACGGATAGCATCAGATCTTGAAGTACACTCTATACAACGTTGACATTTCAGACTGGTAAGGTAAAAACGCTACATAAAAGTACCTATAACCCCATACTACATAATGCACACAGTATTTTCTGAGGGATGTATTAATGATTTAAAAAAAACTTGCACATAAGAATGCTATAGAAGATTTAGTCAAAATCA
>NC_056740.1:325314172-325316672 GCF_019279795.1 Protopterus annectens | reverse complement strand
GCAGCAACACTTCGCCACAGATCTGTTTAATGTGGAATTATTCAGATGACTTTACTTCTGCAGAGACTGTTATTGACTGATATTGTGTATTCTAATGACAGAAGTTTGAGTGGCCTTTTATGGTTGAACTGTTCACCAGATTGGGCAGTGTTATTACTGGTTCATAAAAGTTTTTGTTTCACTGCTTACAGGAAAAAATGTCCAAAACTATAACATTAAAACATGAGATCTAACAAATTGGTACACAACCATACAAGGGATACAATTTTAATTAATATGTATTATAATCTTAGCCACAATCAGGAATGTGACTCAAAGAACTTTTGCACGTTACTAAAAATATTGTGCAAAGGGAACTGCGGTTTGAAAACAGCCCAAAGGTAAACAATCTGAGACTGGCCAGATACATTTTCTTTGAATGTAGGTTTTCAGTGCTGTTTCAGTGAGTTTCAAATGCAGAGAAGTTTTAATGCCAAGTGTGTTTTCTACTTGCGGGGACTGGATTAGCTGTTTTCACAAAATGTCTGTGTTTGTATTATGAAATATTAAATCTGAAGTTTTTAAATTAGATCAAATATCAAGTTTTAAATTAAACCAAATATCTGTAACTTTGTAGGCGGTAAAGAGCAGAAAACAAACAGTATGCACAGTGCACACACTGATTTCAACAGTGTTTATGGCAGCTGGAGAGAAATAGTCAAGTAAAGGGACACTAGAATGTCTGTTCATTTTGTTTCCCATACATGTCCAGAATTTTGACATGAAAAAGTTGGCAATCCCTATTCACTCTGTGGTGCAAGTATCCTCTCCTTTAAGAGGAGGAAACGTCTTATGTGGATTCACAATACACCTCACACCGCATAGCGTGGATTCTGCAATTGCACCACGGAATTTAAGCTAGCAGTTTCATCGAGAGAAGGTAATGTATATATATATATACACATATATATATATATATATATATATATATACACACACACAAACAAGTTTATAGGTTCATAGGTGTGTACTAGGCTAATGGCCCTGGAGCCTTTACAAGCCTAGCCCATAGGATTACCCTGGCATTGTGCCACTCGACCATAGCTGCCAGTGCCTCTGTCGAGTAGAGCCACTGGAGTTATCCCCAGGGTGAATTTTCTATTTCCCATCCACTCATCAAGATTTCTCTTGAAGAGGGGGTGCTCTTCTTGACATGTATGGGAAGTCTATTCCAGAGCATGGGCAGTCTCTGGGTTATGAGCCTGTCCCTCCAGCATGTTTTGTTGATTGTGGTAATGAGGTTGAGGTCTCTGGAGCCTGTGGTGTGGAGGGATTTCTTTAGATGTAGCATTTCTAACAGACCTGGGTCATACATCGTTTTGTAAGTCAAGCAGAGATAGTCTCCAAGCAGGCGATATGAGACAGAGACTAGTTGGAGTTTTCTGAGTCTGTCCATATAGGACAAGTGTTTAAGGTCTAGGATCCTCTTTGTGAGGTACTTTTGTGGCATCTCCAGTTGCTGCAGGTGTCTAGTGAGGTACATGCAAAATGAGGTATTGTACACTATGATTGGCCTAATGAGGGAAGATTAGAGGGAGACAATGACCTCTTTCTTCCTGGATGCAAAACCCTTAGTAATAAGATATGCCACATAGGACTTTCTGACTACAGAAGCAATGTGGTGGTCAAAAGGGAGGTTGCTGTCAACCTGTGTTCCCAGATCTCTTACAACTCCTTCTGTGTTCAGTGGACTACCATCAATGTGGTAATACACGGGAACTGGGTTTTTCCCAAGGGGGATGATGACAAGTTTTTAGCACTGAGCTTAAGGCCATGGTTCTGACACTAGTCATTAGTCTCAGTGAGGTCTTTCTATACAAGAGCAAAGTACAAATATAATGTTGTGTCTTTCGGCTTTTCCTAGTTAGGGGTCGCCACAGCGAAACTCTGGTCCGCTAATGATTGGTAGTTGATTTTTAGATGCTGAATTACCAGCCCTGACGCACAACCTACAACGAAGGTATGCCCATTCACGCATGTCTCCACGCAGAAGATGCTCTAGCTGAGAATCGAACCGGACAGCGTCTTACTGTGAGGTGACAATGCTACCGCAGCACCACAAAACACAGAATATACATTTATGATGTCATTAACTTAGAATAGTTAAACAAAACTAGCTTTGCTCTGCCAAAATAAAAAAAAAATCTTACTTAAGAGTATATAGTACTTGGTTGCAAAGTGTTTTTTAAAAGCTGGCTCCTAAAATTCTGCATTACTACTGCTCTACAATTTTTATCCAAACAGTTAATGGATACTTTTCTCTGAGTGAAACAGTGTCAGCTATCTGACAATGTTCTAATATTACGGCATTTGTTTATTCATTTATTCACTAATTTATATACTCAAATAGTTGGGAGGCAAGTATATACATACATATGTTGGAAACACATTTTATACACATATACATATATATATATATATATTTTTTTTTTTTTTTGTTCGTTTCCAACATGTGTGTGCG
>NC_056740.1:325161672-325309172 GCF_019279795.1 Protopterus annectens | reverse complement strand
AGAATTTTTTCCAGATAAATTCAGACAGTTAGGGGTTTATCAGAATAGATATGGGGTATGCAATGGAACAGGCGGATATTTTTAGTAAGTATAGTGACAATTTGTCAGCAGATGAAGAGCATGGCTTTAGGTTCTGAAGAAGTTTTTTGATATCGGCAGTTGATACAGGTTGAAGAGAAAAAGTATTTTTTGGGGATTGGGGGTGTTTTTCTGGGTGAGGAATAGATGAATCAGAAGCAAGTGTGGAGTTAGGAAGAGATCTGGAGCTAGAAGGCAGTAAATTACTGATGGTGTTGATGAAAAAGGAATTGAACTGGGTGGCTATTTCTGTGGGAGACACGTTAGGATCAGGGTTAGAAGATGATGGGTTACCTGGATGCAAGATGTGGTTGATTGAGGGTTACCTGGATGCAAGATGTGGTTGATTGACTTCCATAAGTCCCTAGGGTTACTACTGTGATTAGAGGTAGATTGTGAGTAGAAGTTTCTTTTATCAGATACTATCATTTTTTTAAGTTTTGTTTCCAAGTTCTTTATATTTTTGTAAGTCTGAAGGATTTTGATTTAGTCCATTTTTTCCATGCTAGACAGATCTCTGACATGGATAGAAGAATGAGTGGTGTTGGTAAGCCAAGGGAAGATTTGAGATTTAACTCTTGTTGTTCAAAGAGGGGCAAGAGTGTTAAGAATATTTAAGAAAGTTGAAATGAAGTGTAGGACAACATCATTAAGAGGCAGTGAAAAGAGTGAAGACAAGTTAATGGAAGACAGGAGGCTATATAAGTATTCTGGGTTGAAGTTGGTCAGTTTACGGAAAATTTTATATTTGAGTACTAGTAGTGTGCGAGGTGTATAGAGAGTTAGACAGTGATTCAGGTTTATGGTATTTGAGATGAGATACTAGTATTCAGTCAATAACTGAGTGCGAGTTTGAGAGTTTATTTAGGTGGGCTGGAGTTGAGATGACCTGTGTGAAGACAAAAGGTTTATACTTTGACAAGGGGAGTCTGTTTTAAAGGGATGCCAATTTATGTTGACGTCCCCTAGGATGGTTGTTTCAGTAGTAATGTTATCTGAAAGCCAGGATAGTATTTGCTCAAGGAGGGAGATATCACCAGGAGTCATACTTTGCATGCAAAATGTATGCCCTACTAATTATCCCTTTTTAGTGGCCTCTGTCCTTGATTTGACTAAAACACACTGGAGCACGCCTTACAGTTAAGATAACTCTTATCCCTTTCTCTTTGCCTACACCTGGATATCAGCCCCTGGTAAAGAAGGCATTCTCTAGGCCTGCAGTTCAAATGTCTGCTTGATGTCATCCCACTCTATATTTCTGTCTCTAGTTATCTGTTGCCAATAGTAGGGCTCTGTTGTCAGCTTTCTCAAGTAAATTCCAGCCCCCCTCTTGCCTGTCTTCTGTACTCCTGCTCGAAGTCATCCCTACTGGCAAAATATCCTGTTGCCATTCTTGTGCTGGCTTACATTTTACAACACTTTATGAATATAACATGCTGTATGGTTGTCATTATTCTTCAAAAGGCTCTACACATCCAAAATTACACACTTTTTTTTTAATCCTCCCTCTTCATCATCAGCCCTTTCCATTTTGAATTATAACCTTCTGCTTGTGGTTTAAGAGTCTTAACTGTACAGCTCTAAAATTTCCCTACAAATCTGGTAATCCTAAACCACCCTATTCTACTGGAAAAACTTAACTCTTGCCTATTCCTCGTCCAGATAAATTCTTTCAACTCTATTATTGTCCACAACCTCTCCTCTGGATAATAAAAATATGCCTGACCTGCATATACCATTAAAGAGACTAAAAACATTTTCACTGCTTGCATCTTACTACAGATATCCATAAACAGGAGCTTCCAGTTTCTCAGTTAGTTTCTGTGTGACCTTTTGTTTATACTCTTCAAACATATTCATAGCTGCCACAATAGAAGCCTTTTTAATCCATACTCCAAAATACTTCATCTTGTTGTGCCCCATAAATATGTATACGGACATAAAATAAAGGCTGTAACTATAAACTGTCTTCACTACATTTTATATCCCAAAAAGACTTTGAGCAGTCTCAAAATGTTCTACAACACTGAGATGTCTTTTTTCTGGATTTATCAGGTACAAAACATCTGCAAATAAAGCCAAGTTTTCTTGATTACTATACCAATTATATTACTGCATTCCTTAGTACCTTACTTTCTTTGCTAATGGCCATAAATATAAAGCAAATAACACAAAGGGAAAGAGTACACCCCTGTCAGGTTCCTCTGCTGAGAGGAAACCTATCAGACAGGAACACTCCCACTTCAAATTCTTACCTCCTATCCTTCACATATGCTCCTAAATTAACCTTATCAGAGATTGTAAATGTTTCAATTGCCCTACTCTTAAAATTCTAGCCAACAACAGGGATATTGTCTAACCTTCTGCTTCCCTCTGGATCATCACTATTCTACTAATGTTGTTAAATGTTTGCCTCTCCTCCACAAAAAAAACACAGGCGTGTTTCTATTAGTTTTTGGCAACAACTTT
This sequence comes from Protopterus annectens, assembly GCF_019279795.1. Taxonomy (NCBI): domain Eukaryota; kingdom Metazoa; phylum Chordata; order Ceratodontiformes; family Protopteridae; genus Protopterus; species Protopterus annectens. The sequence continues at coordinate 325,306,625 of NC_056740.1, read as the reverse complement.
CCATTTTGTAGCTGATCAATGTTTAAAACCGAAATGGGTCTGAATGAAGCTGAGTCTGATAGGTCATTACTGTCCTTGGGTAATACAGCTATCTTCCAAGATGATGGTGCTTCCCCTCCTTTTAAAATACTGTTGAACAAAATTGTTCAAATCTTCATCACTTTCTTCCTTCCTAACTTCCAAATTTCCAGAGGAATACCATTGTTCCTGCAGACCTTCATGAAGTTTGATTATACATCACCATTTTTATCTCATCTACTCCTAGCTTTACTGTTAGCTGTTCAGCCTAATCTTCCTCTAATCTTGGCATAATTAAGTCTTCCATAAATATTTCCATTTGTGCTCTTTCTTGATTTTCACAAATTATCACAACATTTCAGAAATCTCTTTAAAACATGTAAAGCTGGTTATTTTTCCTGGTATATGCTTAAGTTTGGCAACAATCCTTTGTATTCTCCTATGGATAAATCATCATACTAAAATGTTTATTTTACTCTGGAGTTATCAAAAACACTGCTTAACAGTCTTTCTAAACTCATGCACATTATCCATATACGACCTTATTTTCTCTTTAGCACTTTGCATTTGCGTCTCTTCTTGTTGTGAGATTCCTCTTACCTACAATACTTTAACCACTGCCAGTCCCTTTAACTAATTTCTATTACTTTTTAACCGTACATTTTTCTTTATTTCTACTTTACTTGTATAGTCCATTTTATCTCACTCATTAGCTATAACTTCTATAGAGATTTCTGCCTTTCCTAATAACTCTCAAATGTCCACTAGCCATTCCTTAAATTCCACTTTTTAAACAATAAGGTAGGGGAAATGCCACTATCTCATTTTTAGTCAAAGTAAACTTTACTTTCAAAAAATAAAACAAAAAACCTAAGAACTGTATAACAAAACCAAAGGTACGACTGGTGAGATAGCCAGGAAACCAAAAGAGAAACCAACAGTTTAGCACTTTCATCCACAATTTTAATATGTGAACTTCTTCAGAAACAAATACACATTAAACCCAGTTCCTTAAATACACAACAATACAGCAAATGACATCAAATTCATTATTAATTAGTGTAAAATATATTAAAATAATGTCAAAATAAAATTGAAAAAAATAAACTCAACCAAATAAATCCAATAAAATGAAAACAAATATAAAAATGTTTCCTGTGATAAAAATGTTAAAAGGCAAACTACAAACCTATCTATATGTTAAAAAGCACTTTAAACTGATAAACTCATTCAAGCCAGGGAACCTGTCAGCCCCTAACACAAGTTGCGACAATAATTCCTTACACTCCAAAACATTGTTTAAATCCCCACCATACTCACTAGTGCGAATCTTTTCCAACACTGAGAACTCAAATTTCTTAAAATCCCTACAAACTGTTGCATGTTTGGCCAAAGAATTGAACTCGTCTTTGTTTTTTATGGCTAAATTGTGTTCATAAATTCTCTTTTTCAAAGCCCTTTTAGTTTTACCTACATAATAATGTTCACATGATACACAATTAGCAATGTATACTACATATTCTGAATTGCAATTGTAATAACCTTTAGCCCAGACAGTGTAGTTCAAAAATCTAATAAATACAGAAGTACTATTACTAACAAATCTACACTGTCTGCAATTGTTACATGCATATGTGCCCCTCTTGATGCTGGCAGCTCTAATATTGTCCCGATGTTTATTATGGTCCGCCTCAAGCATAGACTTTAAACTAATTACCCTTTTGTAGGTGAATGTGGGTTTAACCCCCAGGGTGTCAACCAATTCTTTATTGCCCAACACCTCCTTCCAGGTGTTGATAATTATATCTTTAATAAACCACATTTCATTAACAATGGGTAAAGGGAAGGCAATGTTGAAAGTGTTGTAAATATCAGAATTGGTGGAACTAAAACTTATACCAATTTGACCAGACAAAAGAATTGGTTTGGCAATGCCCTTCCTTAACAAAATAACTTCTTGCTCTATATTATCAATCCACTCTGCAGTATAATCTCTATAGAGAAATAAGGATAGTAAAAATCCAATTTCCCTGAAAAATGTGTTGTCATCCGTAGTAAGCCTACTCAAATGAATGATTTGGCCCTTGACAACACCTTTTTTCATATGTGTAGGGTGTAAACTATCCCTATGTAGATACTGGTTAGCAAAAACCTCTTTTCTGTAAATTTGACTACTGAACTTGTTATTAATTTTGTCTACACTAAGCAAGACGTCAAGGAAGGGAACACTGTCACCAAAACCACTCATTTTGAACTCCAAAAACTGTGTGGTCTGATTCAAATCACTTACCAACGCAGAAAATTCCTCTGCAGTACCAGTCCACAAGAAAAGTAAATCATCTATAAATCTAAAGTAGGAAAGTACTTTGGTAAAACTGGAATGGTCAAATTGGTATAAGTTCTAGTTCCACCAATTCTGATATTACAACACTTTCAACATTGCCTTCCCTTTACCCATTGTTAACGAAATGTGGTTTATTATATAATTATCAACAACTGGAAGGTGGTGTTGGGCAAAAAAGAATTGGTTGACACCCTGGGGGTTAAACCCACATTCACCTACAAAAGGGTAATGTCATCCAAGCTAACCCAGCAGTAATATTTGACATTAATTGAAGAACTCTCAGAAAGAGAAACAGGACATTTTGTATTTGGTCTTTGACCCAACAAGAACATCCACTCACCACTTGCCTTTCTGTAAGTAAGTTTCTAGGGCATAGTAACACTTTTAGATTCAGATAGGAATATAGTAAAGTATAGCTTAGAAGTTTTATTTATTTGAGACTGTCCTGCAATGTTGTTTCAAATATTTCCTGTGATTTTGAACTCTGATGTAACTGATTACTTACTGAGTGTTGTCTTGTTTTTTTATTATTTATTATTAAATATAGTTAAACCTATTATTGTGACTGATATCTGAGAGACATATTTAAGCTCTTAAAAGTTCTTGCATAGCTATTTGTTGACACTGTACAGGCCACTCCTAATAGCCTGGCTCTTGGTCAAACTACCTTTTGGATTAATAGTAACATTACACAGTAGGATTGGACACCCTTTGTTTAGGGCCTTAAAGTAGGGGATAAGGAGCTAGGCTGGTGGCAGTGAAAACTACCTTATAGTCTGGGCAGAAGGGGGCATAGCTAGAAAACCTGTGCTAGCCGTTCCCAGGTATGTGTGCGTTTGTGTATAAACCAAATCTCAAAGTGTTGTGTCAGCTACTTGGGCAGGGACACAAAGCACTGGTTGGACAGAGGGTGCTGGAAGTCTCAACTTGGCCACTCAGCTGAGATCTCAACTCTATAGCTGTGTCAGTGGGGAGTCTTATTGGAGATCTGGAGAAAGAAGGACAAACTAGCCCCAGACTGAACTTTGTGTGCTATTAAGGGAAACTGCACTTTACTGTGTGTGTACTTGTCATCCTCCCAGTGTGTACATTCCCCACTGTTGCCAGTGGTGTTGAATTGAGGCTCCCTGATTACTGGGGCATCACAGTTTCCACACCAAGTTATCAGCTCTGAAGTTCTCCCTATAGGCTGTTTCCTGCTCACTGCTGACAAGACTCACAACCATGGTATCATCTGCAAACTTTTAGAGCTGTATTTGGCAGTACAGTTGTGCAGTAAAATGAATAGCAGAGGGTTCAGAGCAGTCTTGAGCTACACCAGTGTTCAAGGTGATACTAATAGAGGTGTTCTTTCCTGCACATAGTGTTTGTGACCTTTTAGTAAGGAAGTCCAGAATCCAACTGCACATTGGAGTGTGAACACCTAGTTGAGTTAGCTCCTCTATGAATTGCTGAGATATGACTTTGTTGAATGGCAAACTGAAATCAATGAACAACATGTTTTCTAGGTGCTCCAAAGATGGATGGAGTGCCACTGAAATACCATCTACTGTGGATCAATCTGGTTTGTACGCAAACTGGAGTGGGTCCAAAGATGACAAAGTCTGGATGTTAAGTGGTCCTTGACCAGCCTCTGACGGCTCTTCATTACTATGGAGATGAGAGTCGCATGGCGGTAGTCGTTGAGGTCCTTTTGTGGAGACTTCTTAAGCAGAGGTATTACGGTGGTGCTCTTTAAGCGCTGGAAAAATGGCCTGTTTCAATAAGGTATTGAATATGTCTGTTTGTACATTTGTCAGTTGCCCAGCACATTCTCTTAGGACCCTTCCCAGAATGTTATCAGGACCAGCCACCTTTCCTGGATTCATCCTCTTCACGGTTCTACGGACATCAGTTGGACTTGGGCTGAGCACTTCATTCTGGCTTGCTGCAGCTTTCATTGGTTTTGTGCTGTTTCCTTCTTCAAACCTGCTGAAATGCATGTGAGCTTGTTCAGGAATTCTGTGCAGTCTTTACACAGAGAAAAAGTGGAGTTATAATCAGTTATGGTCTGAATTCCTTGCCACAGTTGCCTTGAAACCTTTTTGTCAAAGAAGTGGTTTTGGAGTTTGATGGTATACCCTTTTTGCTTCTCTCACACCCTTTTTTAGGTTCGCTCTGGTATCCCTGAGCTCATCCTTGTTTCCCTCCTTAAAGGTAGCATTCCCTACTTTCAGGAGCTCATATACTCTACTTGGGAATCAGGGTTTCTGGTTGGCCCATATGATGATGCACTTGTTGACTGTTACATCATCTACACATATGGATATGTAACCCAGCACAGACTCTGTGTACTCTCTTCCAGGATGGTTTGCCGATTTACAGTGGCTGCCTCTCTGAACATATTCCAATCTGTGCATTCAAAGCAATCCCAGAGTTCTGACCCTGCTCCCTCTGTCCTTACCCTTATTTGCTTTTTGTAGGGCTTTCCTCTGGTTAGCAATGGTTTATACGCTAGAACGTACATGATGGAAATATGGTCTGAGTTGCCCAGGTGTGGATGAGGCACTACCATGAATGTCAGTTTAACACTGGTGTAGACTTTATGCACTGGGTTATCACCCCTGGCTGCAAAATCCACTTGACGGTAATAGTGAAGAAAGACTGATTTTAGTTTGGCCTGGCTGAAGTCTCCTGCTATTATGTGCACATTTTCTGGATTATGATTATGCCAATGTTTGATCTCCCTGTATAGGTAACCAGTGCCTCATTGTATTAGCACTGGGAGGGATGTACACAGCTTTAATGCTTACACTAAATTCCCTTGGCAATTAGAAGGGTCTGCACTTTAGTGACAAACTATGTTTTCAGAGCAGTGGGTGGGGATTATCTGGCAGTTAGTACACCATCTGTTTACACAGGTGCACATTCCTCCTCCACGTGATTTCCCACTCAGAGACTGTATCCCGTCTGCTTCATTTACTTTACTTCATTATCTTGCATTTTTATCTATTATTATTGGTGCATGATCAGAAATATAGCTATTGGATGTTTATCAAAACTTTCAATTAAACAAATGTTCCTGTGAATATATAATTTCCATCTAGTCTAGCCTATTACATCTTGGGAAATAATAGGTAAATTCTGTCAGAGTTCCTACTACTAAATTCACATCCTCCATACCAAATATTTTCATAATATTTTCATAAATTGCTTCAGAAATCTACTCTCTTTTGCTATTTCTCCATACTAAGCCTCCCAGATACATCCTCACTATTGCAAATTAAGTTCCAGTCCCCACCTGTAAATAATATTCCTCGAGGAACGTGGATTTCTCCCAAAATTTTCTTAAGCAATTTTTGGAGGAGTACAAATACATACCAGTATAATCCTCCTCCCCTGCCATTAGCCCCTTACTACCACAAATATACCATTGCTGTCTTTTTTTCCACTTATATCAGTATTGGAGTCCATGTAGCAATTAGTATAGTTACTTCCCTTTTCCTTTGTCCCGGACATGTCACGGAATATCAATCCTGAAATTACTTTTATCAAATTTACTTGCTTAATCTTTTCCTATTGCGTCTCCTGCAGCATTACTATTTGCACTCTGCATTAAATTATTATCATTCAGTTTCAATACGTTCATTTTTCTCTATACCTTTAATGCTATTTATATTTCAAGATATGATAAATAGAGCAACCATCATAGTAAAATGCTACTGTTACCACCTATTACACATTCAAAAAACTCATGCGTATTCCCAACCTTCATATTACATGCACACAGATCTTTTATACTGTTGTTTCGTCTCATCTCCATTTCAACCTACATCATATTTTAAGACTTTGGTTTAATGAAAGCCCTCAAAACAAAAAACTAAATTAATTTTCACCACATCCCAACCCCAATTAACTCAGAACAAATACAAACTACATGCATTTTCAAAAAATGAAGTTTAACCCTCCAGACAGACCTGCTCAAATCAACAGCTGCACCCGCAAACATTATCCAACATAACAGTAAAGTTACCCATGCTAAAGCACATGCTATAGCCTGTGTTCCCACTTATACCGATTGCTGCCTTTTTATCAGTGTTCCCCTTGCAGATGTGAAAAACTTGTATGCTTTCAGAACACATTAACTTTTAGCCATAAGAAGTGCATTATCTTTAAAGACTAAACCGCACAGTTCTATTAAATGTACAAAAGTATTTCGGTTGCTAGGGAAGCTGCTCTTATTCAGTTCCCATAATTTCAAACTATTTTTTCTGAACTACTTGCCACTGTACCTTTAAATTTTGCACTTCCCTCAACAAAGAATGCTCAGAACTCTCAAAATTAATTGCTTACACCTGCAGACAACTCATCTCTCTGGAGAAGTACTCCATAATGAATCTGTCAACTTCATTCAGAACAGAATGTTGAGCTACCCTGAGCTGTATAGGCTTATTGACTTCTACTGAACATTTGTTAATGGAAAAACAAGCCAATACCTTTAGAGTTACAAGAAACTCAGCATTTCTCATGACTTTCATCATTCTGTCTTATTTTAAAGCCTACTTGCTTTAGTAAAGAGCATTAATCCAGACATTCACCCTTGTAAAAATAAAAGAAAATTTCTTAATTCTACAAAGAATATAATCGGTACATGTTTACACCCCACCCCCAGTAGCCCAACATCACAGCATGTTAACATTGAACCTGCTTTTGTCCAGCCTTTCTTCTCGTTGTTACACTCTCATGCCTACATTTCTTACAACTAAAAAAGCACCAGTTTACTTTAATATCTTTAACACAGAACAGTCACTGAAAATACTCCATTTAAAATATACCTGACTACACAATGCACAAAAACTGCTTACATATAGTTTATATCATGAAATGTTTTAGACAAATACGAACAAAAAATGTTTTACTTACAGTTTGTTTCTCCACTATTTAGTGTCCTTCTAAACATACAATCCACCCAAAACTTTAAAGGAAAACTTCACCTTCTCCTACATTTTAACTCCACTATTAGGTTGCTTTTCTACCTACAGAATGATTCCAGGCCTGTGTAGGTACCTGAAATCTGTTTGTACTGAATAAAACTTTCCCTTCCTTTGATACCAAAGTGAGGAAATGAAAGTCCACCCATTTTTTTAAGCTTAACTTCTCACATAAGTTGCAGAGGAATTTGTCTGCACTTACATGACATACCACAGACACAGAACTTTAGTCAGGAGCTCAGGTGCTGTAAATTAGAGAGGTGTGAAACTGTTTTCCATTATCTTTATTGCAAACAGAGAGAGCGCGAGAGAAAGAACTTACACCGATTAACAGTTGCTTCTAATATAGCCATGCCTTTCATAGCAAACCAGAGAAATTAAATCAGTCAATGATTCAACGGCAGTTGTCACCTCTTTTGACAAATTTACACAAGCAGCATCACTGTATTGAAATGCTAAGCTTTAAACTTTGTTTGTTGTACATAATACTACAGTCATCTTAAAATGTAATGTAGTAAAGATGCTAGACATTTAGAGAAAGGTCAGAAAATATTTTTCTTGTAAAGTGTAGGAGGAGGGACTGTCAATTCATCTTGTACTACAAAAAGATACTTCGAACAAAGGCCTGCAATTTAGCAAATGTTTTGCTTGCAGCTGTATAATTCCTTAGTAGACTGCAAAACAAGACCTGAGACCCACACAAATGAGGGCCATTCATGAAATAAAAGAAGCAGTCCTGTTATAGACAGTATATAAGATGACAGTGACTGACACTAATCCCATTACATGTCAATGGAATGGGAATACACCACCATTTCCTCATGTTTAGCATGACACATACAAAGCAAACTTGAAAGAGATTATGGGAAACGGAAAGGCTTGAAGGAAAATAAGATCACACTGATATATCAAGCCCCACTGACCAACATTTTGCAGAAAGCACAGTAAATTTTACAAGCAGCAGTCAGAGTGATTTTGAGGTGTTAAAATAACCCAGAAAACAGAGAGAGTGAAAAAATAGACTTTTGTAGTTCTAAGGTGGAGTTTTCCTTTAAGTCAACCAAAGTCAAGTCTTTTCAGTCACTTTTTTTTTCTTTGCAAAGCCATATTTCACAAATATGATTGATGCTTTACAGTCTCCCATTTATTCACTAATTTCAGTGTTGATCTATCTCCCAACACCAGACTGGTTCAAGTCCAAGTTACTCCTGATTCTTCTAATCAACTCCCATGCGCCTATGTTCAGATGAAGGGTTGGACTGGACCATCCAATGCCTCAATCCCTCAGGGAGAGGCAATGAAGCAAAGTATGGTCCAATGCAGGTGTTTGGCTACTAAAAAAAAACACACACACACAAGAGACAGGAGAAACAGTCACCATCCAGAATTTACTATGCTCCTAGTACTTCGGCATCAAGCCTTCCAGGGAATAATTTCTCATAAAGATAGTGCAAGATTAAAAATAATTCAGAAAGACAATTAATCAATTATTCAATCAGTCAGTGAGTCATGGTAATACATAATGCATGAGAATCAAACAATTGCACTAACTGAAATGTGCTTGAATAGCCAGTGAAACTGAATAATGTTTTTCCAAAACAATTAATATGATAACATTTATAATACACTATTAAAAATATATACATAATGTATGATACTATACATGTAAATCCAGCTCCATATTAAGACCATTGGGCCATAGGTTTACAAAATTAATAATATATCTGCTTTCCATTCCAATGAGAATACGCCCATATTCAACACCCTGTACTGCATAAGGTTTATTTAATACAGTAAAAAACAAACCACTTGTATTGCCACTATAGCACAGCATGGAAATGTTGGGAAACAGGGTTATTCAACCTTGCATTTCTCACATCCCCTAAATGTTCCATGACCCTTCTTATAGGTTCATAGGTTGGTACTGAGCTATCTGCCCGAAGGCATATATATTAGCCCAGCCACGTTGTGCAGTATTCACTGCCCCTTTAGTAGTTCCCTAGACCCTTGTACTAGCAGCTAGTACCCTTGGCCCCTATCTAGTAGTACTGTTGGTGTGAACTTTCTGTTACCCATCCACTCATCAAGGTTCCTCTTGAAGAGTGATAGTGAGGGGCTCTGTCATATGTAGATCGGGACCCTGTTCCATAGTAAGGGAAGTCTCTGCGAAGGGAATCTATCCCTCCAGCATGTTCTATTCATTGTTGTGTTGAGGTTTATATCCCTAGAGCATGTAGCTTGAGTAGATTTGGTTTTGCTAAGATGGAGCATGTTCAACAATTTTGGGTTGGACATGGCTCTGTACATTAGACAGAGATCGCCTCTGAGAAAGCGGTATGCAACAGAGAACAGTCTTAGCTTTTTCAATCGTGCTGCATAGGGCAACTGTTTGAGGCCAGTAATTCTCTTGGTTAGGTACCTCTGTGGTCTCTCCAGCTGCTGGAGATGTCTAGCCAGGTACATTCCAATTGGTGCATTGTACTCAATAATGGGTCTGATGAGGGAAGAGTAGAGGGGCACCATTACATCCTTAGATCTTGATGCGAACCCTTTCATGATCAGATGGGTCACACAGAAGGATTTTCTAACCACTTTGGCAACATGGTTATCAAAGGAAAGCTGGCTATCTACTTGGGTCCTTAGATCACTTATTTCTTCTTCAGATTTCAGGGGATTACCTCCTATGTTGTAGTTTGAGGTATGTTTTTTCCAAAGCGGATTACTATGCATTTTTTTGCATTTAGCTTGAGACCATGGCTTTGACACCATGCATCAGTCTCATTTAGGCCCTTCTGGAGGATCTCCATGTTGGCCGGAGACTCTTATTATAGCACCCAGTTTGCAGTCGTCCGCAAACTTAGTCAGCCACAGCCCTTCCGTGCTTGCCTGTACTTCTGAGAAGTATATGCCAAACAGGAGGAGCCCCAGGACAGAGCCATGAGGCACACCACTCGTTACTGGTCTGGATTCGGACATAGATCCAGCTACTCTTACTTTATGGGATCTGTCTGAGAGCCAGTTTGCGATCCATCTTGTGATGTAAGGGTTTATGCCCAGGCTGGTGAGCTTATCAATAATACCCGAATGGGGAATGGTGTCAAATGCTTTAGCAAGGTCAAGGTAAGCAGTGTGTACCTCCTTTCCCTTATCTATAGCCTGAGTAACTGTCTCAAAGAAATCCACCAGGTTCAGGAGGCATGATCTGCCCTTGACGAAGCCGAACTGTGTGGGGTCCAGCTACTGGAGGTTCCCAATCTCTCCATTTATGAGTTCCATAATGATTCGCTCCATAGCCTTACAGATCAGACTGGTCAGGCTTATTGGCCGGTAGTTCCCAGGGTCAGTTGTGGCAACACCCTTGTGTAGCGGGACCACCATTGCAGTGCGCCATTCTCTGGGCATATATCCTGTGGAGAGGCTGAGACTGAACAGGGTATTGAAATGCGGGGTTAATTCCTTTTGGAGCTCGCTTATGACACAGCCTGGGACACCATCTGGTCCTATGGAGGCAGTGTTTTTAGCTTTAGATAGAGCCTTGTTAACCAACGTAACAGTAATAATTGGACTTACACAATCCCCTGCAATGGTAATAGGCCCTGCAGGTGTAGGGGGGGGGGGTTTGCACTGAACCTGTCAGCCAAGATGTTGGCAATGTCAGAAGGGTCAGTGTATTTTGTTCCATTTTGTACTAGCTCAGAAGAGACCTGAGCGTTGCAATTTAGGTTTTTGACGTAGCCATAGAAAGCCTTAAGGTTATCCTTGGCATCCTTGGCAACTTTCTTTTCAAAATTCGCTTTAGTTGACTTGATGAGGGCCCTCAATTTCTTACTAATGCTGATCAGGGATGATTTTTCTACTTGAGATTTGGCCTTTTTTTGTAGAAGTCTCCTCCTTTTATTGTAAAGTTTGCATATGGCCGGGGTCCACCAGACTGGTTTCTTCTTGCTTGAGGAAGGAGTCTTGGTTTTATTTGGGATAGCATGGTCCATGCAATCCTGAAGATGCATATAGAGTACCTTGGTGTAGGATTCCGCATCCTGGATATCATTATCCTTCTGCAAGGGAATAGTGAAGCTTTCCACTTCGGATGCAAGTAGTTTGAAGTTTGCTTTGGAAAGGTTTCTGACTATGGTTTTTTTGACTGGGGGAGGTGGAGGGGTGAGGATGTCCAGGGTTATCAGTTTGTGGTCGGATCTGACCAAGGAGGGAGTGATAACGGGTGTGGTACAGTGGGCGCCCATATTTGTGATGATTAAATCCAACATGTTGTCCCCTCTAGTGGGGGAACATACTAGTTGTCCAAGGGCATTTGAATTTATAAATTCTATGAATCGCTGAGCATAGGAGTTGGAACATTGGTAGTTCGCCCAGTCTATACCAGGGTAGTTGAAATCACCCAAGATTATGGTGTTGGGTAAGACCTTTATATTTTCCAATGTCTCAAGGAATGCAGAGTGAGCATCTTGGGACATGGTGGGCGATCTATAACCAGCTACGACTTGAAATGTGGTTTTGCCTGCTGATAGTTGCGCATGGATGATCTCTGGGGCATCATGCTGCACTACTAACCTGGAGATACGGGTATCCTTGATGAATATGGATACACCTCCGCCCTTTGTGCTGCGATCCGGTAACTGAGGCCGGAAGGTATGATATGAATTGTAACCTGGCAGTGCTGGGGTGCTCTCTTGAGCCTTGAACCAGGTTTCCATCACTGCACAAACATTGATTTTGTCCATGCTGAGGAGAGCCTCGAGTGTGTGCATTTTGAGGTCGAGACTTCTGGCGTTGAGTAGCATTACCCTTAGTTTTTTCTTTTAACCATTCTTCTGGTTTGGCCAATATACCATCTTATAGGTTGACAATCACATCCAATGGCATAAACTCCACTACTACTACAGTTGTAGGACCCTAAGGCCTTGAACTTTTTTTCCATTCATCAAACTCCCACGAGAGGTTTTTAACTTTATCACACACCTTACATTTCCCACAACTGAAAATATGTGCTGTATTCACATTCTCATCCACTCTATAATTAACCTTAACATTAAGTAGCTCCTTTAGATTATAAAATCTACTGTGCGAGAATATGGCCCTGCCAACGAAGATTTTGCCATCCTCATCATCTTGTTGGATGACAGGCCAAAACCTATACACCAGTGCTTTTAATGTTTCCGAAAAAGAGGAACATTTATTAACAAAAAATACATCATCCTCAAACTTTTTTGGAACCTTTATGCCCATAACCTCCTCTACTGCCCAATGTCCTTGAAGGTATAATCTCGCTTCTGGCCCTCTCTTCAGCCTTGTTCAACAACTGCCTAGAATACCCTCTACTAGCCAACTTAGGTGTAACAATGTTAAACTCTCTATTCAGTGTCATCTTGTCATATACACTGCCCCCAATGTGCTTAAATTCTCCAAAAGGAAGAGAATTAAGTAATTGTTCCGGATGCATGCTATCTGCACTCAAAAAATTGTTAGCTGCTGTCTCCTTATAGAATGGTCTGAAAGACACCAGATTACTCTTATAAACAAAAAAACTCCAAATCTAGGAATTGTATATTCTCTCTTTGAGTTTTATAAGACAATGTGATGCCATACTGTTTTTGGTTAACTTCCAACATAAACTGTTCAAAAAGGCTAAGTTCCCCTCTACATACAAAATCAGATCAATATAACATTTGAAGACTAACACATTCAGTACAAATATGTATTCCTATAAATTTAACGGTCCTCAAAAAAAAACATGAAAATAATAGCATATGATGGGGCGTATTATGCCCCCATAGCTGTACCTGTTTTTTGTAAAAAATAGGACTCTTCAAACATAAAAATATTATGGGTTAGTGCAAAATTCTAGATGCTGTAATAAATAATTAGTTCTAGGACCTTCCCGCCGTAACTTAACTACAGCTTCCAGACCCCAACAATGGGAGAGGTTAGTAAACAAGGATTTAACGTCCACACTTGCCCAAAAATATTCTTTCTTCCATTCCATGCCTCCCATAGCATCAGATAGCTCTCTGCCATTTTTAATATGTGACGGGACACGATTCAGATGTTCCTTTAACTGTGCATCCAGAAAAATCCCTACATTCTGGAGATACCACCTCCATCCCTGACACTATGGGACTGCCAGGAGGATTCAACAAATCTTTATGTCCCTTGGGGGATTGCATAAAATTTAGCCATTTTAGGTTGTTAAATGTGCAATTATTTAACATCCTGTGAAAAAAAAATCTCTCTCCTTTTTCCAACAGATTTAACAATAAATCATTGTAAACATCCAGAACATTCATATGTACTCATTCATAAACTCCAACTTCTTGTAATAGATTTTCCACCATACAATTATATCCAAAGTCTTGACATAATCATCCAATTAAACCCCTTGTCAGCACGTAAAACATAATAGTTCCCATTCAGGCTAAGTAAATGCCTCAATGCTTCCTGTTTATTCTTCTTTAAATTATGAGGATTGTAACTATCAAAAAACTTTTTGTATTCTGCTTGCACTTGCTTGCATAACACTTTTTTAGAATTTATTACTGCTGAAGATGTTCTGGGCAGGTTAACAGAACTAACATATGGGACCCTTAGAATAGTTAATTTTCCATAACCAGTTCTATATGAGAAGCCATCTGTGACATCATCCCTATTACCTTCAAATTCACACTCATCCATAAAATGTCAACTAATTCATTCTCATGCAAAGATAAATCTAGAAGTGGTTCTTCATCAACTGCACTACATACTGCACTATAAACATCATCATCAGTTTTAGCAAAGAATGCTTTCAAATGCAGTTTACGGCAAAAACGACCCACCTCTAACAATATATCAGCCAGATTTGGAAAATATGTAGGTACAAATTTTATCCCCTTCATTAGCAGCCTATACATACTGCTATCAAGTTGTAAATCTGACAAATTAATCACATAAAATTTCATCATGGCTCACCAACACCTCTTGACCCACAATGCTTAAAATTATTCGTGACATACCTGTTAGTTTCATATTCTACATTCAACACAATTGGTACAACCTGACCATCATTAAGCCCAAAATGTCCAATTTCCGAGTCTATACTCGTTTAATTTTTTCCTGTTCTGCCATCTCCGACTACACTTGCTTCTCGCCTGCTGGGGACTCGCATGCTGGGTGGTATTTTGCTGTACTTGTTGGTCACCTCCCTCGCTCAGTTCCTCGAATGAAATGCTTTTTCTGCCATTGATGCTGGTGCTTGCTTCCGTGAACGAGAATGACTATTCTTGCGAACTCTGAGATCTTCCGGCCGTGTTTTTTAAGGTGGACTTGCTTCTCCTTGGTTTCCTTTGCCACTGAAAAATTAGATTTTTATAATCTCGATCATCTCTGTCCAATTTACTACACTTCCCTTCAAGAATCTCAGCTTCTGCTTTGCCTACCCTAGCATGGATTTCCTTCATTTTCTTATTAAACGTACCGGTCATTGTCTCCACCTTAAGTTCATCTTGCAGCTCCAAAATCTAACCCCTTACACAATTGTGGAGACTATCATTCCTTTTGACTAGCATCTTAAGCCACCCTAAAGTGCACTGCAAGGAAATGTTTTTCCACTCTTACAAGTCAGCTGCCGAAAACTCAGAAGCTGGTAGCTTGTCCACCCATTAAACCCCGAGGGGTTAAATTCAAATGGATATACTTCTCCAATAACCGAGGTCATACAACAAAGACACTTCTTTGATAAGCAAACGTTCCAATTTCTCATACCTCGTTGTCAATTGGTCACCCAGTTCCACACAAGACCAAGGGTCAGATAAAGCCAGTTTTTCATCCCTTTCTCTCCACGTTTCAGCACAGGAAAGAAAATTAGACGCTGGGTTGGAATCAAGTATGTCTCGAATATCCAAAGCTCCAACTACCAACATATTACAAAAAAACACTTCACCACCAAGGCAACTTGAAAAATGTTACCAAAAAAAAACCACACACAATAGACTGGAGAAACAGTCACCATCCAGAATTTACTATGCTCCTAGTACTCATTTCCACAGAGACAGCACTCCCACTGTGACACAAGTCACTTGACCCCACCCAGTTGAGGGGTTAAGACTAAAGACTATACACACATTTTCATTGCTCATCGACCAGCAAGGGTTCAAATCATTTCCTATGAAGGCCTCCTGCAGCCAGCTCTCACTAGTGCTGAATAAATCCAGTATGGGAAAATGAATGGGTCTGGTTGTTAGTGGAGGCTTGATTACTGTCATGTACAGTAGCAAAAAAGGTACAGAAAAAAAATCATCTTGCTTTTATGTAGTTTGTCAATTAAATTTACTTACAGCATCTTCAATTTGTTCTGGAGTCACCACAACGTCAATGCCGCAGTGGTTTTCAAAATGTACACGATCAATGGGATCAACAGGATTGCTCTTCACATAATCTAGGGCAGCTGGAAAAAAAATAAGCAAAATTACAACCTAGCACAACAAAAAATCTTAAGCACACCTTGACTTGCTCCGCCGAAAGATCAGAAAAGGTAATAAAGCTCATTATAAGCATTTATTTCCTCACACTGAAAGGAACAAGACAGCAGTCTAACATTAAGCCCCTACAGCTTATCTATTAAGGCACATGACAAATCCTGGAGTACAAACTTTAGTTGGGGAAGAGATTAGCAAATCTCTGGATTACAATGGGCTTTCAAAACTGGTCCATATCCCGATGAAATGCAGCAGGTGCTCGTAATTAAATCTGCCTGGCTAAGCAAAATGTTATTACTTACCATGGTTACATCTTCTTGAACACCATTACAACCAGGACTGCAGCTCTTTGTCAGCTTGGTACATAAAGCTTTCTCAAGCTCAAACTCCTCCCCTTACTCATAATGCTTCTTATTACTCTCCAATTCTCCAGCTCTCCACTGTGCTGTCAAGTAAAACTCAAAAAAAAAAAAAAAAATCAATCTGAATCGCAAATGCAACGAAAATACAGCCACTTCTACTTCCAAAATGTCGGCATATTGAGTAACAGCTTGATTCTAGTGCTCAGAGTTTGAAAACAGAAGCTCAGCAGAGAAGGCCAGTACACCTGTTTACAGGTACATTTCAGTAACTGATTAGCAAGTGTACTGCCTGGATGCCAGGAAAAAAGAAACACAGTGGACTTGGAAAAAATCAGCTACAAAAATTAAGGAAGAAACACTGACTGGGGAAAGTTCTGCAGCTGTTCAGCAAAAAGCAATGCAGCCTAAACTACAGTAACATACAAGACAACTGCATAAAGACCAGATTTAAATAAATGAAACACTGAGGAAGTATATCAACAAAACAACAAAAGGTTGGAAAAAATGGAAGAAGCTTTAAACAAATAGTCAGAGGAGGTGATAAAATTGCAATCATCAGAGGCCGAAATGAAGAAAAGGCTGGCTGACCATGAGACTGCTCAGGAAGAGAAGTTTAAAAATAAATAATAGAATTAGAGGACAGAGAACGTAAGGAAACCTGGAGATTTTCCGCTATACCAGAGATGCTGGAAGGAACAGACTGCATTAATTTTATGAAAACACAAATAAGCAACTGGACTGCTACTGCACAGCAGGAGTTGTTAGTTGAAAGGGCACATTGTATGCTCCAAACCTAGCTATGAGAAAGCAACCTAGACCTTTAATAGTAAAGATGCAATCCTATTAGCAGAAGGAGTTGATATTAACAAATTTGGGGTAGAAAGGACGAAGTTCTAAAAGTGGGATACAGCAGAGTGTTGGTGGAGAAAGATTACTCACTGTACACCATGCAGAAGAGAAGCAAATTTATTCCAATCTTCAGGGAATGTTGAGTTGCAGTTGAGATTTAAACTGCTGCAACCAACTCTTTTGAAAGTATTCTTCGCCAGAGGGACAAATTCATTTTTGATGAACTACAAGCTAAAGAGGAAATACAAAAATTTTTCCAACAAAAAGTGAGCTATAAAACAAAGATTCTGCTTAATGTTCTTCAGGTAAAATACCACTGAGACTATACCTGTGAAACTTTCCCCAATGTTTCAATGGAAAATGTTGCAGCAAACGAAGGGAGCACAAAAGTTGACTTGAAGAATTAAGAGCAAGTTGGAAATGAAACACAGACAGGATATGGGAGATGAAGATAAACAGTGATAAAACCAGTAACTCAATGAGGGATTACAATGCAATAATTATATATGTGAAATATGACAAAGTACAGTTGTGTACACTTACCATAAATGTATATGTTCGAGTGTATTCACTGTTACAGTCATCAGATTTGAGTTATCTGCCTGCAGGTAGTCCTCAGCCGACCTGAATACCAGTGTCTTTGGATTCCTGCATTGGATGTTCTCTCTTCTTCCATGACATCAGGGAGTATAAAACATGCAGCTGACGCCATTACATCAGCTTTTCTTGCCCCAGATGTCAGGTGCCCCCACAATGGGAAGCAATTATATGTTATGGTACACCTCCATCAAAAAGCAAATACACCAGAAAACGTAAATATACAAAACAAGAAGGAAAGGTAGAGCCAAGAGAAGTCAGGGGGATGGAGGGAGGGTAACCAGGACTGCAACAGTGAATACACTCGAACATCTACATTTATGGTGAGTGTACACAACTGTACTATGTTCTTCATGTTTCACTGTTGCAGTCATCACATTTGGGTTGATTCCCAAAGCTAAGGAAGGGAGGATGAAGTTAGAGAGCATTAGGGTCAGCTATTAAACCCTGCAAGACTGCAGTGGCAAAACCAGTTCTGGATTTAGAAAAAATAGGCATGTGGTAATGCTTGGTGAAGGTATGTACAGAACTCCACGTAGCAGCTTCTAGGATATCCCTGGTAGGGACTCCTCTGAGAAAGGCTGCAGAGGTAGATGCAGCCCTGGTTGAATGATCTTATCCCCTGTGGGGTAGATTTTCCATGGTGCTTGTAGCACAAATTAATGCAATTGGCTATCCATTTGGAAATGGTTTGCTTTAAAATGGCCTTCCCCTCTGCCCTTGCAGCAAAGCCAACCAGCAGCTGTTCAGATTTTCTGAGAGGCTTAATCCTGTCCAAATAAAATCTAAGTTGTCTCTGCACATCCAGAGAGTGCAGTATTCGTTCTCCTTTGTTTTGTGGATTAGGGAAGAAAGTAGGCAAATGAATGGACTGATTTAGGGCCACAGTAGACACCACCTTGGGCATAAAGGAAGGACTGGTTCCGAGACAAATCCTGTCTGCATGGAAGATAATGAAGGTTTCCACTGCCATGAGGGCTTGTAATTCACACTCTTCTTGCTGACGTGATGGCTAGAAGGACGGCTGTTTTCCAAGAAAGGAATTTCAACTCTGCTGGCTCAAAGGGAAGGAGAGTTAGCTTTTCCAATACAAAGTTAAGGTCCCAGGCTGGAGTAGGGGCTCGCCTGGGGGTTTGGCCCCTCTAAGGAATTGTTTTAGTAGGGGGTGAGAAGAGGGGTGGCTCAGTATTATAATGTGCTGAAATGGCAGAGGCATGAATTTTAATTGACGAGAAGGAAAGGCCCTTGTGGAGCATGCATGCCTGTTAAGTACTGAAGAATATGAGGTAAGCTGGGCATCGTTGTGCCCATCCCCTGAGTCTGGCTCCAGGAACAGTGTCTTTTCCACTTTTCAGCATAGGATTTTCTAGCACTACGCCTCCTTGCCTCCAGAATGACATCTAGCACCTGCTTACTGAGGGATGCTATTGGAGAGCTCAAGGAACTAGCCAGGCTGCAAGGTTCAGGGTTTGAAGCTGAGGGTGCAGAATCTGGCCTGCCTGCTGGGACAGCAGGGAAGGGGGTCTGAGGCAGGTGCCATGGTTCCAGCAGTGTCATACTGTGCAAGAGGGGGTACCAGTGCTGGCGTGGCCAGTCTGGTGCAATTAGTATTGTCCTTGGCTTGTCCTGTTTGATCTTTAGCAGAACCTTCGAGAGGAGAAGCAGAGGGGGAAAGGCATAAACAGAGAGCCTTTCCCAGGTAAAGGACTGCGCATCCACTTTCCAAGCTTGACTGTGGGGAGTCCTTGTGCAGAATTTGTCCAATTGGTAGTTCTGAGGGGGGGGGGGCAAACAGGTCTAACTCTGGAGTCCCCCATCTGTTCCCTCAAGAGGTTGAATACTTTTTGTTCCAGTTTCCATTCGTGCGGGTCCATGAGATTTATGCTCAAGTCATCTGCCATTGAATTTAGCTTGCCTGGCAGGAACTGAGCTTGTAGGTGCACTTGGTAGCTCAAGGCTGTGTTCCACAGAGCCATGACTAGTCTGTAGAGAGGGTATGAGTGGGTTCCCCCCCCGATTGTTTATGTACCACATAACTGTGGTGCTGTGTCTTAACCAACAGTTGTCCTGGAAGAACGCAGTCTTTGAAGGCTGTCAGGGAATTCTGTACAGCTAACATTTCTTTTTGGTTGATATGCAGGTGCATCTGTCTCGGGTTCCATTTGCCCTGAATGCACTGCCCTGCCAAGTGTGCCCCCCATGCATAGTCTGATGAGTCTGTTGTTAGGGTTTGGACGGCAGGGGGTAGAGTGAAAGGTAGCCCCTTGTTGTTGCAGGCCTCTGCCCACCAAAGGAACTCTAGCTTTATACAAGGCATGATAGAAATCATTAATTACAGGTCCTGAGAATGTTGATACCATAGGCTTTTTAGATACCACTGGAGTTTCCTCATATGCAGTCTTGCATATGGAATTAGTAGAATTCAGGAGGCCATGAACCCCAGGGCTTGCAGAATTTTCCTTGCAGATAGCTGGGGTTTTGTGGCCAATAGTTTGAAGTAGGCTGTCAAATAAAATTGTTTCTCTGGAGTGAGGAAAGCCATCTGGGAAGTTGTGTTCAAGCTTGCTCCCAGGAATACAATCTGTTGGCACGGTACTAGGTGAAATTTCTTTTCGTTTATGGTGTACCCCAGTGAGTTTAGAAGTTTCTTTACGAATGCCAGATGTTGTAATAGCAAGTCCTGGCTTTCTGCCTGAATCAAACAATTGTAAGTATGGATATATTTGAATATTTCTCTGCCTGCAAAATGCAATGGCTGGAGCTAAAGACTTTGTGAATACCCTGGACGCAGTAGATAAGCCAAAGGGAAGTGCAGAGAAAGTACAGCTGTGTACACTTACCATAAATGTAGATGTTTGAGTGTATTCACTGTTGCAGTCATTACATTTGGGTAATCTGCTGGCAGGTTGCCCTCAGTTGGCCTGAATTCCAAAGTCATGGGTCCTGCGTCAGATACTGTCTTCTCTTCCATAACGTCAGGTCGTCAGGGGTATAAAACATGCAGCAGACACCATTTTCTTTAGTTTTTCTTGCCCCCGATGTCAGGTGCCCCCAAGATATAGATATAGATATAGATATAGATATAGATATAGATATAGATATAGATATAGATATAGATATAGATATAGATATATAGATAAATACATGCATCGATATAAACTTTACCTTCATCTACAAGCAAATACACCACATAGGTTGTAGAAGATAATGAAGGAAAGATAAACTTCAGAATGACAGGGGGATTGCGAGAGGGTAACCTGGACTGCAACAGTGAATACACTCAAACATCTACATTTATGGTAAGTGTACACAACTGTACTACGTTCTTCGTGTTTCACTGTTGCAGTCATTACATTTGGGTAGAATCCCAAAGCTATGGTTGGGAGGCTGCAGCTAAACAGCATTAGGTGCGGCTATAAGGCCCTGCAGTGGCAAAGCGTGCCCTGGACTTAGAGTAGAGAGGCAAATGGTAATGCTTTGTAAAGGTGTGAACAAAACTCCAAATAGCAGCCTCTAGAATGTCTTTGGTTGGTACTCCTCTGAGAAAGGCTGCTGAAGTAGCTGCCGCTCTGGTGGAATGAGACCTAATGCCCTTGGGCACAGGTTTACCATGGTGTAAGTAGCAGAAACGGATGCAGTGGCTTATCCACTTTGAAATTGTCTACTTTGAAATAGCCTTTCCGTCTGATCCTGCAGCATATGACACTAGTAATTGCTCAGTTTTTCTTCGCGCTTTAGTCCTGCTCAAGTAGGATCTTAGCTGTCTGTGTACATCCAAGGAATGTAACATTTTCACCCCTCTGTTCTGCGGTTTTGGATAAAAAGTTGGAAGATGAATTGTTTGGTTAAGAGCCACACTGGAAACCACCTTAGGCATAAAAGTAGGATTTGTCCTCAGAGACACTCTGGGTAAAATATGATAAAAGGCTCTACAGCCATGAGGGCCTGTAGCTCAAACTCTTCTTGCTGAAGCAATTGCTTGAAGCAGAGCTGTCTTCCATGATAAGAACTTTATATCAGCAGTTCAAATGGAAGCAGGGTGAGCTTTTCCAACACATAATTGAGGTCCCCATGCAGGTAATGGTGATCTTCTAGGGTGCCTTAAATTTTTGGCTCCTCTAAGATACTGCTTTAGTAAAGGATGAGAAAAGATTGGTGGCTCTGTGTTGTAATGAGCCGAAATGGCAGAGGCATGGATTTTGATTGATGAGAAAGATAGGCCTTTGTCAAGCATCTCAGTTAAGTATTGTAATATCTGAGGAATATTTGGTTCTGATGTATCAGTTCCTTGTGATCGATTCCAACCACAGAATCTCTTCCATTTGTCAGCATAAGATTTTCTAGAACTAGGCCTTCTGTCTCCCAAAATGACATCCATCACTGCTTTACTGAGAGGTGGTGTTTCTATGATTACATGATTAGCCATGCTGCCAGGTTCAGAGTTTGTAGTTGATTGCGCAGGATCCGATTGTTTTGCTGGAACAGTAGTTGTGGTCTTTGAGGCAAGGTCCATGCTGCGTATTGAGAAAAGTTCCTTAGGACTGGGTACCAGTATTGGCGGGGCCAGTCCGGGGCAATTAATATCTTTGGCTTCTCTTGTCTGACTTTTAGGAGGATCTTGGGTAGAAGAGGCAGAGGAGGAAAGGCGTAAACTGATAGGTTTTTCCAAATGAAGGATAGGGCGTCCACTTTCCATGCTTGTCTGTGATAAGTCCTTGTGCAGAATCTTTTCAATTGATAATTTTGGGGAGAGGCAAATAGATCCAAGTCTGGGCTCCCCCATTTCTCTGTTATCATGCTGAAGACTTGCGGATTTAATTTCCACTCGTGAGGATCCATAAGGTTTCTGTTTAAAACGTCTGCCAGAGTGTTTTGTTTTCCTGGCAGAAATAGAGCTTGAAGATGTATTTGGTAGGTCAAAGCTGTGTACCACAGTGCCATGGCTAATCTGCAAAGGGGGTATGAGTGTGCCCTCTTGCTTGTTTATATACCACATGACTGTGGTGTTGTCCATCTTTATCAGTAGTTGTCCTGGATGAAGTAAGTCCTTGAAGGTTGTTAGGGCATTTTGAACAGCTAGCATCTCTTTCTGGTTGATATGTAGATGCATTTGTTTTGGTGCCCATATGCCCTGAATGCATCTTCCTGCCATGTGGGGCCCCCAGGCATAATCTGATGCGTTTATTTTTAAGGTTTGGCTGGCAGGGGGTGGCAGAGTGAAGGGCCGTCCCATGTTTTGGTGACAGGCCTTTGCCCACCATAGAAACTCCTGTTGCAGGCAGGGAATGAGAGGAATCATTGCTTCCACACTGTGTGAATGTTGACTCCATAAACTTTTTAGGTACCATTGAAGTTTCTTCATATGCAGTCTTGCATATGGAATTAGTAGGATGCAGGATGCCATGAAGCCCAGAGCCTGCAGAATTTGTCTTGCAGAAGACTGGGTTTTTGTTGCCATCAGTTTGAAGTAAGTAGTCAGTTGCCATTGTTTGTCTGGCGTACGTAAGTCATCTGGGCAGTTGTATTCAAGCTTGCACCCAGGAATGTGATCTTTTGAGAGGGTATCAGCTGTGATTTCTTTTCGTTCATTGTGTACCCTAGGTATGTTAGAAGCCTTTTCACAAACGCCAGGTGTCGAAAAAGAGTGTCCTTGTTCTCTGCTGGAATGAGACAGTCATCCAAGTAAGGATATATTTGTATACGTCTTTGTCTGCAAAATGCAATTACTGGTGCCAGGCGCTTTGTAAAGACCCTGAGAGCAGTAGATAAGCCAAAGGGCAGTGCAGAGAATTGGTAATGCATTAAGCCAGCCTTGAATCTGAGGTATCTTCTGCACGATTGTCTTATTGGGACATGCAGGTATGCCTCTTTTAGGTCTAATGTCACCAGCCAAGCATTCTTGCCCAGCATGGGCAGAAGCCGCTGCAAATTCAGCATTTTGAATTTTGGTATGTCCAGGTATGTGTTCAAAATTGATAAATCCAGTATTGGCCGCCAGGTCTTGTCCTTTCTGGGTACCAAGAACAGTCTTGAGTAAAAACCTTGTCCTTTTTCCTGTTCCGGTACTGCATGAATTGTCCCCATATCCATGAGGGACATAACCTGTTTCTGTGCCTCTACCTATTGATTTTTGGGCAGATCTGGCCAACCGCTTGCCAATGACAGTGTGTGGAAATGGAATCTGTATCCCTGTGATACTATATTTAGTACTCACTTGTCCTGGGTTATTAACTGCCAATTTTGAGCAAAAAGTGCTAATTTTCCCCCTAAGGGTGCTGTCAAAAGATAAGTGCTTGGTGTAGGCAGAGGGAAGTCATTGGGACTGTTTTCTGTAGGTTTGCACTTTATCTCTCCCTGATTTGGAAGTAGATGCGCCCCATTGCTTTGACCTGTATGAATCTTGTGCCTGGTATCTGGAACCCTTTGGGCATCTGGACTTGCCCCTTTGAGCTCTGTCTGACACAGGAAAGGACCAATTTTTTGTAGGCCAGTGTCTACTGAATCTTGATGGCTGCACTTGTAAGAAGTCTTTAACAGTTTGCATAGACTTAGCTTTGTCTTCCATTTTCTTTAAAACCTCTCTTCTGCCTTAATACCAAACAGAGAATCATGCTGTAAAGGTGCATCTAGCAATTTAGCTTTACCACGATCAGGCAAATTTTGTTCCTTTAAATCAGGCATGCCTCCTAATCACAGATCCAGTAACTGTGGCCCTGCAAGAGGCCTCTAAGGAATCAAAACCACATTGCAAAGTACGCTTTCCAACTTGTTCAGCTGCATGCAATAATTCCTGCAATTCTGTATTTTCTGCACATTCTGAAATCAACATTTTCGGTTTCAGCAATCCCATAACGTGTTGTTGGTACTTAAGCATATGAAATTGACAGTTTAAGGCCCTGACTGCCAAGGTTGCAGATGTGTAAACCTTTTTTTCCCCATCTGTCAAGTGCCCTTGAATCTCTGTCAGAGGGGGTAGGATTTTTTGCTGTTGAGGCCTTAACTCCCTTAGGACCTTGTGAAATAGTTTCAGGATCAGCAGGGTTTCTAAATAAAACTTGATGTGAGTCAGGGTCCCTGTAATATCGGTCAGGCTTACTGGGAGCCGGAGGTAAGGAGTCAGGGGTCAAGCTTGACTCCGAAAAGACATCATCCACAATGTGTAAAACAGGGGGAATGGCTGTGGGAGAAGGAACTCCCCGAGTCTCTTTTTTGATTCTGAGAAGTCTGGACTCTCCCAGTGAAAATGCTCCCTTAAAGTATGCAAAGTTTCTCCAAATGAATAATCCTCTGGAGGAGATGCAGATGGGATAGACTCCTCAGCATCAGAATCCTCATAGGGAGGTATAGATAATTCCTGATCAGAAGAGGAATCAGAAGAAATAGAAACCTGATCTGAAGATTCATAATCAGTGTCTTGCCTAGCCCTCTTATCTGGAGAGGGATGTGTACCCCTGATCAAGGTAATAAGGTCTTCAGCCATTTTGATCATCTGTTTTTTTAGGCATAGAGGCCTGTGCACGTGGCTCAAGCATCGTTTTTTTAGTTTTAGAAGTTGCCTTTGTCTTTGGTTTTGAAGCTGTCGTCTGTTTGATATATAAATGTTTTGGTCTGAAAACACCCTCAGAAGCCAGTGCCTGCTCAACAGCTCTGGATCCATCCGAGGGAGATACATTCATTGGTCCAATACCTTGAGTATCTTGCGGCATGCCAGACTCCACATGGGTGTCGGTGGAGGCCTGCGACTTGAAGGTAGCGGGTATCAGGAGCTGCGAAAGCGCCTTACTGAGTTACTGGTGAACCGGCGACTGGCTTAGGAGAAGCTTTGTCGTCGGTTTTGGATCTCGACTACCTTTCTCTGTCCTTTTCTTTGCATTTTTTATGTACTTCGGTAGTCTGATTGCTATCAGATGACATTTCTGGGTAGTTAAATCTGTTTCCAAAATACTTTGATGCAAAAATATACCGACACTTAATAGTGCGTTGGTTAAATTTACCACAAAACCGACAGCCAGGCACGTTGTGATCAGGGCCTAGGCAAGGAATACAGTATAAATGGAAATCCTTATGAGGAATTTGTTTCCCACAAGTAATACAATTAACTTTTTCTGACATCGGTAAAAAGCAAGAAAAAAGTCTCCCCAATGGGGTACTTAGCTTTAGTGAAGGCTTCGGTTCTGAAACTCAAACTGGAATATTTCAGTAGTCGGCCGACCGGCACTTGCGAAATGCTTCTGCTTCGGGTACCGCGCGGCAAGAAAGACTAAAGAAAATGACATCGGCTGCATGTTTTATACCCTTGACGCCCTGACGTCATGGAAGAGAAGACAGCAACCGACGCAGGTTCCAAGACTTTGGAATTCAGGCCGACTGAGGGCAACCTGCCAGCAGATTACCCAAATGTAATGACTGCAACAGTGAAACACTAAGAACATCTGATAGTGCATGGCGCTTGCCATGAAGCGCAGGTATTTCCTGCAAGATTCCCTTATTGGAATATGCAGGTAAGCTTCCTTTAAGTCGAAGGTTTCCAGCCAGGCATCTTTGCCTACCATAGAAAGAAGCTGTTGAAGTGTTGGCATTTTGAATTTTGGGATTACCAGAAAGGTGTTTAGAATAGAGAGGTCCAGGATAGGATGCCAGGAGCTGTCTTTTCTGGGTACCAGGAAAAGTCTTGAATAAAAACTTTGTCCCCCTTTGTTCTGTTAGGACAGGTTGAATAGCCTGGATACTTAGAAGAGAGAGAACCTGCTGTTGGGCCTCCAACAAACTGATTTGGGGGTCAACCGTTTGGGGTTGGGAGTGTGTGGAAGTGGAATCTGTATCCTTGGGAAACTATGTTCAAAACCCATTTGTTCTGTATCCTTGGGAAACTATGTTCAAAACCCATTTGTCCTGGGTAATGAGTTCCCAGTTTTTTGCATGCAGGGTGAGCTTTCCTCCTAAGGGAGCAGGCAGTTTAGCAGGGTTTGGAAGGGTTAAGGTTAAGTCATTGTGCCTTTTTTCCATAAGGGGGGTGGCTTACTACTCCCTGCTTTGGAAATGGGAGCCCCCCACTGCTTAGGCCTGTTCGCAACCTGAGACTGTAACCTAGGTAGTTTGCTGTTCCTGAGTTTGGACTGAGAAGGCCTGGAATAGACTGGAGAGGACCAATTCTTTGAAGGCCAATGCTTACTAAATCTGGGAGGCTGTACTTGTAGGAAATCTTTAACAGTTTGCATAGATTTAGCTTTTTCCTCCATCCTTTTGAGGACTTCTGCTTTGTTGTCAAACAGGCGGTCTTGGTTTAAGGAAGCATCCAGTAATTTAGCTTTAACATGATCTGGCAGGTTTTGCTCTTAAGCCAAGCATGCCTTCTAAAGTACAGACCCAGTGACAGCAGCCCTGCAAGATGCTTCTAAATCATCAAAACCACACTGCAAAGTATGTTTACCAACTTGTTCTGCAGAATGCATTAAATCCTGTAATTCTGTGTGTTCAGCACAGTTAGGAATCAACATCATTTTCTGTTTAAGTAGTCCCATAATATGCTGCTGATAATGAAACTGGCAATTTAAAGCCCTAATGGCCAAAGTAGCAGAAGTGTATACCTTCTTACCCCCTCTGTCTAAAGCTCTAGAATCTCTATCAGAAGTGGTAGGATTTTTGGCAGCAGCAGCCTTAATGCCTTTTGATCCTTGGGAAATGGTCTCTGGATCCACAGTATGATTCTTGAAGAGGAAAGTACAGTTGTGTACACTTACCATAAATGTAGATGTTCGAGTGTATTCACTGTTGCAGACATTACATTTGGGGTAATCTGCTTGCAGGTTGCCCTCAGTCTGCCTGAATTCCAAAGTCTTGGGTCCTGCGTCAGTTGCGGTCTTCTCTTCCATGACATCAGGTCGTCAGGGGTATAAAACATGCAGCTGACGCCATTTTCTTTAGTTTTTCTTGCCCTCGATGTCAGGTGCCCCCAAAAAGGTAGCAATATTATATATATATATATATATATATATATATATATATATATATATATATATATATATATACATACATACATATACATATCTATATACATGCATCAATATAAACTTTACCATCATCTATAAGCAAATACACCACATAGGTTGTAAAAGGTTGTAGAAGGTAGAGAAGGAAAGATAAACTGTAGAATGACAGGGGGATGGCGGGAGGGTAACCTGGACTGCAACAGTGAATACACTCGAACATCTACATTTATGGTAAGTGTACACAACTGAAATATTTATTCTTCGTGTTTCACTGTTGCAGTCATTACATTTGGGTAGAATCCCAAAGCTATGGTTGGGAGGCTGGAGATAGACAGCTATAAGGCCCTGCAGCACTGCAGTGGCAAAGCCTGCCCTGGACTTAGAACAGAGAGGCAAATGGTAATGCTTTGTAAAGGTGTGAACAGAACTCCAAGTAGCAACCTCTAGAATGTCTTTGGTTGGTACTCCTCTGAGAAAGGCTGCCGAAGTAGCTGCAGCTCTGGTGGAATGAGACCTAATGCCCTTGGGCACAGGTTTACCATGGTGTAAGTAGCAGAAACTGATGCAGTGGCTTATCCACTTTGAAATAGTCTGCTTTGAGACAGCCTTTCCTTCTGATCCTGCAGCATATGACACTAGTAACTGCTCAGTTTTTCTTAGAGCTTTTCTCCTGCTTAAGTAGAATCTTAGCTGCCTGTGTACATCCAAGGAATGCAGAATTCTTTCCCCTTTGTTCTGCGGATTTGGATAAAAAGTTGGCAGATGAATTGTTTGGTTAAGAGCCACACTGGAAACCACCTTAGGCATAAAAGTAGGATTTGTCTTCAGAGACACCCTGTCTGGGGAAAAATATGATAAAAGGCTCTACAGCCATAAGGGCCTGTAGCTCTGAAACTTTTCTTGCTGAAGTAATTGCTAGTAGCAGAGCTGTCTTCCATGATGAGAACTTTATATCAGCGGTAGCAGCTGGTTCAAATGGGGGCAGGGTGAGCTTTTCCAACACATAATTGAGGTCCCATGCAGGTAATGGTGGTCTTCTAGGAGGCCTTAGGTTTTTGGCTCCTCTAAGATACTGCTTTAGTAAAGGATGAGAAAAGATTGGTGGCTCTGTATTGTAATGAGCTGAAATGGCAGAGGCATGGATTTTGATTGATGAGAAAGATAGGCCTTTGTCAAGCATCTCAGTTAAGTATTGTAATACCTGAGAAATATGTGGTTCTGCTGTATCAGTTCCTTGTGCTCGATTCCAAGCACAGAATCACTTCCATTTGTCAGCATAAGATTTTCTAGTACTACGCCTTCTGGCTTCCAAAATGACATACATCACAGCTTTACTGAGAGGTGTCGTTCGTATGCTTACATGATTAGCCATGCTGCCAGGTTCAGAGTCCGTAGTTGATTGTGCAGGATCTGATTGTTTTGCTGGGACAGTAGTTGTGGTCCTTGAGGCAAGGTCCAAGCTGGGTACGGAGACAAGTTCCTTAGGATTGGGTACCAGTATTGGCGGGGCCAGTCCGGGGCAATTAATATCATCTTTGGCTTCTCTTGTCTGACTTTTAGGAGGACCTTGGGTAGTACCTAAACTGTCCCTGGAGGAGTGGTTTCAGCAGAGAAGTTAGTAGTTTATTGGCCATTTTGGGCTAATTTCGATCTCTTTCACTTCCCGGCTAAAAAAACGGATTTGCGCAGTTTTTTGCGCTTGTATTCCACTCAGCAAGTGCCTTCCAGGCGTGCTGCAGAGTCTACAGCAGCAGAGACAAAAGAGTGACTTCGGAGTGATTAAGTATCATTTTTCTGCTTTTCTTGCTCTCTAAACTAATTCCGCCTAAAACACCAGTTTTTTAGCGAATCTGTGATTTAAAAAAATTCTTACTGCTACATACTGTACTTATTTGCTGCCTGCACTTGAATTAAGTCATTTTTGTGTTTAAATCATCTGTTGTAGGCTACACACTAAAGTGCAATAGCCTTTTCTGTGCATTTAAGTGTTGTTTTGATTGTATCTACTCTATTTTCTGAAGAAAAAAAAAAAAACATACTTGTTACCCGCCTAGTAGACCGGAGGGCCAATCATGGACTAGAGCGTCCCTGGGTGACTCCCCCTGAGGGGGGATCAGTGTGAAGTAGCTGCTGCATTTGGCATTGACAGGGCTGGCAAAAAGGTCGCAGCAAGGCTGACCCCACCTGCGGAAGATCTGCTCCGCAACTTGACAGTTCAGGGACCACTCGTAAGGCATCAGAATAGCTCTGCTTAGCCTGTCTGCGATCACATTGGACTTCCCCGGAATGTGCACTACCACCAGAAAACGTTGGGAAGACACTGCCACACTCGCATGGCCTCCCTGCAAATGGGATAAGACTTGGTTCCTCCCTGCTTGTTCAGATACCACACCACTAACATATTGTCTGAGTGGATTGCAATAGTCCCTAGAGGAAGAAAACTCTGAAGTGCTTGCAACGCTAGTAGCACAGCTCTCATCTCCAGGACATTGATATGCAGATGCATCTCGTGCTCTTGCCACGTGCCTTGGACTGTCCTGCCTAGATAATGCCCCCCCACCCCATCTGGGAGGCATCCATGGTCAACGTGGCAACCGGGGCCGCAGAAAGGAAGGGCTTTCCTGCATTCAGGTTGTCGGTGCGAAGCCACCAACTGAGATCCTGTTTGCACCTGTCTGAGTAGAATAGGGTGAGAAAGTGGAAAACGTTAAAGAGACCACTGGGCAAAGAGTAGCCACTGAAGCAGCCTCATATGTAACCTTGCCAGAGGGACTAACAATCGTAGCAGCCATTGTCCCCAACAGTTGGAGGACCCATCTTGCCTTTGCTCTTCTCAGAGGGAGCAAGGTGTAAACCTGTTGTTGTAGGACTCTGATTCTTTTCTGTGGTAGAAATGCCCGCATGAGGATGGTGTCTAATTTGGCGCCTATAAAAGTGACATGCTGTGAGGGCAACAAGGCAGATTTTTCCCAGTTCAATGTGATGCCCAACTGTTGACATAGGTTGATAGTAGTGTCCCTGGTCTGAAGTAGTAGATGCCTGGTGGTGGCAGTAAGGAGCCAGTCATCCAGATACGGAAACACTTGGAATCCCTGACGTCTTAAGTGAGCAGTCACCACTGCCATGCATTTGGTAAACACCCTGGGGGCTGTGGTGAGACCAAAGAGCAGGGCTCGAAACTGAAAATGACTGGCTCCCAGCCGGAAGCGTAGGTGACTTATGAATGCCCTGTCCATCTTTATGTGGTAGAAAGCATCCTTGAGGTCAATGGAGCACATCCACACTTCTTTTCCCAACAATGGGAGAACAGACTGCAAAGTGACCATTCGGAACTTGGACTTTTGCACATGGGTGTTCAACTGGCTGAGATCCAATATGGGTCTCAGGTCCCCTGTCCTTTTCGGCACCAAAAAGAATCTGGAGTAAGTCCCTAATCCGATCTGGTCTGAGGGGACATGTTGGATGGCTCCTTTTTCTAGCAGCTTTGAAACTTCTGAAGCTGCGTAATCCCTTTGACTGGGTGGAACATCCGGGATTTTCATGATTGGAGAGGGATTTGACGAGAAGGGGGTGACATATCCTCTGGAAATAATTCGTAGAACCCATTGGTCCTGGGTGATATCTTGCCAGGCCTCTGGGTATAATGAGTTCACCCCCGACTGGCTCGGAAACGCACAGTCGGGCCTCCCATCAGGA
Organism: Protopterus annectens; assembly: GCF_019279795.1. Taxonomy (NCBI): domain Eukaryota; kingdom Metazoa; phylum Chordata; order Ceratodontiformes; family Protopteridae; genus Protopterus; species Protopterus annectens. Next base: position 325,275,332 of record NC_056740.1, on the reverse strand, counting down.
GCAGCGGTAGGGAGAACCATGAAAGGAATCGCGGTCTCCCAAGAGGAAGAACCATGAAAGGAATCGCAGTCTCCTGAGTTGCGGGGGCCTCCTCTGCCCCTAGGGTGGCATCTCCCTGAATAACCATCCCCTCCCTTGCCTCTGGAAGGGGGCTCACCTTGTGCACTGGGAAAAAACCTCTGATTTCTTGATCCACATATTGCCACCCCTCTGGGCCTTGGGATAAGGCCTAGAGGGAAGGGAAAAACTGACTCCTACGGCAGACAGAGTTTATCCCTCCTGCTCGCACATAGTGAGAGTATCTTTCACCTTGTTTCCGAACAAAGAGGAACCATCAACAGGGGCGTCAGTGAAGACTTGAAGGCCTCCGCGAAATGACAAAGGCACATCCAGGCCTGCCTCATAAGAGCAACTCCTGAACTTGCTGCCCTACTCGCTCCCTCAGCTGCATAGGAGATTAGCCTCATGGAGGAGTTTACAATGGAATTGAGGGTAGACATCTGAGCGTTGACCGTCTGGGCCGCAGCCTCAGAAACGTTACCCGTGAAATATCTCCAAGCTCCTTGAGGAGATCTCTCTGGAGCCGTGTAAATTGAGATAAATAATTCAGTGACCATAAGGTAAAGGTCGCTGAAGAAAACGTATGCTTCCCGTACTGGTCCATGGTCCTAGACTCCTTGTTGGGGGAATGGACGGGGGAAGAAGTCTCAGCTAATTCCTTCTGGGTGGCAGCTGCCACCACCATGGCATCCGCAGGGACTCCCTTGGACAGAAATTCCTTATCAGGAGGAGCAGACAAAAATTTATTGGGTCTCCTGGGGACTGGTTCCACAGAGTCAGGAGTTTCCCACACCCTTCGACAAACCAAATCCAGAAGCTTGTCGAAGGGTGGAGATACCCAGGAGGCGGAGGGCTGAGCACCAAAGGCCTTCAGGAAGACAGACTCCTCCTCGGAGGGAGCTTTGGATGGCCAGTTACCTCTGTTTCAAAATCTCTAGGATGTCAGAGAAAGAAACATCCTCAGAGGATGACTTAGGGGACCCCTCCATTTCCTCGAGGTCGGTGTCTGATGTGAGAGACTCATCCTGGGAATCTATGTGCTTCCTCTTAAACACCTTCTTTCTGGGTGGCTCCTCAGGCAAAAACTCTGAGGGGCCCTCAGAAATATGGGGACCACTCGTGGGGGTACCCTGAGGCCTTGGGGCTCCGCTGTCCAGAGATAGATGGCGATCAGAGACCTGCACCAGTGTAGTAGGGGACAGAATGACCAACCCAATGATGCCACTGACGACCTGGCCAGTGTGCTCCGTATGGCCTCGAAGGCTGGTCCTCCCGGATCCAAAGAACGACCAGCCTCCGAAGCCAAGACAGGAGTCAGACTTCCCCGTGCTGAAGCACTAAGAGGGAGACTAGGAGCAGAGAGGTGTCCTAAAGCCTCTCCCTTGGGTCCGACCAAAGAATCCCGAGTCCTGAACCCCGTGGACGGCACCGACGGGGCCGGAGCGGACGTCGGAACTGATAAGCCAGGAGGGGCTGTCGGAACCGACCTAGGGACATCACACGGAGTCGAGCACTCCGGCTCCGAAAGCTGAGATGTGCTCACAGGAGGAAGTATCGAAGCAGGTTGAGGGACCGGCTCCAGAGCCGACTGGGTCGGAGCAGAGAACAATTTTGCCAGTACTGGTGACTGAAGAAGTCTCTGCACCACTCTGTCGACGTCCACATCTGATAAGGTCCTGGAAGATTTGGAAGATAGAGAAGGAGATCCAGACCTCCTCTCTGAAAGGGACCTGCGAGGAGGGAATACTGGCCTAATGCTAGGCGATCGGCTCCGAACAGGTTCCAAGAAGATTGGAGCCAAAGCAGGTTCCATAAAAATTGACACTTCCTGCGGCCCCGAGGACAATGGAGTTGAGGATGTCAAAGCAGGTTTGTTATTTTCTTCGGTGGCTCCGAGGAGACTGATGGAGCCAGAGATCGCTTTTTTGCTTTTGAGGATTTTGCCTTAGAACTGGAAGCACTCTCCAGACCCTCCTCGAAGGAGGGTTTCAGAAGTCCCTTCAAAATCAATTTATTCTTCCTTTCCTGAAGAACTCGCGGACTAAAGGCATGACAGAAACTGCACGATTCCTGGAGATGAATCCCTCCCAGACAGTACACACAGACAGAGTGTCCATTAGTAATGGACATTTTATAACTGCACCTAGAGCATTTCTTGAAGCCTGAGGGCTTATGCTCCTTAGTATCTTTGGACATAGTTAACCAACAACAATTAACCACTGAAAAATGGACCAGCGGTCAAACAGTCACAAGGTGGGGAAAAAGCCTACAACAGACAGAATACCACAAGATCTCCAAGTTAAACGATCCTCAGACACAAACACAAGTGGGAGAGGACTAATTCCTCTAATTTAAATGGTTTTAGTCCCAGGAAACTTTTAGCACACAAGGAAAGCAAGGGGACAGACTAGGTCCTCTAACTGAAATGGGCCTAGCCCATTGGAAACAGCTAGTGGGATAGCACAGAATAAACAATAAAGAAACACAACTTTTCCACAATACAGACAAGAACACACACAATAGCTATTAAAATAGCTTTTTTGCAAAAAACTTCTCTGATAAAGAAGAAAAAAGGGTACTTAGCCACAGCCAAGAGCGAGACCACGTCCGAGCTACACGAGCGGCAAACGAGATCTAGGAAAGACAGCAGTACAGCATGGGATACCATCTTAGCCCAGCCAACAGAAAGACTTCGAGCTAAAAAAGTATGGCCGAGTCGGAGCAAACATTCGGCTTCGAACCCACGGGTAAGAATGTAGGTGAGATTGGACTACATAACATCACTAGTTTTTTTTTAGCGAATCTGTGATTTAAAAAAAATTGTTATTGCTACATATTGTACATATTTGCTGCCTGCACTTGAATCAAGTTGTTTTTGTGTTTAAATAATCTGTTGTAGGCTACACACTAAAGTGCAATAGCCTTTTCTGTGCATTTAAGTGTTGTTTTGATTGTATCTACTCTATTTTCTGAAAAAAAAAAATATACTTGTTACCCGCCTTTCTGAACTAGTATAGTCCAGGTTTCAGGTTATTGCTGAATCCAGGGCTGAGTTACAAGTTTCTATGTTGCCCATACCTTACTTGGATAGAAGCAAGTTTCTCTGTTCACCTGTGAGAGAGGGGAGCTTTGAGCAGCCTATCTGTCCCTGGAGGAGTGGTTTCAGCCCTGAAGTTAGTAGTTTATTGGCCATTTTGGGCTAATTTCTCTCCGTTTCACTTCCCTGCTTTAAACATCGCATTTGTGCGGTTTTGTGCACCGGGCAGCGCCGTTTAATACAGTTAAACTATTCTCGGCTCCACGAAGTGTACTCTTCAATTTTTCCCTTGGAACTAGACAAACCTTCAACTTTAGCACTCAAACCATTCATTTCACAGTCAAGCACTTGCTTAAAACTCATAGCAAGCACTAATTAACCCTAGCACTAGACCCCCCTATACTGTCCAGAAGGACAAGGCTCTCTATTCGTCCCCACCAGCCAATCAAAAAAACAGCTTACTCTACCTATCCAGGCATGTCCAAAGGGCAGTTTTCGGTGTACTCTCCAGTCCAACTGGTGAATCTGGGCATTGTGAGGCAATGTTACAACTGCCTCATGTACATAGACAACCCTCTCCTCCTACCACCAAACACTAATATATGCGAGAGATGCAATTATACAGCCAAACTGGAGGCAAAGCTCTTTCAACCCAAAACTGGAACTGACAGTCAAGCGGAGAAGGGTAATACTTGCAACACACCACCAGTCTCACAGAGACCTAATAAACCAACACCGGCAAATAATGCACATGAATACATGAAAACATACTCAGAGGCTCTAAATAAAAATCTGCAAAAGCAACAGAGACCTCCAAAGCCGACATCCAAGCAACCTCCACACCCCATCACAAACTATGAAACACATACTTCACATAATCAGTGTGCCACGCAATCACAGCCCTTAACGCAAAATAACATACCCAACACAGTAGTAATAGACGACTCTATAGTCAGGCACACTGATGTCCCACTAACTAGGCTGGACAAGGAGAAAGTTACAGTTGGCTGCCTGTCGGGTGCCAGGATCACCACATAACACAAGCACTCAGGTCACTCCAGAACAAGTACAAATACATCTTTGTCATTATCCATGTTGGTGTGATTGACCTGAGACGTACCTCCCTGGGCTACATGAAAAGAGACATGGAAGAGCTCTCTGATCATGTAGCCCAGGCCGGTATGACCATGACCCTGAGTAGCATCCTGCCCTCACCAAGAATGATGCCACAGTATAAAGAAAAAATTATCAATTTCAACAATTGGCTAAGTTTCTGGTGTCATTCAATGGGGATCCAGTATCTGTTCACTTGGGATGACATGCTCAACAAGCCACATTGCTTCGCAAGGGATGGCTTGCACCTGTCACCCTTAGGCTTTGGAATACTGGCCAAGGCTCTTGCCGCCCCCATAGTGCCTTTTTTAGGCAAGGCTCAAAAGACAAACCCACTACCATAAATAGCACAAGTAACCAAAAACTGAGGGTAATGCTACTCAACGCCAGATGTCTAAACCTCAAAATGCACGCACTCGAGGCACTCCTCAGTATGGAGAACATCGACAACTGTGCAGTAACAGAAACCTGGTTTAAGGCTCCTGAGAGCACCCCAGCACTCCTAGGCTATAACTCATACCATACCTTATCGGCCATAGCACCAGGACCGAAACACAAAAGGCGGGGTGTATCCATATTCATCAAGGATACCCACACCTCCAGGTTAGTGGAGCAGCACAATGCATCAGAAATCATCCATGTGCAACTAACAATGGGCAAAACTGCAATCCAAATTGTAGCTTGCTACAGATCACCCACCATGGCCCAGGACCCCCATTCCGCATTTCTGGAGACACTGGGAAATATGAAGGTCCTACCAAACACCCTAATACTGGGTGATTTCAATTACCCAAACATAAACTGGGAGAACTACTCCAGTACTAACTCCCTTGCCCAACGCTTCCTAGAATTTATAAACTCAAACGCCCTGGATCAACTGGTCAACACCCCCACCAGAGGGAACAACATATTGGACTTGGTCATCACCAACATGGGCGACCAGTGTTCCACACCGGAGGTCAACCCCTCGCTGGTTAGATCAGACCATAGACTAATCACTCTGGATATCCACATTCCGCCCCCACTCCCAATCAAGGAAACCACCATGAAAAACTTTTCAAAAGCAAACTTAACATTACTTAAGACTGAGGTGGAAAGGTTCACAGCCCCTATGCTAAAGGACAATGATATCAAAGCTGCTGAAACCTTTACAAAGGCACTCTATGAGCATCTGCAGGAATGCGTGGATCGTGCTATCCCAAGTAAAACCAAGACTCACTCCTCCAAGAAAAGGAAACCAGTCTGGTGGACCCCTGCCATAAACAAGCTATACAACAGAAGGAGGAAACTTGTACAGAAAAGATTAAAATCCCAAGAAGGAAAGACATCCCTGATCAGTATCAGCAAGAAACTACGATCCCTCATTAAATCATCCAAGGCTAGTTTCGAAAGAAAAATTGCCAATGATTCCAAAGAGAACCACAAAGCGTTCTTTAGCTATGTCAAGAACCTAACTGGAAATTCTGAGATCTGCTCTGAGTTACTGCAGAATGGCACAAAATACACTGAACCGAATGATATAGCCAACATTCTGGCAGACAGGTTTAGTGAAAACTTCACCCCCCTCTCACCCTCTAAAGGGCCCATAACCATACCAGAAGAATGTAGGGCCCTGTCAATCACTGACACACAGGTTAAAACAGCCCTATCCAAAGCCAAAAACACAGCTTCAATGGGACCAGAAGGTGTCCCAGGCTGTGTCTTACAAAAGCTCCAAAATGAACTAACCCCTCACCTAAACACACTGTTCAAACTCAGCCTCTCTACAGGCTACATACCCACAGAGTGGTGCACAGCAACAGTTATCCCGCTCCACAATGGTGGAGCCACAACAGACCCCGGGAACTATCGCCCTATAAGCCTGACTAGCCTGGTCTGCAAGGCTATGGAACGCATCATCATGGAACTCATTAACAGAGACATTGGGAACCTCCAAACCTTGGACCCTACCCAGTTTGGCTTTGTTAAGGGAAGATCATGCCTCCTAAACCTGGTGGACTTCTTTGAGATGGTTACCAAGGCATTAGACGAGGGAAAGTAGGTCCACACAGCCTACCTAGACCTCGCAAAGGCTTTCGACAGCATTCCCCATTCTAGTATTATAGATAAGCTCACCAGTTTGAACATAAACCCCTACGTCACGAGATAGGTTGTCAACTGGCTCATGGATAGAACCCACATGGTGAAAGTTGCAGGCTCTATGTCCGACTCTAAACCGGTTACAAGTGGCGTCCCCCAGGGTTCAGTCCTAGGACCCCTCCTGTTCGGTATACACTTCTCAGAGGTACAGGCAAGCATAGGAGGACTATGGCTGACCAAGTTCAAACTAGGTGCCATAATTGATTCTGCGGCTGATGCAAACACCCTCCAGATGGGTCTCACTGAGACGGATATACATGGTGTCAAAATCATGGCCTCAAACTAAATGCCAAAAAGTGCATAGTCATCCCCCTTGGAAAAAACAAAGTACCTGCGAACTACCACATAGGTGGTAGTCCCCTAAATACAGAAAATGTAATAAGGGATGTGGGGACCCAAGTAGATAGTAATCTCTCCTTTGATAATCATATTGCCAAGGTGGTTAGAAAATCCTTCTGTGTGGCCCACCTAATCACAAAAGGGTATGCATATAGAACAAAAGAGGTTATTGTGCCTCTCTACTCATCACTCATTAGACCCATCATAGAATACAACGCTCCATTTGGGATGTACCTTACAAGACACCTGCAACAGCTGGAAAGACCACAAAAGTACCTCACCAGGAGGATTACTGGCCTCAAACAGATGCCCTATGCAGCCCAACTCAAGAAACTCCAGCTGCACTCGGTTGCATACCGCTTACTCAAAGGTGATACAAGGCCATGTCCAACCCAGAATTGATGGACATGCTCCACCTAAAAAAAAAACAAATCCCGGACAGCCACACGCTCTAGAGATATAAACCTCACCACAATGATAAACAGGACATGCTGGAGGGATAGACTCCTATCCCAGAGACTTCCTATGCTTTGGAACAGGATTCCGATATACATCAGGCAGAGCTCCTCACCAAGACTCTTCAAGAGAAACCTTGACGGGTGGATGGGAAACAGAAAATTTACCCCGGGGATCAATGCAGTGGCACAGGGAACTAATGGCTCTGCTGGACAGAGGCACAGGGAACTAATCTATAGGGGTGGCAAAAGCCAACACATTCTGGCTAGGCTTATAAATGCCCTTGGGCAGATAGCCTAGTACTTACCTATGAACCTAAGATAAACATCCTTCACACCCAGCTTCATACAGGCCCATTTCAATACCAAACCATGATTAAAATGTTTATGTCTATAATAGCTAAAGAATGACAAAAGTAATGCTAAAACTGATAGATATGGATCAATGTGGTTTTGTGGCGGGGAGGCAAACATTTGACAACATTAATATTACACTGATGACTCAGATTGTTGTCAGTGAGTCTTGATGTAGAGAAAGCATTTGACAGAGTCATGCTGGGAGTTTATGAGCAGGGCAATGGAAGCATTTGCATTTACTGGAAACATTATAAGATTGATTGGGAGGATATATGAGGGATCTCAGGTGAAAATTAAAGTGGGTGGGGTCCTCTCTGATAACTTCTGCTTGAGCAGAGGAACCAGGCAGGGATGCCCTCTTTCCCCTTTATTTGCATTATATTTACAACCACTGGAAAAGAAAATATGGGACGCATGTGGAAAGAGACTAAACAAAAGATAATACAAAAACTGAGAAAAAGGAAGGCTTTGTTATAAGGATAGGGATAGTAAGATACAAGCAGTCAACATGTTTTTAGTCCCTTTACTCTTATACTCAGATCAGGCATATTTTTATCAACCAGAGAAGTTGTGGACAGCAATTAATAAAGAGTTGAAGGACTTTATCTGGGAAGGGAAGACAGCAAGAGTCAAGTGTAAAAAGCTGATTCTCCCAGTAGAGCAGGTTGGACAGGGATTACCCAATTTGAAGGGGTATTTCAGAGCTACACAGTGACTTTTATACATAGCACAAACAGAAAACTATAATTCAAAGTGGAAAGGAATGATGATGAAACAGGGAAGAAGCTCAAGAAACACAAAGAGACTGGGATTCTGGATGCAGGCCTTTAAGGAGAACAATAACAAAATACTTAATAAAGGATTTTCGACTGGAAACAGACTGCCTGCCTTGCTTGGATTACTTTTGAATACTTAGTAATGCTGTACAATTGATTATTTTCTATTATTACGTTTTGTTTTGGTTTTGACTTAAGACGAGTTTACATTCGCTACTTCTACTACTATTGTCTGATCTGATTAATATACAGTGATTAACTAGAAATATATGGACTGAAAATCTTCCACACAGAGAAGGATTGGGAAGAGAGATCAGATAAGACATTTTCAAAGAAACGATGGAAGGATATATGTATGTCTCCCAAATATGCAACAAAATCTACACGATTTAGGATTTAGGATTTTTGCTTGGAAATGTTTACATAGATTTTTTTTACCCCACGTAGACTCCAGAGAACTTTTCCTCAAATAGACAGCAAATGTTGGAGGTGTTATGGGGAAAAATGGGTACTTGAGAACATATTTTCTGGGTGTGCAGTGGGTTGGTAGAATTTAAGGATTCCCTGTGGGATACACTGTCAGAGATGATGGCTAGGCGGACTGGTGTGACGACGGAGATGATTTTTGAGCCAAGATACAGAACTGGAATTGCCTAGACATGGTAAGGCCTTGCTGGGTCTAATTATGGTGGCTGACAAAACAAATTACTAGAAAGTGGAAATAAAAATCTAAACCAACTACATTACAAGTAGTGAATATAGTAACAGAGAAAAAACAACTGGAACTGAGATCTTTAGAAAACAGTAGGGGATAACTACATAGGAAAAAATAAGAAGTTATGTACCTACCATAACGTTCCATGTTAGTTGTCTTCATATCCCATGATGCAAGGCAGTAAGTACCCAGATCTCGTTTGTTGACAAGGGCAATAACACCAAGCATAAAATACTTCCCAAAGGAAGAAGAAACTTAGAGATGGAAAAAAAGGACCAGGTTTGAATGGTCTTTAGCATAATAGTTTCTTATACAAGGTCTGTCCAGGCCAAGGGGAAGGAGGGAGGGTAAGAAAAGAAGGGCAGAGAAGACAACTAACATGGAAGTTGTCAATCTCGCTCATTCTTGCTTGATGGGACCGGGTCCCTAGCACCTCTATCCTGGGTGGCTCAATGGAACAAACTCTTGCGCACTGTAGAGCCAAAACTGGCTCTGTCCCTGGAGGCCAAGTCCAATTTGTAATGGGAAACAAAAGTGTGAGGAGTGGCCCAAGTGGGCTGCACAAATAGTGTCCAAAGGCAGTCTAGCTTGAAAAGCTGTAGAAGTAGCTAAACTCCTAGTTGAATGTGCTTTACGTTTTGAGCACAGCTGTTTCCCTGATCTGATAAATTTCAGTGATGACCAAGAAAGCCATCTGGACAAAGTCACTTTAGAAGCAGGAAGGCCTTTTTATTATCATAGGAAACAAAAAGTTGATCAGATTTCCTAAATTTTTTGTTCTGTCCAAATAATATCTAAGCTGACGTCAGTGGACGCCAAGATAATGTAGCTTTTGTTCAGCTCTATCTGAATAGTTAGGAAAAATACAGGAGATCAATGGATTGATTCAGATTGTTTTTGAAGCGACCTTAGGTAAAAATGATGGATTAGTTCTCAAAGATACTCTGTCTTTGTGAAAAATCAAATAGGGGAGCATGCAGTTCAGCCACCCTCCTGGCAGATGTAATAGCCACTAGGGATAAAGTTTTCCACGGAAGATATTTCAGGGAACAAGAAACAGCTGGCTCGAGGGGGAAGAATTAAGGATGTCAGCACTAAATTTAGATCCCACTGAGGAGGAGGATTCCTGATTGGAGGCTTTAGTAGGAAAATTCCTTTCAAGAAGGCCCTGCAGAGCCTATGGGACATAATATTATGATCTGCTATCCCAACATGAAAATTAGAAATAGCAGCCAACTGAACTCTGACTGTGGAAGAAGAGGAGCCTGCATGAAAAATCTCTGCTAAGAAGTCCAGAACTGCCTGAACAGGGGCAGTAAAAGGATCAATATTTTGGGCCTTAGCCCAATAACCATTTGCTTGTGTAAATCCTCCTGGTAGAGGATTTTAGTGAAGCTACTATGATATCTCTAACTGGGTTAGAGATCAAAGGAAGCCTGGCTAGGGAAGGAAGTGGAGCAACCATGCTGTGAGGTTGAGAGAAGGGATTGACCGGTGCAGCTGACCGGATTGGTGAATCAGTAGATCTGGCACTGGGTCCAGATGCCATGGCTGCACCAAAAGGTGATGATGGAGGAACGGGAACCAAACTTGTCGAGGCCAGTAAGGGGCAATGAGAATCAATTTGGCTCTCAAACGGTAGCTTTCTGGATCACCTGAGGGATCAGAGGAAATGGGGGAAGGCATAAAGAGTCCCTGGGGCCAATCCTGGGTCAGAGCGTCTCTGGGGATGGCCTGATAGAGGGAAGAGGCTGAAGAAGTCTGGACATTTGCTGTTTTGGGGAGTAGCAAAAGATATTCCAGAAAAATCTCTTCCGCTATGGATTGCTTGAGAGACCACTCGTGAGGCATGAGAATAGCTCTGCTCAATCTGTCCGCTATAATGTTGGTTTTCCCAGGGATATGCGTTGCTACCAGAAACCGATGAGAGGAGATCACCCATTGCCATAGTCTGACACAAGGACTTGGTTCCGCCCTGTTTGTTGATATACCAAACTACAGACATGTTGTCTGTGTGGACTGCAATTGTCCCTACGGGAAGAAAGTCGTTGAGGGCTTGCACGTTAAAAGCACTGCTCTCATCTCCAGGACATTTATGTGCAGATGGTACGGTTGCCACGTCCCATGAACCATCCTGCCCTGATAATGACCCCCACCCGATCAGGGAGGCATCCGTGGTGACAGTGGCTATCGGGCATCTGCCTTGGTGAACCTGAGACGATGTGATCCACCAAGCAAGATGTTCTTTGCATGTTTGTGTCACCAGAATCTGGTGACGCATTGGGAGTTGCTGGTATGACCACTGTGTGAACAGCATCCACTGAAGGAAGAACCATTCTGGCCTGTACTTTCTTGCTGGCCAGAATGATCCTGACATGAGTCTGAATGTCTGAAACTCTTTGTTCTGTAAGGGTAGCTGACATCCGAAGTGTTTAAGTTTGCGCCTATGAAGGTAATAGACTGGCAGGGCGATAAGGATGACTTTTCAAGTTGACTGAGATGCCCAAATGAGAACAAAGGTCTATTGTGTAATCCCTGGCTTGTATAAGCTGATGCCTGGTGGTGGCTGATAGGAGCCAGTCGGAAACACCTGAATCCTTGACGCCTCAGGTGAGCCGTGACCACTGCCATGCATTTGTTGAACACTCTGGGGCTGTAGTGAGACCAAAGGGCAGGGCTCTGAACTGGAAATGACTGGACCCCAGCAGAAATCTCCTGGAGCGCCTGTGAATTTTGATGTGATAGCATCCTGAAGATCTATTGAGCACATCCAGTTGTCCTTCTGTAAGAAGGGCAGAATTGACTGAAGAGTGACCATTCGAATCTTGTCTTCCTGACAGACTTGTTGAGTCTGCTGAGATCCAATATTGGTCTCCAGTCTCCTTTTGGGGGGGAAAAGAAACCTTGAGTAGATTCCGGCCGGGCTCTGAATGGTCTATTGTAACTGGCTGAATGGCTCTTTTGCAGTAGTTTTGCGATTTCTAACTCTGCAATGTCCCTTAGACCGGTGGCCTGGAAGGGAACTTGAGGGAAGGACTTTCCTCGAAAGGAATAATGTAACCCTTGGATATGATCGACTGTACCCATCTGTCTTGAGTGAGGGAATGCCAGGCTTCTGGGTACAGTGATAATCTTCCCGACTGCCTCCAAGGAGGGACAGCCGGGCAACACCTCAGGGATGCTGAAAGGGCTTATCAGAGAGAGCTCCCTGTTTCCCTGGTTTTTCGGACCCCTCTGCCTCTAGAGGCGTCTGTTGTTACCCCTCTGCCTCTAGGGTAAACTGACCACGTGAAACCACCCTTCTGTCCTTTGGGATAAGGCCTAGAAGGGGTGGAAAACGGACTCCAACAGCAGAAAGAGTCTTGCCGTCCTGCTCTCTTCACCTGAGGGCCAAACAAAGCTGACCCATCAAAGGGAGAATTTGTGAAGGCAGGGATCCGCAAAATCACATAGCCGCATCCAGGCTTGGCGCCTAAGAGCCACACTGTGTGCCTGCGCGGCTCCATCCATCGCAGCATAAGATATATTAGCAGCATGGAGGAGTTAGCAATGGAATGAGGGTTCAGCTGCGAAGCAATCTTTCCTGAGCCCCTGCAGCTGTAGGATCCTGAACTACTTCCCCAGCTCCTTCAGGATATCTCTGGAGTCTGGTGAAGTGACAAAGATAATTCAGCATAGCAAAGGTCGCTGAGGAAAACATCCGCTGCATTACCTATCCATGGTCCTAGAGTCCTTATTAGGAGGATGGACGCAGGAAGGAAAGGATCTGCAGTTTTTTGTGGCCGCAGCCACCACCATGGCATCAGCGGGACACCCTTGGTAAGGAATTGTTTGTCACTAGGGGCAGTGATAAATTTAGAAGGCCTCCTAGGGACTGGCTCTACAGAGTCAGGAGCGCAATCACCTGCATAAGGGGTCGAAGGCGGAGATACCCAGGAGGTGGAGGCCGAGATCAGGTATACTGACTCATCCTCAGAGGGATTGATTGTGGGCCAGTTTCCCTCTGTTTCAGAAGTTCTAGGATGTCTGAAAAGAGACATCCTCAGAGTCTGACTCATCAAAGTCAGTATCCGTCCTCTTCCTAGGAGGATCTCAAACATCAGGAGAAAAATTCCCAATGGGGAAACCTGAGGCGGAGGATCTCTGGGTCCTGTAGCAAGAGAAGTGGCAGAGATGTCAACAGGTACAATAGAGGGAGGAGCTACGGGAAGAGACTGCTGACTGATACCAGTGGCCAGTACACTACCTCGAATGCTCCCTCCCAGGCAGGTCCGAGAGAACCAAGAGCTAGGAACTCCAGGGACCACCGAAAGCATCCGAGGCAGATGTCGAGGCTCGGACAAGGGTCCGATGCCACTCACCCCTCGGAGGAGACCATGGAAGCCCGACCACGAATCCCTCTAAGGAAGAGGAGGATAAGAGTAGAGGCTGAAGGAACAGAAGGGGTATCCGTCCTCCAGCCGTAGCAGTAACTATGCCGAAGACTCCAACTCCAAGCTCTGGGGTAGAGTTGAAGGAGGAACTGTAACGGGTGTGGACCAACAGTAGTCTGCTGAGACGGACTGTGAAGCATTTGGGCCAGTACCTGTGACTTGAGCAATCTGCTGACCACTCTCTCTAGGTCATGGTCAGACAACCTGGATGACCTTGAAGATCCGACAGAAGAGGTGCGAGCGAAAAGTATCGCTCCAAGGAAGAGGACCTCGACCTCTTCCTGGAATGAGCCATCGGACACTATGGATCCTGTCGGAGTCGACAGAGAATCGGCTCCAGCTAAGAACCAGTTTGTATCTCTCTCCTGCAGGACTCTCTGGCTGAAGGAGTGACAAAGTCCTGCAGGTGAAGAGGCCTCTCCTTTGACATGGTGCCCACACACAAAACACACACACACCAGTCAAAATAAAATTAAATTACACAAAATACCAAAAGGTATTCTATAAACACCAACACACACACCCTAACAGGGGGATGGGATAGGGATAACTAAGAACAAATTTAAAAGACAGGGAAATTCTGTCAGGAAGGGATAGAAATTAAATTTAAACTATATAAAAATTAGTTTTTGAAAAGGGGCTTGAAAATCACAAAGTGAAACACTTACCAGGAGCTGGTAAAAGAAGACCTCCCAAGCTAAGCGCAAAAGCAGATCTGAGTACTTACTGCCTTGCATCATGGGATATGGGGCTGCCTCGAGCTGGTAAAAGGAGTTCAACCCATCAAGCAAGAATGAAGGCGAGATTGACAACTTAACATTGGGAATTGTGGGAACATTACATAAAAAGGGAGGAATGAGGTTTAAAAGACGGCAGAACTTAAATGAGCTATGTAATATTTGACTAAAATTACTGGGTAGATTATAAGAGATGTATACTGTTTGCAATTGGGAGTGTGTCAGTATGGTTTGTGATGTAAAATGCTTTCAACTAGGATTGTGTGCGTGTGGTTTGCTTTAATTTACATAAATGTATGATCGCTTATGTGATAAGTGATGTTAAAAAGGGGGGGGGGCAGGAATTGAATCATTTATGTAATGTTGCTTAGGTTATATCATATATAGCAATACGTGTGAAGTATAATGTTTGTTAATGCAGTTTGATTACTTTCATATAAATGTAAATTTGCCTATGTCAAGTGATAATGCAATAAAGGTGTTTAAAAAAAAAAAAAAAAAAAAAAACAGCCCCTTCTAGACATTGTCTACATAAGGCTTGGGGAAAACAGTGCATTTGCTGTAGATTATGGGCCCACTACCATCCAGATCAATCATCATGCTAAGTACATATCCTTCATATCAGTCATGCTTTGGTCCTTCCTCCCCCAATACCATTAAGACAAAGTCCTAAGATCATCCCCCTCGGCAGCACAGGAAATCATGGAAGCATGCCTCATAGGACTGTGGAAATAAAAACACCTAGACTTTGAAATTACATCCAGCTTGTAGTGTTTTGCAAACGAAGCAGTTCTGAAAAATGCTTACGATGTAAACCTCTACTCTGGTTGAATGTACTAACAGGCAAACTTTGTACAACAAAATTTAACACACACTGAAAGTCACCCAGACAGTGCGACTTTGGAGCTCTGTATGTCAAAAGCATAAGAGACCGATAAGGGGAGGATACTTTCCAATCAATTTTTTCCTCTCCACTTACACTCTTAATTGTCTATGCATATCCCTGCATTGCAATGCATAGTCCTATCTGTTAGATTAGTTTGGGGAAAACAGGGGACGTAGACTAACTGAAAATTTACCTCAGTGGCTACTTTGTCTGCAAGATCATACTAGCTTTAGAAAAGATCAAATAAAGAACACTGTCTGAAATTCTTTTGACAAAGGTGATTGCTAAAAGAAAAAAAGTTTTCCAAGATATATGCTTAAAGTTAACCTTTAAACAGAAGGCACTACAACTCCCAGGGGGTTATCAGACCTTTAAGGAGCAAACTGCCTAAAATGTACCCGATAGAAATGCCTTAAAAACCTTTAAGGATGGCATTACAGAGTTAAACAGTTGTGAAATCTCTGATGGAAATCATATCATAAACAACAGAGACTAACCTTGACAGAGGACGGAGCCATGCAATTAAAATGACCGGCACAGGCATTGAAAAGGGATCCAACTTCAAGTCCAACCTCTTGGAAACAGCCCAAAAAGAACAATACATCCATTTACTCACTCAGTGTTGTTCTTGTGTCATGCCTTCTGTGCATAAATAGGTCCTGGATGGGTATGTTGCAACCCTGATCATCAGTAGAAATAGAATAATCATGTGGTTAGCTATAGTGGTGGAAATCTAGTTAAAGGTTTGCCAAAAAGGTTACTCAGTATCCTGAAGGTGATGCCAAAATCAGGGGAAACCACTCTTCTTAATGCCAAAACAGGGCTTTTAGAATGACTCTGGACTTCTTCTGTTTGGCCCTTTAAATAAAGTCGGAAATGCAAGCAGGTCCCAGCAAGGTTTCTCTTAAGGATGGAAGAGCTCCAACGCAAATGGCAAGCTCAGTGACCACTTGTGTGGCATCAAACTGCAGCAAATGAGCCTATTCACAGGGAAAGTAGATACACCAGGAAAATGTGTGGCTATGAAAAAGGAAATGGGTATCAGTCTATTCTCCTAATATTATGGATTCTCAATAGACATGTATGAATAAGAACAGACATGTATGAATAAGAACCCCTTCTGCATTTTCTTATATACCACACTACAACAATGAAAGAGAGTTACTGTAGTCTCTGGTAAAGAAAAGCATTGAAACCTTTCAATTCTCTGAGGAATGCCTGTACCTGCTCCAAATGCACCAGATGGCATTAACAAGTTACACGAGAGAGTATAATAGTTTTTAACTGGTCAGACACAGCTTTATAGGGAAGAATATTTACCTCTCTTGCACAGCTCACAACCCAAAGCAGAATCACCTGGGGAACTACACATGCGTTGCAGACAGTGCTGGCTATATCGGTATCAGACGAAAGGTCATCAAGAAAGTCTCAACTATTAACTGTTGTAGCCATATGTTCCTCCAGCCCTGGCATAATTAAGTCTTCCATGAATATTTCCATTTGGGATTTTTCTTTGATTCCACATTCCTGTGCATTATACAAATTTTCATAACATTTCTAAAATATCTCTAATACCTCTATAGAATCTCTGGTTATTTTCCTTGTAACAGGCTCCCTAAGTTTTTCCTTCCCATTTCCTGTTCAAGTTGTTGTGCTCTGGAGTTGTCAGTTGCTTAACAGCAATCTTTCTAAAAAATCAAGCATAATATCAAAGTACTCCCTTACTTTCCCTTTAGTACTCTGCAGTTGATCCTCTTATGTGAGGCATTTCTTATTCTGCAGTACTTTAACATTTGTCAGCTACTCTAAATAATTCCTATTATGTCTTAACCATCTCCTTCTCTTTTACATTTATTAACCTTATCTGTAAACTACATTTCATTTTATTCCACTTACCAGCTTTCCCCTTCTGAAGAATTTTTATCTTCCCTAATAATTTCCACCACCCATTCCATAAATTCTTCCCTCTTTAAAAAGGTACGTAAGAAAACCTCAGGATCTCATTTTTACTTCATTACCCCATATTTTTTCTTAGTGTTTACATGTGTATGAACTGAAACAGTTATTGGATGCATGTTAAAGGTTTCAATTAAATGTACATTCTCCTCTGAAATATAATTTCTATCCCAGTCACTGTACTTTAAGCACCTTTATTCAATTATCACTTGTGACACAGGCAAACAAGTTCATACAAAAGCAATCAAACCATATTGACATGTTCACATTTACAGACATTATACATTACACACGTTATATATTGCATAATCAAAGCAACATTACATGATTTGTTAAATTTCTGCCTTCTCTTCATTCTTCCTCCAAAGCATTTTCTGCATGTATTGCTCCCACAATTTCCATTTTTAATATAATTTACTCCTATCCTTTTCTAAAGATCTCACTACCTGTTCTTTTTTAAGCAAGAAACAGCTTTATTAAATTATCACTTATAACATAGGAAGTCACACATTTACATAAACAAAAACAAACCATACTGACCATCTCAACTACAAGCACTTCACATCACAAACCATACTGACATAACCCTGGTTGCAAACATTATACATCATTTATAATATACCCAATCATTATCATTGTCAGTCAAACATTACATAGCTCATTGAAGTCAGACGTTCTTTTAAACCTCATCCCCCCTGTATGTATTGTTCTCACAATTCCCATTTTTTCCTATGTAATTTGCTCCCACCCCCCCCTTTTTTTTTTTTTTAAAGATCCCAATTACAGTTTTATTCGGGTTACTATATTCACTACTTCTAGTACAGTTCATTTAGATTTTGATTTCCATTTTCTAGTAATTGCATTTTTGACAGCCACCACAATTTGACTCAACAAGGCCAATGTCTAGGCAATGCCGATTCTGTACCACAGCTCAGAAAAATAATTTCCCTAGTTACACCAATTTGTTCATCTAGTATCTCCAAAAGAGTAGTCTGCAGGGAATCTTTAAAGTCTGCCAACTATATTACTTTCCCAGAAAATGTTCCCAATTACCTCTTTCTTCCCCATCAAACCTCCAACATTTGCTGTGTAGCGGCGGAAAAACTCTCTGGAGTCTATTTAAGGTATAAAAATATCTATGCAAACTTTTCCCCAAGTAAAAATATTAAATCTAGATTTTGTTGCATATTCGGGAGACATACATACATCTCACCATTGCATCTTTGTGAATTTATTATCCAGACTCTCTTCCTAATCCTTTCCAACCTCCTCGGATTGATTCTTATAGCTATCATGCAATATTTTATATGCTGTTTTAATTATTCCTTTAATGGCAGCTCAGCTTCTGTTCTAGATTCTACAAAAACTCTACCAGTTCCAGTCTTTTGTTTAGGGACCACCTATTTCTTTCTTTTTGCCTATACTCAGATATTAATCCTTGATAAGGAAGGCAATCTCTAACCTGCAGTCCAAATAAATTCTTGGCATCTTCCCATTCTATTACCTTCTCCTCTCTAGCTATTTGCACAATACCTTGATCCCTTTGCCAGTTTTCTCTAATAAATTCCAGCTTCCTATTGCCTGAATCCCTAACTGCAGTGATCCCTATTGTCAGAATCTCCTTTTTCCATTTCCGTGTTGGCTTAGCTCTTAGGATACTTTCTGAATACAATATGTATGGTTAATGTTACTCTCCTTAAAGACTTGCATCCAAAATCCCAGTCTCACCTTGTTTCTTGAACCCCCCCCCCCATTTCATCATCATCATCATCATCCCTTTCCACTTTGAATTATAGGTTTCTGCTTGTGATATATACAGGTACCTTAACTGCATAGCTCTGAAATACCCCTTAAAATCAGGTAATCCCAATCTGTCTTGTGCTATTGAAGAATCACTTTATCCCACTTGACTCCTCCCATTTTCCCCTCACAGATAAAATCTTTCAGATCTTTATTAACTGCTATCCACAACTTCTCTGGTTGATAAAAACATGCCTGCCCTGTGTATAACATTAAAGGGACTAAAAACATTTTAACTGCATGCATCTTATTCTCCATATAACAGAGCTTCAATTTTCTCAGTTTTTGTATCATCTTTTGTTTAGTCCCTTCCCACATATTCTTAGCAGTCGCACTGGAATCATTTTTAATCCATACTCCCAAATATTTCATTTTATCATGTCTCTATTAATATAGACATTGCTAAACCAATTCATGTGTAGGTAACAATTTACCACTATTGCCTTCATTTTAGCTTCATTAATTTTGTATCCAAAAATATTTGAAACTGTCTGAAAATGGTCCACAACACTGTGATGTCCTTTTCTGGTTTTGTCAATTATAAAATAATATAGGAGGAACTAAAAATCTCTCCAACTAATGAAACAGCTGGTGCACAAACTCAATGCAAGAACCAAACAAGAAACACCAGCCGTACCACAGCAATGAAACTTAATAGTAAGCACTTTCAAGGATTCAACCCCTTCATCAGACTACAGATGAAAAAACATTACAGAACTTAAATAACATTAAATTAAAAGCAATCAATATGTAAAGACAGTAACATCAATACATGCAAAATAACACTTAAAATCAATATAACTTTCTTACAATAATCTATAATAAATATAGTACAAAAAAAATAAATTACAAAATAAAGTACAAACTAAATATGTCTATGTATGTATATATTGCATATAAATAACAGTCATAAATAGCACAAAATTAATATTACAACCTAATGTTTCAGTGTTTCAGAGGCCTAGTCTTTAAAAAGGGTTTAAGAGACACCTTGTTAATTAAACCAGGGAATTTATCAGCACTATTTTGTACTATATTTATTGTAGATAATTGTAAGTTATATTGATTTTAAGTGTTATTTTGCATGTATTGATGTTACTGTGTCTTTAAATGTTGATGGCTTTTAATTAATATTATTTAAATTCTGTAATGTTTTTTCATCTGTAGTCTGATGAAGGGGTTGAATCCCTGAAAGCGCTTACTATTAATACATTTCTTTGCTGTGGTACGACTGGTGTTTCTTGTTTGGTTCTTCTATAAAATAATATTGTCTGCAAACAGGCAACTTTTCTTAATTACCATATCAATTACATCCTTGAATTTCTGAGTCCCTTATTTTATTTGCCAATGGTGATACATATTATGCAAATAAAGGGGAAGAAGACACCCCTGTCTGGTTCCTCTGCTCAAGCAGAAATTATCAGGGAGGATCTCAACCACTAATTTTTGCCTCCGATCCCTCATATATCCTCCTAATCAACTTTAAATTTTATCAGGAACAGCAAATATTTCCATTGTCCTGCTCATAAAGTCCCAGCTTACTCTGTCAAATGCTTTCTCTTCATCGAGACCTACCAACAACAGTCACTAACAGCAACCTTTCTAAACTCATGCATGTTATCAAAGTCAGTCCCTCATTTTCTGTTTAGCATTCTGCAGCTGTTCCGCTTCTTGTTCTGCGAGAATCCCCATATTCTGCAATACTTAAACATGTCAGTCCCTCTAAATACTTATTTCTTAACCATAACTCCCTTTCGTTTCAAACCTATTTTTAAACTTCACTTTAATTTTATCACACTGCCTAGCTATATTTTCAGAAGAGATTTCTATCTTCTCTGATAACTCCTGAATAATTTCCACGTCCAATCCTTAAATTCCTCTCTTTCAACACAAAGGAGGGGTAAGTGCCACTGTCCCAGTTTTACTTCATTATCCTGTATTTTCATTTTAGTTATTATTGGCACATGATCTGAAATAGTTATTGGGTGCACATTAAGGCCTTCAATTAAATGCACATGTTCCTGTGAAGTGTAAATTCTGTCTACCCTAGCCCAGTTTTATTTATCTTTGGGAATAATATGTAAATTCACATTGAACTCCCAAGTACTGAATTCACATCTTCCATACAACATACTTTCATATATTTCTTCAAAAGTTTAACCTCCTTTGTTATACTTTCACTTTTGTTAAATACATAGTTCCAGCTTTTGTTACATGC
Organism: Protopterus annectens; assembly: GCF_019279795.1. Lineage (NCBI taxonomy): Eukaryota > Metazoa > Chordata > Ceratodontiformes > Protopteridae > Protopterus > Protopterus annectens. The sequence goes on along the minus strand of NC_056740.1, from coordinate 325,254,311 downwards.
TTAAACTATGTGGCAGGCTGAACTTTTATACAGTTGTTCCTGGTCATATCCATTTGAGCCTGTGTCACATCTTATAAAACTTTGCATTATTGAAAGCCGTCAAAAAATCACCACCCCCAAAACCTAGTAACTTAATACTAACACAAAAGCTATGTACATCTTCAAATATTGAAGTTTTACCTTTTTAAAAAGGAACAAAATGTCCAAAACTGACAGCCAAACTGACAGACATCAGTTAACCTAAAAGAAAGGTTACTCATGCCAAGAAGGATAGTGCAACCTGTGCTTCCACTATGTGCTGTTTTTGTCTTACCTTTATAGCTCTCCCAGCTGGGAAAACATGTGAATGTTTTCAGAGAACATTATCTCCTAGCCAATTTCTCTATCAGACTGTCTCCATGGAGACATGAGGGCCAAATACAGAAGTGCTACTAAGCATATATTTACTCTCTAGAAAAAAAAGCCATATAATATTTGATACTCTTTTTCATTCACATCCTACATGCAATGATAGCTACTCATTCACCTGACATTATGTGTTTAACTGAAACCTGGCTAAAACCCTCCACTAAGGATCAAGAGATCCTTCCACCCGGTTATAATATCTTCAGGGCAGATCGTGTAAAGAAAAAAGGAGGAGGAATAGCTGTTATGTTCAAAAATACCTTAAATATCTATAGGAATACAGTACAACCTCCTATAATCTGCAACCTAGAACTAATTGCCCTAAAAATTTGCCTTAACACTCAAAAATGCCTCAACCTCTTAGTCACCTATATCCCACCGGGGAAGAATATAGAAAACTTAGAGCAAATCTTGTGCTGGTCAGCCACCAACTACCCACAAGAAACCATAGTACTTGGGGACGTTAATATTGACTGGTCTCTCTGCTCCACCCATACAACCCCACAACCCATTAACTTATATGGTTTTCCCAACATATCCTAACCCCTACCAGAACAGGCAATTCTCTCCAAAAAGAAAGCACTATTGACTGGATCCTTACCAATAGGGACTCAAGCAACTACACTACTGGCACCCTTCCCAATGACCTCAGTGACCACCTCATAACTTATATTATTAAACACAAATGCCCTACTTCCAATCCTCCTGTATATAGACTAATCAGAAACAAAAAGAAATTTATCCCACAACAATTTCTAGATGAACTAAAATGCTGTAACTGGACCTTACTAAGAACTCTGCCCCTCCAGGAGTGTGACCTACTTTAACAACACATTCCTAAAGATACTTGACTCACATGCCCTTCCTAGACAAATTAGATCCAAAATACGCATAGCTCCTTGGCTTACTAGAGAAACAAAAATTAAAATTAAACTCTGTAACCAAGCCTGGGTCAAATGGAGAGCAACAAAAACCCCTCAAGATCGAACCAAATTTCAACAGCTAAGAAACACGACCAAATCAGCCGTTACCTTAGACAAAAAACAATACCTTCTGCCACCTCCAGCAGAAACACAAGAATAACCCAAAGAAATTCTGGGCTAGTTTCAACAACCTCCAGCACCCAGGAAAAACTACTACCCCAACCCCCGAAAAGCTCATTGAGCAAGGGCCGGTAGAAATAGCCAATTCCTTTAACTCTTACTTCACTGAGACAATCCAAAACCTTGCCAGTCAACTAACCTCCTCTCCCCCATCTGCCACACAACCCCAAGTTGAGACCCCTACCCAGTTCACTTTTAAACCTGTCTCCACATCATACATATATTCTCTCTTAAAAAAACTTAAACCAACCACTCTAGCAGCTGATCACCTCCCAGCAGAATTCTTACAAATTGCGGCTGAAGTTATTGCATACCCTATATCCATCCTTATCAATAGAACCATTACCGAAGCTAGTATTCCCACTGTATGGAAGATATCCTACATCATCCCACTTCACAAAGGAGGCACCTCCATGGAAATCTCAAACTATAGACCAATAGCTATACTGTCCCCAATAGCAAAAATTATGGAAAGATGCATCCACAAACAACTTCTTCACTACCTAACGTGCAATCATCTCCTATCCAACACCCAACATGGCTTTCGCCCCCACCATAGTACAACCACTGCCCTCCTTTCCTTTGTCGACTCCATTAATAACAATCGCAATAGTAAACTTATTTCCTCCTCCCTCTTTCTTGATCTGTCAAAAGCTTTTGATATGGTCAACCACCAGCTCCTACTGTCCACCCTTGAAACCTTGCATCTGGACACCCCAGCTCTAACATGGTTCAAAACGTACCTAACTGATAGGAAACAGGCTGTCCTATGGCAAAATAGACTATCAGACCTCCTTCCCAATACCATTGGTGTCCCTCAGGGCTCAATACTTGGACCACTTCTGTTTTCCATCTTCATTAATGACCTTCACTCAGTTATCCCTCAATCCACCTGCATACAATACGCTGGCGACTCCACCTTAATCTGCTCTGATGCCTCCCTCTTCAACCTCCAAACCACCACTCAACTCTGTTTTTCTCTAGTTGAAAAATGGTTTAGCGAACTCAAACTCCTACTCAACCCAACCAAAACCAAATTACTATTATTTTTTCCCAACGTCTTCTCTACCCCAGTAAAATAACTCCCAAACACAGATAGTAATGCCTTCTGTATCAAATCCAACAATGGGACTATCATAACCCCTGTCACCAGTACCAAATTACTAGGAGTAACTATTGACCATAAGCTCAAATTTGACATACACATCACCCAAACAGTTAAATCTGTTAACAAAAAACTTGGATCCATGTACAGAATAAAAAATTTTCTTACTCCTACTGCTAAACTTACCATTGCCCGCACATCTCCTCTCTACACTCCTCTATGCCTCCCCAGTCCTTTCTTTCCTCCATAAACGTGAACTAAACATGCTCTCCCTGGCCTATCACCACATTACTAGATTTATAACAGGTTCTCCATATCGCACCCACCATTGTCATAACCTGAGGCAACTTGGGTGGTTGGAACTGCCCAATCTTCTCAAACTAAACCAACTCTCTAAAGCATGGAAAATAATTAACCAACCAGACAGAACCCCCGCTCTGTGTAGCATACTGATCCCATACACTAACCTAAATAGTCTCCGATCTTCCAACAGCACCCAGATCCTAACCATTAAAGCCAATAATTCTGGTGGCGATGCCCTCTTAGCCAACTCCATTGGCAAGCCATGGAACGCCCTCCCAATCTACCTCAGAAATACAACCTCTCACAAACAGTTCAAAAAGAACCTGAAAGAATATCTCAAGACACTATGGCTATGCCCATGTCCTGAACCTGATTAATCTAATATATCATACCTTCACACCTTCACACCAAATCTATCCAGTCCCCATCTCCTAATTCTTGTTCCCTTATCACTTATCTTGAAATACATTTTTACCACAAATATAAGATGGTGATTCTTGAACTTGATATACTCTATTAGTATATAATATTTCCCTGTCATGTTTTACCAGATGATTGATCTTTGTCTCATTATACTTCTATGTAAATTGACTTTTTTTACTAACCTTGTAAATGTACAACGTCTACTTTTTTATACTTTTTGTAACTTGTATTGTTATAACCTGTATTTTTTTATATAACTTGTTTTGATATTTTGTGTTTGAAGATTATGATTGGAGCTTTTCTCCTCGGGCCTCTACTGAAAAAGGATATGCATCCAGTTGGACCAGCCCGGTTAACAAATGTAAAATAAATAAATAATAAATTTACCTGCTCCCTCTCTTAAAACTTGTCACTAGATCAAGCCTAGGGCCCCAATCCAGTCATTCCCCCATGCAAGAAAAAGCACATCAATTTGACTTTCCATTTTTCTTTTATATTGCAGTGCCTACATTTCTTAAAACTGAAGAAAGGGAGAAGGGAGAAGATAAAAACAAGAGCACCTGCTTACAATAATATCCCATTACACTTAAAAACTGGGAAAACTATTTACAGCATGCAAAGAAAATCACTTAAATCATAAAACTAGAAGTTATGTACTCACCATAACGTTCGATGTATGTGGTCCATCTCGCCTCACATTCTTACTCACTGGTTCGGAACAGAGCAACGGCTCCGACTCGGCCAACCTAATTTTTTTAGCACGAAGTCTCTAATTGGCTGGGCTAACCTGGTATCCCATGTTGCACTGCTCCATAGCCCCAGATCTAGTTTGCAGCAATCCACAGTCACACCCCATGCACAACCACAGTCCAGGAAGGTAGAACACTATCCAGGGTAGAAAGAAAAACAACCAACATTGAAGGGTACTCAAGACAAAATGTCGCTCCAAATCCTCCAGGAGGGGGGAAGGTGGGAGGGTACGTAAGAATGTGAGGCGAGATGGATCACATACATCGAACGTTATGGTGAGTACATAACTTCTAGATGTTATGTGGTCCAATCTCACCTACATTCTTACTCACGGGGCAGCATCCCCAGCACCTTTATCCTGGGAGGCTCAAAGGAAGATACTCCTGAGAACTGTGGAACTAAATGAAGCCCGGCCCCTAGAAACCGCATCCAATTTGTAATGGGTAATAAAGATGAGAGGAGAAGCCCACATGGCCGCAGCACAAATATCATCCAAAGACAGCCTGGAATGGTAAGCTACTGAAGCAGAAACCGCCCTGGTAGAGTGAGCCTTGACGGAGAACAGTAAATTTCTGCCTGCTGACGCATAGATATAGGAAATGCAATCAGAAATCCATCTGGAAATTGTAATCTTAGAAATCGGGGAACCTGTTTTATTTTCTGAAAAGGACATAAACAGTTGGTCAGATTTCCGGAGCTGTTTTGTCCTGTATAAGTAGAATCGTAGCTGCCTGTGCGCGTCCAACTGATGAAATCTGAACTCTGCCCTGTTGGAAGATTGAGGGAAGAAAACTGGCAGCTCAAAAGACTGATTGAGATTAACAGTAGATGTAACTTTAGGAAGAAAGGACGGATTAGGTCTCAAGGAAACCCTGTCCTTATGAAAGATTAAATACGAGGCTTTGATGGACAGAGCTTGAATCTCAGACACCCGTCTGGCTGATGTGATGGCTATTAAGAAGGCAGTCTTCCAAGACAAATTTTAATTCACAGGTAGCAGCTGGCTCGAAAGGCGGAGAAGTCAGGGTTTGCAAGACGAGGTTTAAATCCCATGGCATGATGGGTTCTGACACAGGAGGCCGCAGTAACAAGGTGCCCCTCAAAAAGGCCTTACAGAGTTTATGAGCCATAAGATAAGGTTCATAAGAAGTATGAAAATTGGAAATAGCAGCCAGTTGGACCTTAATGGTCGCAGGAGCAGAACAGTACAGTTTTGTACCTACCATACATGTAGATGTTCGAGTGCTCATACAGCTGCAGTCATTACAGATGGGTTATCCTACCGTCAGGCGGGTCCTCGGTCGGCCGAATTCCAAAGTCTAGGTCCGGCGTCGGTTGTCGTCGCTTCTTCCCTGACGTCAGTGCGGCAGGGGTACAAAAGAGGCAGCCAATGCCATTTTCTTCAGTTTTTCTTGCCCCAGATGTCAGGTGCCCCCAGAAGGAAGGCAAAACATAAAGTTATGCAAACATGTAAAATAGAATAATCTAAAAACAGTAGTTGCAAGAAAATACACCATAAGAGAATACCCCAAATAGGTTGTATGATAAGGTGTTTGTCATAAGGCCTGTCCTAAGAGGGGACGGAGGGGGGTAACCTGGACTGCAGCTGTATGAGCACTCGAACATCTACATTTATGGTAGGTACAAAACTGTACTATGTTCATCGTGCATACAGCTGCAGTCATTACAGATGGGAAGAATCCCAAAGCTAAGTAAGGGTGGTAGGCACTAAGTGGAACTAGGAGGAGCGAGGATGCCCTGCAAGACTGCTGTGGCAAAACCCGCTCTAGATTTAGAGTATAGTGGAAGGTGATAGTGCTTGGAGAAAGTGTGCACTGAACTCCAAGTGGCTGCTTCCAAAATGTCCTTGGTAGGAACCCCCCTGAGCAAAGCTGCAGAGGTAGCTGTGGCCCTGGTGGAGTGGGATCTGATGCATGCAGGCACAGTTTTTCCATGAAATGAGTAACAATAGCATATGCAGTGGGCTATCCATTTTGAAACTGTCTGTTTGGAAATAGCCTTTCCTTGAGCACCTGTAGCACAGGACACAAAGAGTTGCTTGGATTTCCTGAATGGCTTTGTCCTGTCCAAATAATAACGAAGTTGTCTGTGAATGTCCAAGGAATGTAGTAGTCTTTCCCCTCTGGTTTGTGGATTTGGATAAAAGGTAGGTGGATAGTCTGATTCAAAGCTACACTGGATACTACCTTTGGCATAAAGGTAGGGTTGGTTCGTAAAAAAACTCTGTCCTGATGGAAAATGATGAATGGTTGCACAGCCATGAGGGCCTGTAGCTCCGAAACCCTGCGTGCTGAGGAGATAGCCAGAAGAAAGGCTGTTTTCCATGACAAGTATTGTAGTTTTGTTGAAGAAGCTGGCTCAAAGGGAGGAAGGGTCAGCTTTTCCAATACGAAGTTGAGGTCCCAAGCAGGGATTGGTGGTTTCCTTGGGGGTTTTATATTTTTTGCCCCTCTGAGGAACTGCCTTAAGAGAGGATGTGTGAATAAAGGAGGATCTGTGTTGTATTGTGCAGAAATGGCTGAAGCGTGGATCTTGATGGAGGAGAAGGAAAGTCCACTGTTTAACATCTCAGCTAGGTACTGTAAAATCTGAGGTATATTTATTACCCAAGGATTCTGGCCCTTTTCTCGATTCCAGGCACAAAGTCATTTCCATTTGGCGGAGTAGACTTTTCTAGTAGAAGGTCTTCTGGCCTCCAAGATGACAGCCTGCACCTCCTTGGAGAGGAGAGTCTGTTGGGAAATCAAGGAATTCTCCATGCAGCTAGATTTAGGGTTTTGAGCTGGCTGTGAAGGGTTTTGTAGTTGTGCTGGGACAACAGAAGAGGGACTAGAGGTAGGATCCATGGTGGGGAATGTGTCAGGCTCTTCAGGAGCGGATACCAGTGTTGTCTTGGCCAGTCTGGAGCAATGAGAATCATTTGCGGCCTCTCTGCTCTGGCTTTTAATAGAACCTTGGGCAGCAGAGGAAGAGGAGGGAAGGCATAAACTGTCAATGTTGTCCAAATGAAAGAGAGGGTGTCCACTTTCCAGGCCTGTGGATTATAGGTCCTTGAACAGAATGTTTTCAACTGGTAATTTCTGTGGGTAGCAAAGAGATCTATGTCTGGCTGTCCCCATGCCAGAGTTATCTTTGTGAAAACTTGAGGATGCAACTTCTATTCGTGTGGATCTGTCATATTTCTGCTTAGGTTGTCTGCCAGTGTGTTTTCCTTCCCTGGCAGGAATTCCAGTGCTGTGTTCCATAGGGTCATGGTATCAATAGCTGGCCTGGATGCAGTAGGTCTTTGAAGGTCATAATGGCATTTTGCACGGCTAGCATTTCCTTTTGGTTGATATGTAGGTGCTTCTCTTTTTGGGACCATTTTCCCCTGAATGCACTGATCTGTCATGTGTGCTCCCCAAGCGCAGTCTGTGGCGTCTGTTGTGATGATTTGAGTTGCTTGAGGTACACAGAAAGGGAGACCTGTGTTTCTTTGGCATGCTTGAGCCCACCACAAAAATTCCTTTTGAAGGCATGGAATGAGTGGTATAATTGTTTCCAAGCTGTGGCTGTGTTGAGACCATAAGTTTTTTAGGTACCATTGAAGTTTCCTCATATGCAGCTTTGCACATGGGATTAGTAGGATGCAAGATGCCATGAACCCCAGAGCCTGCAGGACTTTCCTTGCAGTTAGCCTGGTGAAAGCTGCCATTTTGCTGAAGTATTGAAACAGTTGCCCTGGTTTGTCTGGCGTGAGGGTAGGCCATCTGGATGGTTGTATTCAAGCTGGCACCCAGGAAAATTATTTGTTGAGAGGGTATTAGTTTTGATTTCTTTTTGTTGACTGTGTATCCCAGGTAGTTCAACAGTTTTATTACAAACGCCAGGTGCTGCAATAGTATGTCCTTGCTGTCCGCTTGGATCAGGCAGTCGTCCAGATATGGGTAGATTTGCATTCCTTGTAGTCTGCAGAAGGCAATTACTGATGCCAGGCATATCGTAAACACTCTGGGTGCAGTAGATAAGCCAAAGGGCAATGAAGAGAATTGGTAATGGGTTGAACCTGCAAGAAATCCGAGGTATCTTCTGCAATCTTGTCTGATAGGGACATGCAGGTATGCCTCCTTGAGGTCCAATGTTACCAGCCAAGACTCCTTGCCCAGCATGGGAAGAAGTTGCTGTAATGTGAGCATCTTGAATTTTGGCACCTGTAGATATGTGTTTAGGATGGACAGGTCTAAGATAGGTCTCCAATCTTTGTCTTTCCTTGGTACCAGGAATAGTCTGGAATAAAACCCTTGACCTTGTTCTTTTGCAGGTACCTCTTGAATCGCTTTCATGTCCATGAGAGCAGAAATTTGTTTTTGTGCCTCTGCCCTTTGATTTTGTGGCAGGTTTGGCATGCCTCTCATTTTTGGAAGGGTGTGAAAGTGGAATCTGTAGCCTCTGTCTATAATGTCCAGGATCCATTTGTCTTTTGTAATAATATGCCGTTTTTTTGAGAATAATGCTAGTTTTCCGCCCAAAGGTGCTGCCATTAAAGCTTTGCTTGGCAGGTGTAGGGGGAAGTCATTGTGTCGGTTTTCTAAATGACTGTGATCTATCTTCTCCACCTCTTGGGGTCGGTGCTTGCCACTGTCTGGCTCTGAAAGATCCTTGAGGTTGCCCTCTACCCCTAGGGCATCTGTATCTGCCCCTTTGAGGTCTGTCCGTGGCTGGAAAGGACCAATTTTTTGAAGGCCAGTTTCTGCTGAAACGTGGAGGTTGTACCTGCAGGAAATCCTTTACTGTTTGCATTGATTTAACTTTTTCCTCCATTTTCTTTAGTACCGCCTCAGCTTTAACACCAAACAATACATCTTTTTGAAGAGGTGCATCTAATAATTTAGCCTTGACATGATCTGGTAAGGTTTGCTCTTTGAGCCAAGCATGCCTACATATAACAGACCCCGTAACAGCAGCTCTACATGAGGCCTCTAAAGCATCAAAACCACACTGCAAGGTATGTTTACCCACTTGCTCTGCACCATGCAACAAATCCTGCAACTCTTAAATCTGGTTGTTCTGGTTGTGCCATTTTGCTTTTCAACTGAGATAACAAAAACTGTTGATACTTTAGCATGTGGAATTGACAGTTTAATGCTCTCATTAAAAGTGGCCGAGGTGTACACCTTTTTCCCCCACCTTTCTAAAGCTCTGGAATCCCTCTCTGAAGGTAATGGATTTTTAGCACTATTGGCCTTAATTCCCTTGGGACCCTGTGAAATAGTTTCTGGGTCAGCAGTATGGCTTTTATATAGGAACTGGTGAGAATCAGGAACCCGGTAATACCTGTCTAGTTTAACAGGAGCTGGAGATAAAGAATCTGGATTAAAGCTGGCTTCTGTGTACACATCATCTAATATATCTAAAACAGGAGGGATAGCCAGGGGCCTATGCTGGGGGAGCAAAAGAAATTCCCTTAGCCTTTTCTTGGAATCTGAGTAATCTTGGCCTTCCCAGTGAAAGTGTTCCCTCAATGTATGCAGGATTTCCCCAAAAGAGTAGTCCTCTGGGGGGGAGACCGAGGGAATAGACTCCTCAGCATCAGAGTCTTCAAAGGGTGAATAGGCGTAATCCTGGTCCTCAGAGTGTTCTGAGGTAATAGAAGCTTGATCTGAGGAAGAATAATCTTCCTCCAGTCTGGGTCTTTTGTCCGAGGGGGATTGGGAACCCCTGATAAGAGTAATCAGATCCTCAGCCATTTTAAGCATCTGCTTTTTAGGCATGGGGCCTTGACAGGAGGTCTGAGGACCCTGTTTTTTGGATTTCATGGCTGCTTTAGATTTAGTGAAAGCTTTAACAGAGGAGGAGGAAGGCCTGAAGACACCTTGAGAAATGGCAGGCCTGTCTAAATTCTGAGTTTCCCCGCCAAGAGTGGCGTCGGTATCTGCAGGAGGAATGGGGTCCGAGGAGCCTGTGACCTCGGGTACTGTAGTCACCGGTAATGAAGTGTCATCGCTAGTCAGGGGCTGCGTAGGCACCTCGCTGAGAACCGGAGAACCGGTAGTCGGCCTAAGCGTGGTCTCAGTAGTCGGTACGGACCTCGGATGTCGGTCCTTATCTTTGCGTCTTTTGCTCAAAACTGGAGTCGGAGTATCCGACGACATGATATAATTAAATTTTTTGCCAAAATAATGAAGGGCGAACTCCGCCCGGCGCTTAATAGTGCGCTTGTTGAATCTAGCACAGAAATGGCAGGCCAAGACGTCGTGGTCTGGGCCTAAGCAAGGTATACAGAAAGAGTGGAAATCCTTATTTTTCACTGAAATGCTACATATTGTACCTTTAAATTTTGCATTTCCCTCAACAAAGAATGCTCAAAGCTTTCTAGATTAATTGTTTGTACCTGTGAACAGCTTGTCTCCGTGTAAAAGTAGTCAGCAAAAAGAAAAAAAAAGAAAAACAACAAGTTTGTAGATGCATGAAGAATTCTATAAATTTCACTCAGAACAGAATGTACAGAACCCCCACCCCGGCCAACTGCCTTCAGCTGAAGATGTCTCATTCCCTCACTGAGAACATTTGCTGACAGAAAAAAATAAGCCAATATATTTGCAGATGCAATAAACGTAGCATTTTTCATGATTTCATCATTTTGCTTTATTTATCAAGCCTATTTTCTTAAAAATTGACCACAGCACAAGCCAAGGACATCAATCCAGAAACCTCTTTGTAAAAACAAAGGAAATGACCTTAATTTTATATAAAATGCAATCAGTACAGTTTTACACCCCATCCCAGCAACCCAAGATCAGAGAATAGTACCTTCAGCTTGCTATTGTCCAGCCTTCCAGATCTTGGTAGTATAAAGCCTATATATCATATGACTTTCTAATACTTGTTTATTTCAAGATTTTTAATTATACAGCAGTAACTGAAAATATTCCCCACAAATTATAATACTCCCAACTGCATACAATACAAAGATGCTTTACAACATATCATGCAATTTACATTAAATGTTTTATACAAATATTAAATAAACAATGCTTTAATTTTCCATTTAGTGTCCTTCTGAAATTTAATGGCACTGTGGGGTACATGCTTTACAGTACACCCACAAGTTTAACAATGTCAGCAAAATTCCAGTCTTTCTCAGGCACTTTTTTCTTACAAAGCCACATTTCACAAAATGTGATTGATGCTTTACATTCTCCCATTTACTCACTAACTTCAGTGTTGCCGGTCTTCTTCCTAATCATCTCCCATCTGCCAACACCAGAAACTTGGTCCAGTTCCAAGGTACTCCTGACTCTTCTAGTCAACTACTGCACTTTTTCTTCTGTCTCTCAAGCATTTCCCTTTGGAACACAGGAAAAGGTTTCTCTGGCAGAGTATTTCTATGAGCTGGATGTCAGAAGAATGAGAAACAGAGTCCTCTTCTGCTTGCTGGCTCACTCTTTTGATGAATACACTGAGGAGGAAATGAAGTCTTTGACCTTCCTAGAAAAAAAAAATATTCTGAAAACAGTTGGATACAGTAGCTTGAATCTTATCAATGCCTCTTGGCATTCTCATATTACTGGCATATATTGGTTTCATTTCTGCCTGGTGTACACAGAGTAATTTTCCACAAATACTCTGTAGTCTCCAATTGTAATACTTTTCCCTTTCTTCCACAATTTTGTCAGGATCATCTGTTTGGGCCATCATTATTGCATCCTTATTAATAAAGGTCTTAACTGCTTTTTGTGGCCAGGTTTGGAGCATATGCACAGTGTTGTCCTCTCAATTAGCAAATCTTGCCATGGAACACCAGTCCAATTGCTTATTCGTACTTTAATAAAAGCAATACAGTGTGTTTCTTCCAGCTTCTCTGATACAATAGAAGATCTCAGACTTTAATCTATACACTATGTCTATCTCTACTACTTAAAACAAGCCAGCATTTCCTACATTTCTTCGGATTTTTGCAGTTTTATCAGCTCATCTGAGCAGCCAGTTAGCTTCTATTTTTCCAACCTTTTGTTACTCAAATTTATATATTCATTCAGTGTTTAAAATCAAATCTACTCAGAATCACTTAAAATTACTTTTTCTTGATCATTAAATGGAAGCCACCTCATGTACCAAAGCTATAACCTGAACTACTTTTCCTTAACAGCTGCAGAATTATCCACAACCAGAGTTTTCTTTCTTTCCTGGATGCTTTCACTGCAGTTTCTTCAAATTTCTTCTTTGTTACATCCAGGCATAGTAATGAACAGCCATTGACTAAATTTTACCCAAACAAAGATCTTTTATTATTTTACCAACTTTCAATCTGCAAATCGAGAGTTTATGACGTTAGTGGAGCAATTGGGAGTGCCACTGCCAAAAGCCACAATGCTGCTTTTTTTGACACTGAAGTAAAAGCAATTTCAGATGCTGTGTGAAGGAGGCTGACAGAGAAATTAATGACAATGATCCCAAGTTTGTAGTCATCTGTACATTTGCTGAGCCAGACATTTTTGCTGAAGTTGACGCAAGTCATTTTGTACATCTGAGAAAAAAAAACGTATATGTGTGGGTGATTTGGCCATGTACCTTCACTTCCCCCACTCCCTGACTAGCTTCTCATCAAACCCCAGGTGTCCAAGTCACAATAAGAATACCATCTCTCTCTCTCTCTCTGCTATGGAGCCATGCTATTACTTCTTAATTTACATTTAGATCACTTTAGCTAGACTGAGGTAAGCTGCATGGACAAACAGGTCTTCATCCAGGGCAGCAGTCAAAAGGATAATAGTAGTACTGGGGTGAGGCATACAAAAGCCAATTCTGCCAGAACTTTGCTGAGTTAAATTCATGTAGGAAGAGGTTTCTCCATCGGTCTTCTACAATGGTTCTCCCCATTCCCTTGCCCCAATATTCTTATGAGGCTTAACAGTCCTATTACTGGGGTCTGTGGATGGTCACCAATTCAGAGAAACAGGCATTTTTGATATTCTGTTGCAAATGTGCATAAAGAGGTATACTGGGCTATTTCTGATCACACAAATTAGGCTTCACAGAATCTTGCCTACTTCCATGAAGTGATGTTTCTAACCTTAAATGATGGAAAAAGTAACTATTTCAGATGTAATTTGGGGTGAGATTGCATCAGAGAGAGGAGGAATGAAGTGGGCTCCCCTTTTACTTGAAATTTGTTCTGGCTCTTATGTCATAGGCACTGGCTCTGTTATGCCTTTCTTCTTAGCATACTGCATTATTGCTAATTTCCCTTGAATTTTCAGATGCAATAATATAAGGTCTTATTACAGTCTCTGGATAGAAAGATTTACCTCAAAGGAAGCTTTGTTTCTTTGATCATTTTAGTTCTTTTGTAATGGAGTCAACTTTAGCCTTGCCACAATAGGTTAGGTAAAACTTGAAGTCTTTGTACTCTTTCTTGCAGTTTCTCAATACTAATAACTCCAAATTTACCATACTTCCTTACGGACTCCGATGCCCCGACAGATGAGTTGCACAAATTCTCTTATGCAACTGCACAAATTTTTGCTTTATGCATCATGCACATTCCTCATCAGACTTTAAATAACTTGAAGACCTACAAGAACATGTTTCCAAATGGAATGTCACAATCATTTCTTCTTCCTTACAACTCTGTGGGCTTACACATCTCATAAATGTCCTAAAACCTCGAAATATAGACATCCTGTGACTCGTATCAAGGAATGACGATGAGCTGGCAAACACATTTAGACTGAATACTAAAAAAGAAGTCTTGTGTACCTTTCATTAACAGGAGGGCAGGCTTCCCCTGCACCTCCCATGTGCACGAGACACCCCCAGTTTACATATACAAATTCCACTGTCCTATAACGGTGAGGAAAAGTATAACCTCAATCACCACCAAAGGTTGTTTCCTCCGATTTCTTTCACATAAACAGTATTCGCATTTAATGCATTCAGCAGGTGGACTGACCCCAAATTTCAAGTGGTACCTTGGTGCAATTCTTGATCCCTCGCTCTCCTCACATGTTGACTACAGCTCTTATAAAAGATACTTAACTTATCCTACCATATGACAAACCTACTCACCCCTGAAACCAAACATTCCACTGAAATGTAGCGGTCACTAATTTAAAAAAAAAAAGTTCTGTATTTTTGTAAACTAAATGTATAATCAGAAAGTTAACAACTCTTACTGTGATAAAAATTCTGCATTGTGTTAAACTTTGTGCTTATGTTTTGAAGCATATATTATAGTTTATCTTGATATTATACGGATTAAACAATATTTGTTGCACAAATATTTTGTATTTTGTTATTGTCTTAAAACTTTATTGGTTGTACGTCTTGGAGCTTTTCTTCCCAGACCACCACTGAAAATGGGCCTCCAAGCCAAATGAATCTTCTTCTTTCAGCTGCTCCCATTAGGGGTCACCACAGCAGATCAACGGTTTCCATTTCTTCCTGTCCTCTGCATCTTGCTCTGTCACACCAACCACCTGCATGTCCTCTCTCACCACATCCATAAACCTTATCTTAGGCCTTCCTCTTTTCCTATTACCTGGCAGCTTCATCCTTAGCATCTTTTTCCCAATATACTCTGCATCCCTCCTCAGCACATGTCCAAACCAACGTAATCTTACCTCTCTGGCTTTGTCTCCAAACCTTCCAACCTGGGCTGACCCTCTAATATACTTATTCCTAATCCTGACCATCCTTGTCACAACCAGTGCAAATCTTAACATCTTCAACCCTGCCAAGTCAAGCTCTGACTCCTGCCTTTTTGTCAATGCCACTGTCTCCAACCCATATAACATAGCTGGTCTCATTACCCTCTTGTAGACCTTCCCTTTCACTCTTACTGGTACTCGTCCGTCACAAATCACTCCTGACACTCTTCTCCACCCATTCCATCCTGCCTGTACTCTCTTCTTCACCTCTCTTCCACACTCACCATTACTCTGAACTGTTGATCCCAAGTACTTAAACTCATTCACCTTCGCCACCTCTACTCCCTGCATCCTCACCATTCTTCTATCCTCCCTCTCATTCACACACACACATTCTGTCTTAGTCCTGCTGACCTTCATTCCTCTTCTCTCTAGAGCACATCTCCACCTCTCCAGGGTGGTCTCCACCTGTTCCCTACTCTCACTGCAGATCACAATGTCATCTGCAAAAATCAAAGTCCACGGGGACTCCTGTCTGATCTCGTCTGTCAACCTGTCCATCACCATTGCAAATAAGAAAGGGCTCAGAGCTGATCCTTGATGTAATCCCACCTCCACCTTAAACGCATCTGTCACTCCCACTGCAGACCTCACCGCTGTCGCACTACCTTCGTACATATCCTGTACCACTCTTACATACTTCTCTGACACTCCCGGCTTCTCATACAACATCACAACTCCTCTCTAGGCACCCTGTCATATGCTTTCTCTAAATCCACAAAGACACAATGCAACTCCTTCTGACCTTCTCTGTACTTCTCCATCAACACACTCAGAGCAAACATCGCATCTGTAGTGCTGTTTCCTGGCATGAAACCATACTGCTGATCACGAATCATCACCTCCCTTCTTAACCTAGCTTCCACTACTCTTTCCCATAACTTCATGCTGTGACTGATCAGTTTAATCCCTCTGTAGTTACTACAGCTCTGCACATCACCCTTATTCTTAAAGATTGGTACCAAAACACTTTTTCTCCATTCCTCAGGCATCCTCTCACTTTCCAAGATTTCATTAAACAATCTAGTTAAAAACTCCACTGCCATTTCACCTAAACACCTCCATGATTCCACAGGTATGTCATCGGGACCAACAGCCTTTCCATTCTTCATCCTCTTCATAGCTATCCTTACTTCCTCCTTGCTAATCTACTGCACTTCATGATTCACTATCCGCACATCATCCAACCTTCTCTCCCTCTCATTCTCTTCATTCATCAACCCCTCCAAGTACTCTTTCCATCTGCTCAACACACTCTCCTTGCTTACGAGTACTTTTCCCTCATTATCCTTTATCACCCTTACCTGCTGCATATCTTTACTAGCTCGGTCCCTCTGTCTAGCCAATCAGTACAGTTCCTTTTCTCCCTCCTTAGTGTCCAACCTTTTATACAACTCTTCATACGCCTTATCCTTAGCCTTCGCCACCTCTCTCTCTGCCATGCCCCTCATCTCCTTATACTAGTCTACTTTCTTCATCTCTTTGACAATCCCACTTCTTCTTCGCCAACCTCTTTCTCTGTATACCCTCCTGTACTTCTTCATTCCACCACCAGGTCTCCTTGTCCTCCTTCCTCTTTCCAGACGTCACACCAAGCACCTTCCTAGCCATCTCTCTTACTAGCTGTGCTGTAGTTACCCAGCTATTCGGTAACTCTTCACTGCCACCCAGTGCCTTTCTTAACTCTTCCCTGAACATCACCTCACAATTACCCTTTTTCAATTTCCACCATTTGATCCTTGGTGCTGTCCTCACACTCATCCTCCTTTTCTTGATCACCAATGTCATTCTACAAAACCACCATCCTATGCTGCCTAACTACACTTTCCCCTGCCACCACTTTACAGTCTCCAATCTCCTTCAGATTGGCCCTTCTACACAAGATATAATCCACCTGTGTTCATCTTCCTCCACTCTTGTATGTCACCCTATACTCCTCCCTCTTGTTAAAATACGTATTCATCACAGCCATGTCCATCCTTTTCACAAAATCCACTACCATCTGACCTTCTACATTCCTTTGCTTAACACTATACCTACCCATCACCTCCTCATCCCCTCTGTTCCCTTCACCAACATGTCCATTGAAATCTGCTCCAATCACCAGTCTCTCATCCTTGGGTACAGTCATCACCACTATATCCAACTCACTCCAAAAATGCTCTTTCTCATCCATCGCACACCCAACTTGTGGAGCATATGCACTAACAACATTCATCATTACACCATCAATTTCCAAGCCAGATGAATAATTTAGCAATATAATAAAACAAAATTCGTACTGTACCCTTTGCATTGCTAGGGAACACAAGAATCATCACAGCAGAGAACTCTCAATAAAATATATTACTTTATTAATATTTCTTTTTTCTAATCATCTCACCTCTATTAACACTCTTCCCATTAACCACAGATTTACTTTACTCTTTGTCATCCCTGTGAAACCCGTGCCCTGGCCCAGCAATCAAGGAGTCTCAATCCTCACCATTAACACCAGTGAGGGGCATCTCTAACAAATACACACAGTAAAGTGCAATTTCCCTTAAGAGCACACAAAGATCAGTTAGTGCAGGGCTGGTCGCTCCCTTGTTCTCCAGGTCCCCAATAAGACTCCACAATGGCACAGCTATAGGGTCCAGATCTCAGTCTAGTGGGCAAGCTAAAACCTCCAGCACCCTCTCTGTCCAACCAGTGCTTTGTGTCCCTGCCCAAGTAGCTGACACACACACACACACACACACACACACACACACACACACACACACACACACACACACACACACACACACACACACACACTTTGAGAAGAGTTTATACAACTACACAGACACTCCTGGGAAAGGCTGGCACAGGTTCTCCAGCTGTGTCCCTTTTCCCCAGACTATACGGTAGTACCAGCTGCCACCACCCACTAATAATTATCAGCTACTCAAAGGCCCTTAAAAGGGTGTCAAATTATTACTGCTCAATATTATTATCCAATTGGTAGTATAGCCCAGGGCTAAAGCTATTGGAGTGGCTTTGTACAATTTTATCAAAGGCAAGAAAGTACTCTAAAGAGCTTAACTTATCTCTTCAAAAACAGCCACAGTTCAAAGAGTTTAAAAATATTTAATAACAAATAGTCAAAACACAAGACAATACTTTTTACTACACAGTGCTAGTCAAGAGTTCAGAGATCACAGAGAAAAACTTAAAATAATTCAGTAGTACAGTTCTGACATCACAGAAAAACACTTAAATAGCTAGAAACTAGGAAGATTACACTAAGAGAAAACACAAGTCTAAGTTGAAATTAAATATAGAGCAAGACAGTGCTGGTGAGTTGGATGTCAAGACAAAAATGCTTAATGCTCTCGGATTCTCTGTTTTTAAAATCACATTCCTCGTTCACATTACATCATTCTTCACACTTTCCTGGGTTCCCAGGCTAACAGAAACTACATTTACATTCTTTAGTAAGCTCACACCAGGTCAGGAAGCAAAGCCATAAAGGACATTTATGCAAGAAAATTCTGGCCATTAACTCGGGCCTTAAAACAATAGCAAGAATTCCTTCACTTAGCCATTTCGGAGCCGAATTTTAACATCAAAGACAGTCATAAAATGCTTGACTTCACTTTCTTACAGCAGTGTGCACTGTTCTATTTTTTGCAGTTCCATATGTTACAGCATTTTTTCCATTTAAGACAACAAGCCTGTGGCTTACATTAATATTTACAAATGAAAGAATTCTCTATAAAATTCTATCTGGCTCGGCTGGCAGCCTTCACAATCCCCTACTTAGGCTACTCTCTAATTTCTGCCCTACATTTTTCTTTCTTGTCATGACTTCGGCGGTAGTGCAGCAGTAGCGTTGTTGCCTCACAGCAAGAGGTTCTCCTGTTCGATTCTCGGTTTGGGTTGGGAGTGCCTTCTGTGTGGAGTCTGCATGTCCTCCACGCATTCGAAAGACATGCGTTGAATGGGAGTGCCTTCGTTGAAGGTTGGGCATCGGGCTGGCAACTAGACACCATAAAAATCAACTGCAAATCATTAGCGGACCAGAGTTCTGCTGTGGCGACCCCTAACAGGGAAAAGCCGAAAGACAAAACAACATTTTCCTTTCTTGTCACCTCTCACAATAACGCGGAACTACCATAAATTCTTTCAACCACTAAGAGACTCTCCATAAAAATATCCGAGCAGTCTGAACATCTCACCTACACAATTCTAAGTGCCCTAACATTAGTTCATTTAGAACTACACTCTTAGCTCATCTCCGTATAATTCATGTTTCATTGTACAACATTTTTGTAATCTCTTCCTCAGAGCTATTTTCCCTCTACTTTCTCAAGTATTCTCCCGACCATTTTAGTACCTTTTTCTTCCAAACACCTTACATTCTCTTATTATTTCTCATGAAACCCTCTAATCTATGCAAGACATGCATCTATTTCAACCATATATATAAATAATTTGCACAAACATACCTGAAAACTGCACATGTACTTCCATTCTGCTTAACAGACTCCATGATTGTGACTGTCTTAGAATATCTAACTGAAGTTTTAAACATCCCCAGACTTCAGCATAGTAATTCTCATTGCTAGGCCTATATCTCAATCTCCAGATCTCTGAAAAAACTCATATCATTAACAAGTATTTCATGCTCTACTTGGATGATTAGACTTTGAACACTCCACCTTAGCAAGCATTACCCTATTTGACATTATGACCACTCCACCTTAGCAAGCATTACCTTATTTGACATTATGTACATTTTGTGAATATATAAATATATTTCATTGTGCTTTGGCCATCTCAACAGTGATTATGTCATTGTTTTACAGGATCATCAGAAGTTACAATTTCCAGGCCATCTTGGATTAGCAGAAGCCATTCTTCACTTTAGTGAGAGTACTGTGTTGTTTGGCCACTGGCTGGTAAAGGTTGGCTGGTGTAGGGCTTGGAGTAAGCACCTCATTGGTTCTTTTCAGCTTTTTTTTTTTTTTTTTTTTTTTTTAAGTTGTTTCAAGCATCAGCTTTCTAGTTCTCAAACACTACCTGCCAAAGGGTTTCTGCTTTTTCAAACTAAGCTGAACTGAGGAGGGGCACTGACCACAACTCTGATCTGTGACATATAACAAGTATCCTGTTTCTTGTATATTCTTGCTCATTTCTTGCTTATCTTGCTAGATTCCTCCTTCGTTTCTCGACCTCATAATTTGAAGCACTAAGAAACAGAATTTGTGTGTGGGGTGAGAAGATAGGGTCTATGACGAACCTTCGAACGCTCAAAATTTTGAACGTTACATGGTCGAGACCAAACGTTCGAAATATTAAGTGTTCGAAGATTGACTTTCAACAACACCGTACAGTGCAGATAGGGAGAATTTCCCTTTTCTGCACTGAAGTGCAGTCTCGGAGTTGGTATATATAAGTAGGGGGGGGGTGTGAGGGGTGCAGGGGGGCAAGCCCCCCTGCTCACGCTGTTAAAGTGTGTTTTTGTTTTTTTTTTTTTTTAATTTGATGTTCGAACATCTAAAATGTCGAACATTTGGTCTCAACCATGTAATGTTCGACATTTTGGATGTTCGAACATTTAACATAAACCCGAGAAGATTTATGCTTGAATAAAGGACTTTTATAAACATTAGTCTAATATCCCTAATATAAATTAAGAAAGTACACAGGAGCAAAGCAATGAAGGAGTGTAAAAAACTGTATCCCATAAACAGATCCACTCGCTGAAAGAAGTAATCCAAAACTCTCGAATAAGGAATTGTAGATATATTTATTATTGCATTGCAGGTTAGCGCTTTCGCTGTTAAGCTTCTTCAGACCTTATACAATGAATTAACTAAAAAACAGCTTTAAATACACAAAAGGGCGCCAAATTCAAGACCTAAAACACGCCTACCTCATTAATTATTACAATTTATATGACATAAATATCAGCTAACTGTGGTTAAAATTTCTATTATTAAGACCAATGCTTTAGTTAATTAAAAATGACAATAGAAATATATATACTTCTAAACTTAATATATAATATTTATGAACATGATTAAATAAATACAAGAATTAATATATGTACATACACAAAAATACAAATGTGTATAATGAAAATACATATATAAATAATATTTATATAAAAAAACACAATGATTTCTCTGCAATTAATGTGAACCAAATAGAATGCTTTTTATTTGACAGAGAAATGTAGCAGAAGTGCATCATTAAAATATATACCATTATTTATTATATTTCAAACTTCTCAATTTCAATAATGGTTTCAAAGGAACCTTACCATTGAGTCCTGGTGGCATATCAGATCTGAGTTTGATAATCCATTGTGTCTCCCTAGCTTCTGTATAGTTATCAATATCACCTCTCCTGTGTGTGGTGTAAATCTGTTCCAGAATCCTAAAAACAAAGGAGTGATTTGTACCTTCCTCATGGACATGCTTCGCTAATGCATTTTTTAAATTTCCTTTTCTAATGTGGTAAATATGTTCACGAATCCTGTCTCTAAGACAGCGATTCGTTTTGCCTATGTAGAACGCTTGACAGATTCTACACGATGCCATATATACCACATTCTTAGTCATACAATTCCCACTTGCCCTCATCATAAAATCACCTAGGCCTAATGGGTGTGTGAATGTGGATTCTGTTGAGATGTAAGAACAAAAATTGCACATATTACAAGCTTCAGTGTTAAACTGATCCATATATTGATTACTCCTGTCTAGTTTGGGGTAGCATAATAAGCTCTTCAAGTTCTTTTTATTCTTATAAACAAACTTAGGTTTGTCTCCAGTTATTCTTCTAATTTTCGGGTCCACTGATAAAACATGCCAGTGCTTAGTAAATATGTCTTTGATCGGACCTATGTCTTTAGTATAATATACTGGGAACACGATGTTATAATACAAATGATTTTCAGTCAATTACAGAAGACATGCCAGGTTTAAGGGCTATGAAAGCTAAACCCTACTTCTCCATTAATATAGAAGAACAAGGTGTCAACTGTATGGATGAAGTCATGATTAATGAAAATTTATGTAGGACCCCTCATCAAGTGTTGTTTATAAGAATAAAAAGAACTTGAAGAGCTTATTATGCTACCCCAAACTAGACAGGAGTAATCAATATATGGATCAGTTTAACACTGAAGCTTGTAATATGTGCAATTTTTGTTCTTACATCTCAACAGAATCCACATTCACACACCCATTAGGCCTAGGTGATTTTATGATGAGGGCAAGTGGGAATTGTATGACTAAGAATGTGGTATATATGGCATCGTGTAGAATCTGTCAAGCGTTCTACATAGGCAAAACGAATCGCTGTCTTAGAGACAGGATTTGTGAACATATTTACCACATTAGAAAAGGAAATTTAAAAAATGCATTAGCGAAGCATGTCCATGAGGAAGGTACAAATCACTCCTTTGTTTTTAGGATTCTGGAACAGATTTACACCACACACAGGAGAGGTGATATTGATAACTATACAGAAGCTAGGGAGACACAATGGATTATCAAACTCAGATCTGATATGCCACCAGGACTCAATGGTAAGGTTCCTTTGAAACCATTATTGAAATTGAGAAGTTTGAAATATAATAAATAATGGTATATATTTTAATGATGCACTTCTGCTACATTTCTCTGTCAAATAAAAAGCATTCTATTTGGTTCACATTAATTGCAGAGAAATCATTGTGTTTTTTTATATAAATATTATTTATATATGTATTTTCATTATACACATTTGTATTTTTGTGTATGTACATATATTAATTCTTGTATTTATTTAATCATGTTCATAAATATTATATATTAAGTTTAGAAGTATATATATTTCTATTGTCATTTTTAAAAAACTAAAGCATTGGTCTTAATAACAGAATTTTTAACCACAGTTAGCTGATATTTATGTCATATAAATTGTAATTAATGAGGTAGGCGTGTTTTAGGTCTTGAATTTGGCGCCCTTTTGTGTATTTAAAGCTGTTTTTTAGTTAATTAATTGTATAAGGTCTAAAGAAGCTTAACAGCGAAAGCGCTAACCTGCAATGCAATAATAAATATATCTACAATTCCTTATTCGAGAGTTTTGGATTACTTCTTTCAGCGAGTGGATCTGTTTATGGGATACAGTTTTTTACACTCCTTCATTGCTTTGCTCCTGTGTACTTTCTTAATTTACTTTATCATTGCTATCTACAACTGAGCATTAACTCCGAGCGGAAGATATTATCGTTTTAATATCCCTAATATGTTTAGAGATGCGTTCTTTTAACTGCCTGTTAGTTTTGCCTACACAGAAGCTGTAACAGCCTTGACAACATGCAATGTAAATAACATTTTCTGTTCTACAGTCTGCACAGAAATTGAGTTTGTATATTTTTTAACAGGATGCTTAAATGTTTGTCTCCCCCATATATATTTACAAATGGTACAAATCTTGCAAGAAATGGTACCCATTGTGAGGATTTTAGGTGAATGCGTTGATAAACACCCCATGCTTAAAATATGTTTCAAATTTTTGCGGTTTTTAAACGTAAACATGGGTGTCTCACCTATTTATCTAATAATGGGATCACTTTGCAAGATATTCCAGTTATGCTTTTTTATGTCACGTGTGTTCTGCATCACTTGTGTAGGTCAGTTAGATACGAGTTGGATTCCGCCTTTGAAGTTCATTCTTTGTCAATTGAATATCCTTCCATTGCTGCCTGAGATATGGTTTACCTCTAGTTCTCAACTTAATTTGCTTGTTTTTCTAATTTTTTAATGTTAGAACTTTTTTGAAGAAATTGTTTTAAATCTTGTGAAGCTTCTGCAAAGTCTGCATCTCTTGTATTAAGTCTGGAATAGTGAAGCAATTGCCCCTTGATATTAGGATACATATGTCCAGGGTGCATGCTGTCTCTGGTCAGTAGGTTTTCTTACAAGCTTTGTGATGGTAGTATTGATACCCTCATGCTCATTCAATTCTAGCTTAACATCCAAGAAATCAATAGATGTACTGGAGTAGTTCAAGGTGAAATGCATGAAGTTGGTGGTAGTTTCCAAGTACTGCACAAATTCACATAGTTGGTTTGAAGTTCCTTGCCATAAAATGAAGGCATCACCCACAAATCTTCTATAAAAACAAAGACGGTGGCTATATGGATTGTCATTCAGAATATATTTACTTTCCCAGAAAGCAAGAACCAAACTGGCATACGTGTTGGCACAGGGGGGTGCCCATGGCAAACCCCTATTTTTGCCAGTATACTTTGTCCTCATATATGAAGATGTTGTTTTCCAAGACCACATGCAATATTGAAAGCAAAAGGTCTATTTTCGCATGGGGAAAGAAATTATCTGTCAAAAATGTCTTAACAGTCGAAATGCCATATTCACTCAGAATGAAAGTAAATAGGCTATTTACATCTAGAGTCACCACATAAAGATCTTTATTGCCATTTAATGACAGTACACATATCAACAAATTCTCCAAGAAATCTTTGGTGTCCTTTAAAATACTAGGGGCTAAGAGAAAAACAGCCTTGAGCTCTCTCAAAGATGGATCAAGGTTCAGTTATCCAATTCTCACCTACTATTATAGGTCGTAATGGGGGATTCAGTTGGTCATTGTGTATTTTGGGAAGGCGTTTGATAATGGGTATCATAGGATGTGATACTGAGAAATATTCATAGAGCATTTTGTTGATTGTGGCAGTCATCAGTAATTCATAAAGATTGTCATGAATATCCTTCATCATTTTGTTGACTCCATTATAATTAATGACAAATATCACTTAGTAAAGGGTTCCTATGAGAATAGCAAAAGCTTAAAATAGTGAACGGTCTTTTGTCGAACTGAAAACAACAAAACCTGACAACGTTGAAGGCACGGAACAACGATTTTTTTTCCCGGGGGGGGGGGGGGATCGCTGGGCCCTTCTCGGGACTTTGCTGTTTTCTCCACTGTGGTATATTTAAGTTGGGGGGGGTGCATCAGGGGGTGTGGGGGCAAAGCCCCCCACTTTATTTTGTTTGTACATTTTATTTTTCTTTTTGGATCAGCAAATTTTTTCCCCGGGAAAACATTCACCGATCTGTGCGTTCGACACGGTTAGCTTTCGTGTTTTTCAGTTCGACAGAAGAGCGTTAGTTTTTTAAGCGTTCGCTCTTCTGATATAGAACCCTTAGCAAATCATGCATTTTATGTATATATTCTAACTTGTTCAGCTGTGATAAAAATTAAAGAATGCTCATTTCTTAGAGTGTGGAGAGCTTGTTTCTCATCCTTGGTCATATTATGGAAGGGATGTTTGCATTTGCTGGATTGAGAAATAATGTCAGTTTGACATAGGCTTTACGTATTAGTTTAAGGGTGTACATACTTATGCAACTAGCTTACTGCACATTTTTTATATTTTTCCCCCTAACAGATTTGTTTTTCAATTGAATTGCACAGGTTATACGTCACATTAAAGGTGGGCAAAGTTTTGAAATGATTTATTGTTGTCTCATTTTTTTATATCACAGAAATCTGGCATTTTAACAAGGGTGTGTACACTTTTGATATCCACTGTGTGTGTGTGTGTGTGTGTGTGTGTGTGTGTGTGTGTGTGTGTGTGTGTGTGTGTGTGTGTGTGTGTGTGTGGGGGTCTGCATTTTAACTATCCTTAAAAGAATAAACCTCTGTTTATGTACCGATACAATACCCATTCATCAAGTAGGTGCGGAAGAAGTATAATTTTTCTTTTTCCCATGATTATTAAAAAACAATCTAAAATATAGACTGTTGTAAACATATCAAATATATATTCATAAAGTGAACACAAAATAAATAGTTTGTGGGTATTCTAATGAATGTCAAGACATGTAATTTCCGTTTAGATTGCTATATGCACTAGGAACCATTATAGAAGAAAAGTACGGATTTCTAAGGTCAGTCCTAACACTTCATAGGTTCATATTAGGCTATCTGCCCGAGGGCATTTACAAGCCTAGCCCATCGTTTTGTGGCTTACGCCACCCCTTTAGTATGGGGAACTATACCCATTATTTTGCTGTGCCTCTGTCGAGCAGTGACACTGAGGTAATCCCTGGGGTATATCTGCGATCTCCCATCCATTGGTCAAGATTTCTCTTGAACAAGGCCAGCGAGGTGCTCTGCCTCACATATACCGGAATTTTGTTCCACAGCATAGGGAGTCTTTGGGTGATGAATCTATCCCTCCAGCACGCCTATTAATAGCCGTGTCGAGGTTTAAGTCTCCGCCTTGTGACTCTGATGGATCTAGATTTTTTGAGGTGAAGCATATTCATCAAATCTGGGTTTGACATGGCCTTGTATGTTAGGCAAAGGTCACCTCTGAGCAAGCGTGTTTTACTGAATAGAGCTGGAGTTCTTTCAGTCGGGCGGCATAGGACAGATTTTGAGACCCTTTATCCTTTTGGTGAGGAACTTTTGTGGCCTCTCCAGCTGCTGCAAGTGTCGGGTCAGATACATTCCGAATGGGGCATTGTACTCAATCATTGGTCTGATGAGTGATGAGTAAAGGAAGACCATGACCTCCCTTGATCTAGATGAGAATCCCTTCATGATAAGGTGGGCAATGTAGAAGGTCTTCCTAACTACTTTAGCTACATGGGTGTCGAATGACAGACTACTATCAACCTGGGTCCCCAGGTCTCTGATGACTTCTTCTGTGCTCAGTGGATTGCCACCTATTTGGTAGCTAGGGGTAACCTTGTTTTTCCCTAAGGGTATGACTATGCATTTTGGCATTTAACTTTAGGCCATGGCTCTGGCACCAGTTATCCGCTTCTGTAAGACCCTTCTGAAGGATATCTGTGTCAGATGTGTTTTCTACTATGGCCCAGTTTGCAGTCATCTGCAAACTTTGTCAGCCATAACCCTCCTGCGTTTGCTTGTACTTCGGAAAAGTAGATGCCAAACAAGAGTGGGCCCAGGACTGAGCCCTGTGGGACACCACTTGTGACAGGCTTTGAGTCTGACATGGCGCCAGCAACTCTGACCCTGTGGGTTCTGTCACTCAGCCAGTTTGCAACCCATCTTGTGATGTATGGGTTAACATTTAAGCTGATGAGTTTTTCAATGATACCCGAGTGGGGTATTGTATCGAAGGCCTTCGCCAGATCGAGGTAGGCTGTATGGACTGCCTTTCCTCAATGGCTTTGGTGACTGTTTCAAAAAGTCAACCAAGTTTAAAAGGCATGATCTGCCTTTGACAAAGCCAAACTGGGTTGGATCCAAAGTCTGCAAATTCCTATGTCTTTATTTATGAGGTCCATTATGATCCTCTCCATGGCTTTGCAGATAAGGCTTGTCAAGCTAATGGGCCGGTAATTTCCAGGGTCGGTGGAGGCACCGCCTTTGTGAAGTGGGACCACAGTTGCAGTGCGCCACTCCTGGCACGTATCCAGAGGTAAGACTTTGATTAAACAGCTGTCCTAGCTGTGGGTTTAATTCCTCATTGAGTTCGTGGAGCACACAGCCGGGGACACCATCTGGTCCCATGGATGCTGTGTTTTTGCTTTGGAGAGAGCAGTTCTCACTTGGGCGTTGGAAATTTTTGGGGGCTGCAATCATTTGGTATAGATATCTCTCCTTTGGGAGTTTGCACTGAACCTGTCAGCCAGTATGTTGGCAATGTCTGTAGGATCAGTAATCTTCACATCATTTTGAACTAGTTCTGAGCATATCTGGGAGTTTCCTCCCAGGTTTCTAACATAGCTAAAGAAGGCCTTACGATTGTCTTTTGAGTCTTTAGCTATTTTTCTCTCAAAATTTGCTTTGGATGATTTTATGAGAGCTCTTCGTTTTTTACTTATAGTGATCAAGGGTGTCTTACCTTTTAAGGATTTTGCTCTATCTTGTAGTAGCTTCCTCCTTTGTTGTAGAGTTTGTTTATGGCTGGGGTCCACCAGACTGGACGCTTGCCTTTGGTACAAAGAGTCTTTGTTTTGCTTGGGATTGCCTTATCCATGCAATCCTGCAGGTGCTGGTAGAAGGCATTTGTAAGTGATTTAGCGGCTTGAGTACTGTTTTCCGCCAGCTCGGGGGCCTTAAAGGAGATCACACTAGTCTTTAGAAGTGTGAAGTCGGCTTTCGAGAAGTTCTTTACTGTGGTCTTTTATTTCAGGTGGGGTGGGATGAGGACCTCCAGCGAGATTAGTTTGTGATCTGATCTCACCAGTGAGGGGTATACTTCCGGTGTTGAACATTGTGCTCCCATGTTCGTGATGATGAGATCAAGTATGTTATCTCCTCTTGTGGGGATGGTGACTAGTTGTTCCATGGCATTTGAGTTTATGAATTCCAGGAACTTTTGGGCTAGGGTGTTTGGGCTTGAGTAGTGTTCCCAGTCTATATTAGGGTAATTGAAGTCACCTAGTATGATGGTGTTTGGTGATACATTTATCCTCTAGTGTTTTCAGGAAGGCCATGTGGGGTTCCTGAGTTTGTGAGGGTGGCCTGTAACATGCTACAATTTGCAGAGCAGTCTTGCCTATGGTTAATTGCACCTGGATGGTCTCTGATGCATCGTATGCTGTTACCAGTCTTGAGGTGTGGGTGTCCTTGATGAATATGGATACCTCCTCTCCTTTCTTGGTATTGTCCGGATTTTGGGGCCGGAACGCATGGTATGAGGTAAAACCTGATAGTGCTGGGGTGCTCTCAGGAGCCTTGAACCAGGTTTCTGTCACAGCACAGACATCGATGTTCTCCATACTGAGAAGGGCCTCGAGTGCGTGCATTTTGAGATTTAGACTTCTGGCATTGAGCAGCATTACCCTTAGTTTTTTCCTTTTTGTGTTCTAGGGTGGTAGGTTTAGAATTTGAGCCTTGCCTAAAAAGGCACTATGGGGTGGCAAGAGCCTTTGCCAATATCCGAATCCCAGGGTGACAGGTGCAAGCCGTCCCTCAGCGTGGCTTGTCCAGCATGTCATCCCAGGCAGACAGACACTGGATCCCCTTTGAATGACACCAGAAGTTAAGCCAATTGTTAAAGCTGATCATCTTATCTCTGTATTGTGGCATCATTCTTGGTGAAGGTAGGATACTGCTCAAGGTCAGGGTCATACCTGCCTGGGCTACATAATCAGAGAGCTCCTCAATGTCTCTTTTCATGTAGTCCAAGGAGGTGCGTCTCAGGTCGCTTTACACCAGCGTGGACAATGACTGAGTCATATTTGTACCTGCTGTTGAGAGACCTGAGTGCTTGCGTTATGTGGCGGATTCTAGCCGACAGGCAGCTTACTGTGACCTTCTCCTTACTCAGTCTGGTGAGCGGGACGCCAGTGTGTCTGACTATGGAGTCACCAATGACTAGTGTGTCTGGCATTGTGTTTGGCCTTAAGGGCTGTGACTGTTTGACACTCTGACTGTGAGGTCTATGTGTTGCAGGTGTTGTGTTCTGAGGTGGTGGTTGTTTGGGTGTCTGCTTTGGTGGCCTCTGCTGTTTTGGTAGATTTTTGATCAGAGCCTCGAGTATGTCTTTGTGTGTTTATGTGTATGATTTGAGGTTGTGATGGTACTATGTGAGACTGGGTCTATAGTGTGTGTGGTAACCTTCTCCTCCTGACTGGTCTTGCCAGTCCTATGTTGAGAGAGCTCAGCCTCCAGTTTGGCCGTATAGTTGCATCTCTCACATGTATTTGTGTTTTGTGGGAGGAGGAGAGGGTTGTCTGTGTACATGAGGCAATTGTAACATTGCCTCAATATTCCCAGGTTCACCAGTTGAGCAGGAGAGGACACTAGCAACTGATCCCTCGACATGCTAGAAGGACTAGACAAAAATACTTTGAAAGAGATTCCGGGGGATGTGGGTGACCGAGAAATGGGGGTTTGGCTTTTTGGGGTGCTATCTATAAGAGTGCCGTATCAAGGAAATAAGTGCTGTAGGACCAAATGTTAGGTTAAACAGATAGAGAATAGTCTACTTGGAGTCAAGTAGAGATGATCTTTTTAGTTAAAGGATACGCTGATTAGGTCAGTAGTATAGTTTGAGGAAGGTAGTTTTAAGGGGACATTAGAAGAGTGGACTTTAGGTAGCCGAATAGTTTAAACCTGCTTAACGCGCTGCCCTAGTGTGCGACGGGCCGCTTTTATAGCAGGGGCTGAAAAGAGCTAGGAATTGGCCCAAAGCGACCAATGGGCTACTAGTTTCTGGCTGAAACCTTACCAAAACAGACAGAAAGGTTGCTCAGTGCTTCTCACTCCCACTGGTAAGCAAAGAAACTTCCCTCCTCCCAAGCAAGGCAATGAATCAGTAACAGGAACTAAAATACACAGTCCAGGGATCAGCAAATCTGAAACTGGACTACTCTACTTAAGCAAGGCGGGAAAACAAGAGAGATATATATATATTTTTTTGCTTTTGTTTTTTTTTCTTTAACACAGACAGGGAAAAATACAGTCAGTAAATGCTTTAAATGCTAAAACTCGGCTAGCGCACTTTAGTGTGTAGCCTACAGAAACAATTAGCAACAATTACTATCTCTAAGTGCAGTAAACAATGTAGCAATGCAGAACTTCCCAAAAACAGGCGAAATGCAGTCGCTCGCTTATTCACAGAGGTAACATTAAAACATTAAAACATTGTAACATTAAAAAATATACCAACAGTTTTATAATTTTATATCACATAGTGAGACAATAAATACAAATTTTCAGTATGTATTACACCCGATATATGTTGTGCACGCATTCTAGCTGCAAGAGCTTTTTGAGGAGAACCACTACCAGTTCCATTAGGCCATCAAAATAAAGTAAGAACCTGACTGGCCGACATACTGGTGACTTGTAATAGTCATTTTGTTTTTATTTTCAGCCTATGATGCCATATTATTTTTAGTTGACTTTGTGGCAGCTAATACATGTCTCATCATGTTGCTTTTAAATATAAGCTAAAACATCAAAGGTATCTCTGTACGTTGACAAAGATTATCAGAGTTTGATTGCTGCACTACTGTATTTGTCTCAGCCATTCCAGATGAATTGGACCAATTAGTTATTTTAGTAGTCAGTTTTGGCGGCCACGGTGGTGCAGTGGTTAGCATTGTTGCCTCACAGCAAGAGGTTCTCCAGTTCGATCCTCGGCTGGGGTGCCTTCTGTGCGGAGTCTGCATGTCCTCCCTGTGGTCGCGTGGGTTTCCTCCGGTTGCTCCGCTTTCCTCCCACATCCCAAAGACATGCTGCAGGTGGATTGGATACTCTAAATTGGCCCTAGGTGTAAGTGCCTTCTGTGGAAGGTTGGGCACCGGGCTGGCAACTCGACACTGTAAAACTCCACTGCCAATCATGAGCGGACAGCTGATCCACTGTGGCGACCCCTAACCGGGAAAAGCCGAAAGAAGAAGAAGTATTTAGTCAGTTTTATTTTTAAACACTGAAGATTTTTGACATTTTTAAAGGCAACAATCTGAAGTTTTCTCTAAGTTCTTGGTTGAGAAAGTATACAATTATCTGACTGGCTCTCATGGAAATGGCTTATTCTAAGCTATATATTTTTTGTACTATGAACATGTTCCTCATTTATAAATATATACTTTGACACAATAGTTTTAATTAATTCTTTGGACGCTAGCAAAATATTTTAAACTTACAATAGGAGCTTCCTTTGAGGAATACAGAAATATGTATTGATCAGATTCATTTTAAGCTAAACAACTATGTTACCAGATTTTATATGTAAATTATGTTGTACTGTGTTACATTTTCTAACAATCTGAATATGTATTTTCTGTACTTTTTGGATTAATGTTTTACTAAGTTTTAGAATTGGTACGATGGACTCTATTTGTCATCAATATATAT
Organism: Protopterus annectens; assembly: GCF_019279795.1. Lineage (NCBI taxonomy): Eukaryota > Metazoa > Chordata > Ceratodontiformes > Protopteridae > Protopterus > Protopterus annectens. Next base: position 325,222,677 of record NC_056740.1, on the reverse strand, counting down.
ATATTTTTTTTATTACTGGCTAATTCTTAGCCCTATTTAGTATGTCAACAATTGGTTTGATGTTTTTGGCACCAGAATGGAAGAAAAGTGATTGGTTACTACTATACTTAAATATCTGTGTTTGTTATTCAGGTTTGATCTGAAGAAGGGTTTTTCAGCCGAAAGCGCTTATCTGTTATTATAAAGACATTCCATTCCAGCTGTGGTGGTTTTGGAGTTCTATTTTGGACTTGCATTGGCATATATTTTTGGATACCTTACCTCGGTGACCTTCATTCTAGCTTTTTTGTGGATTTATACATTTTATATATATATATATATATATATATATATATATATATATATACACACACACACACACACACACACACACACATATATATATATATGTATACAGTTCCCCGTCATATGATCGAATTTCTCTAAACTCGAAAGTCATAAACTCGAAATCAGAATCTCGAATTTAGAGAAACTCGAACATATGAAAGGGACAAAAAAAAATCACCATTCAAATGTTTTTGCAGGAGGGCTTTGCCCCCCTGAAACCCCCACACCTCCCCTACTTACATATACCTACTCCGAGATCGCACTATAGTGAAGGAAAAGGAAATCTCCCATTCCACGCTATACGCGTAAGCACAAATCAAAGGATTTTCCATCCCTCTGCTATAGTGCGGTCACGGAACATTCACATTTAAACTGCTAGGGTACAGGGTGACGTGGCCCCCTGCAATAAGGTAAGTTAAGTTTTTATTTTTTTTTAAACCAAAGGCTCCCATTCACAATTACAAGTTAATGAAAGTTTGAGATTCTGGTCTCGGGATTATGAATTTCGAGCTTCCATCCATTCAATCTTGTGAAGGGGAACCATGTACACACACACACACACACACACACACACACACACACACACACACACACACACACACACACAATTCATCACAGGTGACATTGCCTTTGACAACCATTTTCAATAAACAAACCATTGTATGCAAACTCATTCACAACTATTTATTTACTTATCCCTTTGTTAGTCTCACTAGGTTAGTAGCCTCTCTTCAGGGGAGAAAATTTGGCTAGGGCATCAGGGAACTTCCCCTACCTCTTTTCAGATCATACAGGGACACGATCTGGTGTTATATTTCCTGTCTTCTGGTTAGGGCACAGAGGCAGCTCAGAGAAGCGGGAAGTTTGAAAAAAAATGGAGGAGAAAGTGTTTTTGGTGTGTTTAGAGTGAAAGAAGCCTTTAATCAAACAGCTGAAATGGTAGATGCGGTATAAGAAGAATTTGAGGTTACATAAGTATGGAGGGATCAGGAGGAGAGTAAAGAGAGTGGTGAAATATCGTGTAAAAGGCAAAATTTGGGAACTGCAGTGGATACAGCAGATTCGGAAGTGGTTTTTCAACAAAATTTGTTTGTATCTGAAACTGCAACACTCTTTTCTCCCCGGGACTCCACTGAAAATGGGCTCATTCCAGGCCCAGTGGACTTTTCTGGTTAACAAATAGAATAAATAAGTAAATAATTAGTGTGGAAGGAAGAGGGAATTGGTTACATACTGGCAATAATCGAAGACATGTTTTCTGTGTGGTAAAGAGGACCATTTAATTAACAACTGTGATAAAAGGAAATATTTCATCTATGGCAGAACAGGTCATGGAAGTAAAAAATGTCAACAAAAATATATAAAGTGGGAAAAAATAGGGCATTCGTGGATGGACTGCAATGATGCAGAAAATGATACACAGCTAACATCAGAACAAAATAGGGAAGATGTCTTAGTAGACAACACAAAAGGAGCACAGCAAGAAAAAATGATTGAGACTGATGGGAATGAAAGTAAACGAAAATATAAAGGAAATGAAAAGTAAAGATGTGGAAATACAGGAAGACGCAAGTAATTCAAGTGATGAAAGGGATGCTAAATGGATAAAAGAAAAAAGTAAAATAAGTTCTACTGGAAAAAAAGTGTGAAAGACAGAAAACGCAAATTAAAAAAATATAGGTATAGGAGGAAATAAGAAAGGGAAAGGATAAAAGTAACAAAACCTATTTCACAAATTGAAAATCCTAGCCATTAATGCAAATAGTTTAAAGAATGTTCAACGAAGGCTAGGTATTTTGGAATGGCATAAAAGGATAGATATGGGCATTATAGTACTAAGATACAAGAAAAACAGAAGATGGAAGAATGCAAGTTAATGGGCTATGGGAAGGCAAAGTTATACGAAATCTAGGAAATGAAAAATGTTCAGGTATAGCAATTGTATGTAAAGAATGCACGGACTATTATACATTAGTAGTATTAGGAAAAATAGATATAACACAGAATAATCAAATGTACAGGATAATTGCACTCTATACATACACTATACAAAAACAAAGAGACATTATATTTTCATGTTTAAGAAAATACTTGACTATGTGAGTGTAAATATGCAAGAAATAGTCGTGGGTGACTTCAATTGTGATCCAAGACATAAGCAAAAAGGGTCAGATGTAAAAGTTATGTTTGATGTGGTTAAAAGTTGTAAAATGTTTTTGTGGTAAAACAAACACTGGACATACAGAAGGAGTAATGTTAAGAACAGAAACGGATTACTTTATAGTAACAGACAGCTAACATATATTACGTCAAGGAGTTAAAAATTCGAGGTTTCTCAGCTAATGCAGCAATCTAGATAGAAATTCAAGAAAGAATAGGTTGCATAAGAATAGACAGAGGTATAAAAAGAATGAATGAATCAAACTTAATGAGCCAGTAAAGGAAATAATACATCAGTTATGGCTACATCATATAAGCAGGAGAGGATTTTATAGAGACTGGACACGTTGATGGATCACTTTAAAAGAACAATATAAGAGATTAGAATGGCAAAGGACAAAAAGAATACAAGATAGTGAAAATATAAAAAGAAGTCAGTAATCAAGTCTTTAGCTGTATATTGGACAATAAGATAGAGTTTCTAGAAAAACAATGTTATATGAAATGAACCAAGAAAAAAATTGAAACAAAGATTTTTACAAGGAAGAAAGTGAGTAACACCATATCTAAGTAAAATGGTTAAAGAAAAAAAATAAGAGAGTTAAGGAATGAGGAAGGAAGTATAGTGGATTCACAAAAAGAAATTATGCAATAGACGACACAAAGTAAAATGTATTGAAAAAGTACAGTTGTGTACACTTACCATAAATGTAGATGTTCGAGTGTATTCACTGTTGCAGTCATTACATTTGGGTAATCTATTGGCAGGTTGCCCTCAGGTCGGCCTGAATTCCAAAGTCTTGGGTCCTGCGTCGGTTGCTCTCTCCTCTTCCATGACGTCAGGTTGCCAGGGGTATAAAACATGCAGCCGATGCCATTTTCTTTAGTTTTTGGTACCCCCAAAAAGGTAGCAAAAAAAAAAAAATAAAATAATAATAATAATAATATATATATATATATATATATATATATATATATATAATATACACACACACACACACACACACACACACACACACACACACACACACACACAATATAAACTTTACCTTCATCTACAAGCAAATAACACCACATAGGTTGTAGAAGATAGAGAAGGAAAGATAAACTGTAGAAAGACACGGGGATGGCGGGAGGGTAACCTGGACTGCAACAGTGAATACACTCGAACATCTACATTTATGGTAAGTGTACACAACTGTACTATGTTCTTCGTGTTTCATTGTTGCAGTCATTACATTTGGGTAGAATCCCAAAGCTATGGTTGGGAGGCTGGAACTAAACAGCATTAGGTGGGGCTATAAGGCCCTGCAGCACTGCAGTGGCAAAGCCTGCCCTGGACTTACAGTAGAGAGGCAAATGGTAATGCTTTGTAAAGGTGTGAACAGAACTCCAAGCAGCAGCCTCTAGAAAGTCTTTGGTTGGTACTCCTCTGAGAAAGGCTGCTGAAGTTAGCTGCAGCTCTGGTGGAATGAGACATAATGCCCTTGGGCACAGGTTTACCATGGTGTAAGTAGCAGACACGGATGCAGTGGCTTATCCACTTTGAAATAGCCTTTCCTTCCGATCCTGCAGCATATGACACTAGTAATCGCTCAGTTTTTCTTAGAGCTTTTGTCCTGCTCAAGTAGAATCTTAGCTGTCTGTGAACGTCCAAGGAATGCAGAATTCTCTCCCCCTTGTTCTGTGGATATGGATAAAAAGTTGGCAGATGTATCGTTTGGTTAAGAGCCACACTGGAAACCACCTTAGGCATAAAAGTAGGATTTGTCCTCAGACACGCCCTGTCTGGGTAAAATGGCTCTCCAACCATGAGGACCTGTAGCTCTGAAACTCTTCTTGCTGATGTAATTGCTAGTAGCATAGCTGTTTTCCATGATAAGAACTTTAGATCAGCGGTAGCAGCTGGTTCAAATGGAGGCAGGGTGAGCTTTTCCAACACATAACTGAGGTCCCATGCAAGTAATGGTAATCTTCTAGGAGACCTTAAAATTTTAGCTCCTCTAAGATACTGCTTTAGTAAAGGATGAGAGAAGATTGGTGGCTCTGTATTGTAATGAGCCAAAATGGCACAGGCATGGATTTTAATTGATGAGAAAGATAGGCCTTTGTCAAGCATCTCAGTTAAGTATTGTAATATCTGAGGAATATTTGGTTCTGCTGTATCAGTTCCTTGTGCTTGATTCCAAGCACAGAATCTCTTCCATTTGTCAGCATAAGATTTTCTAGTAATAGGCCTTCTGGCTTCCAAAATGACATCCACCATAAGCTTTACTGAGAGGTGTTGTTTGTATAACTACATGATCAGCCATGCTGCCAGGTTCAGTGTCTGTAGTTGACTGTGCAGGATCTGATTGTTTTGCTGGGACAGTAGTTGAGGTCTTTGAGGTAAGGTCCAAGCTGGGTATTGAGACAAGTTCCTTAGGATTGGGTACCAGTATTGGCGGGGCCAGTCCGGGGCAATTAGTATCATCTTTGGCTTCTCTTGTCTGACTTTTAGGAGGACCTTGGGGAGAAGAGGCAGAGGAGGAAAGGCGTAAACTGATAGGTTTTTCCAACTGAAGGATAGGGCGTCCACTTTCCATGCTTGTCTGTGATAAGTCCTTGTGCAGAATCTTTTTAATTGATAATTTTGAGGAGAGGCAAATAGATCTATGTCTGGGCTCCCCCATTTCTCTATCATGCTGAAGACTTGTGGATTTAGTTTCCACTCGTGAGGATCCAATAAGGTTTCTGCTTAAATCGTCTGCCAGAGTATTTTGCTTTCCTGGCAGGAATTGAGCTTGAAGATGTATTTGGTAGGTCAAAGCTGTGTCCCACAGTGCCATGGCTAATCTGCAAAGGGGGTATGTGTGTGTGCCCCCTTGTTTATATACCACATGACCGTGGTGTTGTCCATCTTTATCATTAGTTGTCCTGGATGAAGTAACTCCTTGAAGGCTGTAAGGGCATTTAAAACAGCTAGCATCTCTTTCTGGTTGATATGTAGATGCATTTATTTTGGGGTTCATATGCCCTGAATGCATCTTCCTGCCATGTGGGCCCCCCAGGCATAATCTGAAGAGTCTGTTATGGTTTGGCTGGCAGGGGGTAGAGTGAAGGCCCATCCCATGTTTTGGTGACATGCCTTTGCCCACCATAGAAACTCCTGTTGTAGGCAGGGAATGAGAGGAATCATCGTTTCCAGACTGTGTGAATGTTGACTCCATAAACTTTTGTACCATTGAAGTTTCCTCATATGCAGTCTTGCATATGGAATTAGTAGGATGCCATGAAGCCCAGAGCCTGCAGAATTTGCCTTGCAGAAGACTGGGTTATTGTTGCCATCTGTATGAAGTAAGAAGCCAGTTGCCTTTGCTTGTCTGGCATGAGGTAAGCCATCTGGGCAGTTGTATCCAAGCTTGCACCCAGGAATGCTATCTTTTGAGAGGGTAACAGTTGAGAATTTCTTTTCGTTTAGTGTGTACCCTAGGCATGTTAGAAGCCTTTTCACAAACGCCAGGTGTCAAAGAAGAGTGTCCTTGTTCTCTGCTTGAATGAGATAGTTGTCTAATTAATGATATATTTGTATACTTCTTTGTCTGCAAAATGCAATTACTGGTGCCAGGCACTTTGTAAAGTCCCTGGGTGTAGTAGATAAGCCAAAGGGCAGTGCAGAGAATTGGTAATTCATTAAGCCAGCCTTGAATCTGAGGCATCTTCTGCACGACTGTCTTATTGGGACATGCATGCAGGTATGCCTCTTTTAGGTATAAAGACACCAGCCAAGCATTAATGCCCAGCATGGGCAGAAGCTGCTGCAAAGTCAGCATTTTGAATTTTGGAATGTCCAGGTATGTGTTCAAAAAAAAAAAAAAAAAAAAAAATCGATAAATCCAGTACTGGCAGCCAGGCCTTGTCCTTTCTGGGTACCAAGAACAGTCTTCCTTTTTCCTGTTATGGTACTGTCTGAATGGCCCCCACATCCATGAGGGAAGTAGCCTGTTTCTGTGCCTCTGCCCATTGACTTTTTGGCAGATCTGGCCAACCATCTGCTACTGGCAGAGTGTGGAAATGGAATCTGTATCCCTGTGATACGATGTTTAGTACCCACTTGTCCTGGGTTATTAACTGCCAATTTTGAGCAAAAAGTGCTAATTTTCCCCCTGTGGGTGCTGCCAAAAGACAAGTGCTTGGTGAAGGCAGAAGGAAGTCATTAGGATTGCTTTCTGTTGGTTTGCGCTTTATCTCCTTCAGATTTGGAGGGGGATGCACCCCATTGCTTTGACCTGTATGAGTCTTGCGCCTGGTATCTGGAACGCTTAGGGCATCTGGATTTGGATTTGCCCCTTTGAGCTCCGTCTGACACAGGAAAGGACCAATTTTTTGTAGGCCAGTGTCTACTGAATCTTGGTGGCTGCACTTGTAAGAAGTCTTTAACAGTTTGCATAGAATTGGCTTTGTCTTCCATTTTCTTTAAAACCTCTTCTGCCTTAATACCAAACAGAGAATCATGCTGTAAAGGTGCATCTAGTAATTTAGCTTTAACATGATCAGGCATTTTTTTTTTTCTTTAACTAGGCATGCCTCCTAATCACAGATCCAGTAACTGCGGCCCTGCAGGAGGCCTCTAAAGAATCAAAAAGTACAGTTTTGTACCTACCATAAATGTAGATGTTCGAGTGCTAATACAGCTGCAGTCATAACAGATGAGTTCTCCTGCCGTCAGGCGGGCCCTCAGTCGGCCGAATTCCAAAGTCTAGGTCCGGCGTCGGTTGTCGTCGCTTCTTCCCTGACGTCAGTGCGCCAGGGGTATAAAAGAACCAGCCGACGCCATTTTCTTCAGTTTTTGCCCCCAGAAGGAAGGCAATACATAAATTTGTGTAATAAAGCAATGCAATATAATCAAAATACAGTAGTTGCTAGCAAATGCACCATAAAAGAATACCCCAATCAGGTTGTGTGAGGAGGTGTTAGTCAACAGGCCTGTCCCAAGAGGGGAAGGAGGGAGGGAAACCTGGACTGCAGCTGTATTAGCACTCGAACATCTACATTTATGGTAGGTACAAAACTGTACTATGTTCATCGTGCATACAGCTGCAGTCATAACAGATGGGTAGAATCCCAAAGCTAAGAAAGGGGTGGTAGGCACTAAGTGGAACTAGGAGGAGCCAGAATGCCCTGCAAGACTGCAGTGGCAAAGCCTGCTCTAGTTTTGGAGCATAAAGGTAGGTGGTAGTGCTTGGAGAAGGTATGCACAGAACTCCAAGTGGCTGCTTCCAAAATATCTTTGGTAGGAACTCCTCTGAGGAAAGCTGCAGAGGTGGCTGTGGCCCTTGTGGAGTGAGATCTGATGCCTGCAGGTACAGTTTTACCATGAAAAGAGTAACAAAAGTGTATGCAGTGGGCTATCCATTTTGAGATTGTCTGTTTGGAAATTGGCTTCCCTTGAGCTCCTATAGCATAGGACACAAAGAGCTGTTCTGATTTTCTGAAAGGCTTTGTTCTGTCCAAATAATAACGCAGCTGTCTGTGGATGTCCAAGGAATGTAGTAGTCTCTCCCCTTTGTTTTGAGGATTAGGGTAAAAGGTAGGTAAGTGTATAGCCTGATTCAAAGCTACCCTGGATACCACCTTTGGCATAAAGGACGGGTTGGTTCGTAAGGAAACTCTGTCCTGATGGAAGATGATAAAAGGCTGCACAGCCATGAGGGCTTGTAGTTCCGATACCCTACGAGCTGAGGTGATAGCCAGAAGGAAAGCTGTTTTCCAGGACAAATATTGCAGATCTGTTGAGGCAGCTGGCTCAAAAGGAGGCAAGGTCAGCTTTTCTAGAATGAAATTGAGATCCCAAGTAGGTATTGGTTGTTTCCTTGGGGGTTTTATATTCTTAGCCCCTCTGAGGAACTGTCTTAAGAGGGGGTGAGAGAATAAAGGTGGAACAGTGTTGTATTCTGCAGAAATGGCTGAGGCATGGATTTTGATGGAGGAGAATGAAAGTCCACTGCTTAGCAGCTCAGCTAGATACTGTAATATTGGAGGTAAATTCAGTTTTCCAGGATTCTAGCCCTTTTTCTCATTCCAGGCACAAAAAGTACAGTTTTGTACCTACCATAAATGTAGATGTTCGAGGATTCCCTTGCTGCAGTCCACAATGATAGTCCCCAGTCGGAGAGTATAAGGCTGTTGTCATGGACTGGCTTCCATGCGTCCAGCATGACCGTTTTCTTGCCCCAGATGTCAGAAGACCCAAAAAAAACAACCTGCGTACAATATATACAGTAATATATAAGCATGTAAACTCACCTACACAACCACCCTGAAACACAAGGGTAAATGGACTGCAGCAAGGAATCCTCGAACATCTACATTTATGGTAGGTACAAACCCTTGCTGCAGTCCTGACAATTGGGTAGAATCCCAAAGCAGAGGTAAGGGAGGCTGGCAAATTATAAAGTAGCAGGAGCTGACAACATGCCTTGTAAAACAGCGGTGGCAAAACCAGCTCTAGTCTTAGAGTATAGGCAGGTGATAATGCCTAGAGAAAGTATGCACTGAACTCCAAGTAGCTGCTTCCAGAATATCCTTAGTTGCCACCCCCCTTAGAAATGCTGTTGAAGTGGCAGTAGCCCTAGTGGAATGAGGTCTAATCCCAGCTGGAACCTCTTTGCCATGATGGGAATAACAAAATGCAATGCAAAAGCCAATCCACCTAGAAATAGTTTGTTTTGACACAGGCTTGCCCTGTGAACTTAAAGCAAAAGAAACAAGTAACTGCTGAGACTGCCTAAAATCTTTAGTCCTGCTCAAATAATAACGCAATTGCCTGTGTACATCTAAAGTGTGCAAAATCTTTTCCCTTTATTTTGAGGATCTGCAAAAGCAAATGAATAGTTTGGTTTAAAGCCACACTAGAAACCACCTTAGGCATAAAGGAAGGATTAGTACGTAATGATACCCTGTCCTTATGGAAAATCAAAAAGGGCTCTACTGCCATAAGGGCCTGCAACTCAGACACCCTTCTTGCAGAAGTAATAGCCAACAGAAAAGCAGTCTTCCATGACAAATATTTCAATTCAGCAGTAGCTGCAGGCTCAAGGTTGTAGAGTAAGTTTTCCAACACAAAATTGAGATCCCAAGCAGGAGTAGGAGCTCGTGGGGGTCTTATATTCTTTGCCTCTAAGAAACTGCTTGAACAAAGGATGAAAACAAAGGTGGGTCACAATCATAGTGAGCTGAAATTGCTGCAGCATGAATCTTTATGGAAGAGAAAGACAAACCTTTGTCCAATAATTCAGTAAGATATTGAAGAGCCACACTCAAATTAGGCTCTGAAATCTCCAAATTCTTTGCTGTACTCAAAATAAAAATCTCTTCCATTTTTCTCCTAGTACTAGACCTTCTAGCTTCCATAATCACATTTAAAACTTGTTGAGGAAGCTGAGACCTACCATGCTTCAACACAGAATATGCCAAGCTGTGAGATGAAGAGATTGAAGCTTGACATTGAGCAGATGACCGTCCTTCTGAGATAACAGATGAGGAATCAGAGGTAAAGGCCATGGAGGCTTCTTTACAAGACTCCTTAGAAGTGGGTACCAGTGTTGCGAGGCCAATCTGGAGCTATCAAAATCATCCTTGGCCTGTCCTGTCTGACCTTTAGTAATACCTTTGGAAGAAGAGGTAGAGGTGGAAAGGCATAGACATGAAGGTTTTCCAACTGAAAGACAGAGCATCCACTTTCCAAGCTGTGTGATGAAACCCTTTGTGCAATACTTTGGCAGCTGGTGGTTTAGTGGAGAAGAACAGATCTATGTCTGGAGTTCCCCATGACACTGTCAATTTCTGAAATACATGAAGATCCAGTTTCCACTCGTGGGGATCCATGATTTGTCTGCTTAATACATCTGCTAGGGAGTTCTGTGCTCCTGGCAGAAACCTTGCCTGAAGAGTCAGTTGCAGGCTTAGCAGTCTCCCATAAAATCATTGCTTGCCTGCATAGAGGATAAGAATGTGTTCCCCTGCTTGTTGATGTACCACATGACAGTTGTGTTGTCTGTCAGAATCAACACCTGCCCTGGAAGAAGTAACTCCTTGAACGCCATCAATGCAAACTGGACTGCTAACATCTCCTTCATGTTGATATGTAGATGCTGTAGTCTGGCAGGCCACTTGTCTTGTATCCACTTTCCATTTAGATGAGCTCCCAAGCAGTGTCCGGGGCATCTGTCGTAAGAATCTGACTCGCCTCTGGCCGGGTCACAGAGAGTCCCTTGTTTAGGTGACATTCCTGAGCCCACCACAAGAATTCCTTTTGAAGGCAAGGTATTATTTGAATGACAGTGTCCAAATCTTGGCAGTGCTGTGTCCATACATTTTTGAGATACCATTGCAGCTTCCTCATATGCAGTTTGGCATTGGGAAGCACCAGAATACAAGATGCCATGAACCCTAATGCTTGAAGGACTGTCCTTGCAGTCAGCACGGACTGATGAGATAGTTGGTGGAAGTAAAGTGACAGACTCTTTTGTTTGTCCGGGGTTAAAAAGGCCATCTGGGCTGCTGTATTCAGTCTCACACCCAGAAAGCACATGTCTTGAGAGGGTACTAGACTGGACTGTATTCACAGAATACCCTAGGCATCTTAGCACTGCTATGACATATTCCAGATGCTGTAGAAGGTGTTCCTTTCTTGAGCCAGAATCAGGCAGTCGTCCAAGTAAGGATAAATTTGAATGCCTTGAAGCCTGAAGTAAGCTATCACTGGAGCCAGAACCTTTGTGAATACTCTGCAGTAGATAAGCCAAAGGGCAATGCAGAGAACTGATAATGAAAATCTCCAGTTCAAACCGCAGATACTTTCTGCAACTTAGCCTTATGGGCACATGAAGGTAAGCTTCCTTGAGATCCAAAGTTACCATCCAGTGATCCTTGCCCAGCAGAGGTAACAGTTGCTGTAACGTCAACATCTTGAACTTGGGAATGTCCAGATAAGTGTTGAGGATAGATAAATCCAAAATTGGTCTCCACGTGTTCCCCTTCTTTGGTACTAGGAACAGGCGAGAATAAAATCGAAGCCCCTTCTGACACAGGGACTGGCTGAATAGCCCTATCTGGAGTAACTGAGAAACTTGCTTGTGAGCCTCTTTTCTTTGTGGAGGAGGAACATCTGGCATGCCTTTGAAAGGGGCATTGTGTGGAAATAAAATCTGTACCCGTGATGAATGATATCCAGCACCCATCTGTCTTGAGTGATTAAATCCCAATTTCTTTGAAAAGAGACAATCTTCCTCCCAAAGGAGCTGCCAGACGAGAGTCCACTGGCAGCTGAAAAGGCAGGTCATTGGTTCTGAAAGGACTGACCCCTGCCCTCACCAGAAGTCTGAGCAGGTGAACTGTCTGATCTAGGCCCCTTGAGCCCTGCCCCTACCACGTCTAGACCTACCCCTAGACTGGGAACCATAACTTAGCAGGCCAATTTCTACTAAACTGAGGCTGCACCTGCAAAAAATCTTTAACAGTCTGCATAGACTTAGCTTTGTCCTCCATTTTCTTTAAAACTGCTTCCACAGGCGGTCCAAACAACACATCAGACTGTAAAGGAGCATCCAAAATCCTGGTCTTAACATGCTCAGCTAAATTCTGATCCTTCAACCAAGCATGTCTGCGAAGAACAGAACTAGTAGCAGCCACCCTCGAGGAGGCCTGAACAGCATCAAAACCACACTGCAAAGAATGCTTACCCACTTGTTCAGACACATGAACCAAATCCAGCAATTCTTTACACTCAATACCTTCCGCCAAAGCATCCACCTTAGATTTCAATTGTGAAAGGAGATAATTCTGATATTTCAGCATATGAAATTGACAATTCAAGCCCTCATGGCTAGAGTGGAAGAAGTATATACTTTCTTACCCCACCTATCCAAAGCCCTTGCCTCTTTATCAGAGGGTACAGGATTTTTAACCACAGAAGCTTTAACACCTTTAGGCCCCTGAGAAACAGTTTCTGGGTCGCCCTGGGACTCTTAAACAAATACTTATGAGCTTCAGGCACCCTATAATACCTATCAGGCTTAACAGGAGCGGGAGGCAAGGAATCAGGGTTCAGAGAAGCCTCTGCAAAACATCCTCCACCACATTCAACACAGGAGGAATAGCTAAGGGCCTATGCTGGGGCAAAACAAGAATTCCCTAAGCCTTTTCTGGAGTCAGAGTAATCTTGGCCTTCCCATTTAAAGTGCTCCTCATGGAGTGAAGAGTCTCGAAAATGAAAAATCCTCAGGAGGAGAAGCTGAAGGAGTGGAATCATCCACATCAGAATCAGAATAAGTAGGAAACTCTTGCAAGTCTTCCACAGAAGACTCTGAAGCCTGTGAACACTGTTCAAAACTATCAAACTCCTGTTCCACCCTAGGCCTCTTATCAGGTGGGGGCATAGAACCTCTAATCAGAGTAATCAAATCTTCTGCCATTTTAAGCATATGTTTCTTAGGCACAGAGCCGAAATGCTAGGAGAAGCCCCTACAGAAGCTGAACTTGGCCTTCCTCTAAAAGAAGCTTTGGCAACAGAAGGAGACCTTGGGAAGAGAGGGAAGAACAGTTACCTGAGAAGCCCCTCAGCCTGGCCTACCTCCTGAGAGGGCACATCCTGTAACAGTAAAGTATCTGCCTGAGACTCCATAGAGACTCCTGGCAAAACCTCTGGCTCCCCTGAGCCTAAAGGACCGACGTCCGGGACTGCCGTTCCTCACCCTAGACTTCACTGTTTTGTCCTTGCGCTTTAGATGAAGCAGGCGAGTATCCGACGGCATAGTATAATTGCAACGCTTCCCAAACACTAACCTAGCACAATCAAGCCTTCTCTTAATAGTGCGCTTGTTAAATCTAGCACAAGAGCGCAACCAACAACGCCGTGTTCAGGCCCTAAACAAGGTATACACAAAGTATGATAATCCCTATGGTATCTGCTTCCCACAAGAAATACAGTTATTCACTTTTTCTGACATCCGGTTAAATACTGAGGCAAGAAAACCAAAATGTTCCCGGGTTACTTAGCCAACTCTGTATTCGGTCTGAAACTCCAAAATCTCAGAACGCCAACCTGCACTCGCAAAATTGCTTCTGCATCGGACCATGCGGCAAAAAGACTGAGAAATGGCGCCGGTCATGCGAGTACCCTGGCGTACTGGCGCCAGTCTAAGGCGCCATGACCGACGTCAGCCTTATACTCTGGTATTCGGGCCGACTGGGACGCGGACTATACCCAATTGTCAGGACTGCAGCAAGGGGAGACGAAGAACATCTGTTTCCATTTTGCGGAGTAAGCTTTTCTAGTAGACGGCCTTCTGGCCTCCAAAATGACATCCTGCACCTCCTTGGAGAGTAGGGTCTGTTGTGATGTTAAGGAATCTTCCATGCGGCCAGATTGAGTGTTTTCAGCTGACTGTGAAGAGTTATGAAGCTGTGCCGAGTCAGAAGAAGAGGCATTAGAGGTAGGGTCCATGGAGGGGAATGCGTCAGGCTCCTCAGGAGTGGGTACCAGTGCTGTCTTGGCCAGTCTGGAGCAATGAGAATCATCTTTGGTCTGTCTGCTCTGGTTTTTAGTAGAACTTTGGGCAGCAGAGGAAGAGGTGGAAAGGCATAAACTGTCATTGTTGTCCAACTGAAAGAGAGAGCGTCCACTCTCCAGGCCTGTGGATGAAAAGTCCTTGAGCAGACTTTTGTCAATTGGTGATTTTAGTGGGAGGCAAAGAGATCTATGCCTGGCCTTCCCCATGCTTGAATTATCTCTGTAAAAACTTGAGGATGCAACTTCCATTCGTGTGGATCTGTCATATTTCTGCTTAGGTTGTCTGCCAGCGTGTTTTCCTTGCCTGGCAAGTACTGTGCTTGAAGTTCGATTTGTAATTCCAGGGCCATGTTCCAAAGTGACATGGCCAGCCTGCATAGGGGGTATGAATGGGTTCCTCCTTGTTTATGTACCACATTATTGTGGTGTTGTCTCTCCTTATCAATAGTTGACCTGGATGCAGAAGGTCTTTGAAAGCTATAATAGCATTTATTACTGCTAGCATTTCCTTTTGATTGATGTGAAGGTGCTTTTCTTTTTGGGACCATTTGCCCTGAATGCACCGATCTGTCATGTGTGCCCCCCAGGCGTAGTCCGAGGCGTCTGTTGTGATGACTTGATTTGCTTGAGGCTTGCAGAATGGGAGACCTGTGTTTGTTTGGCATGCTTGAGCCCACCACAGAAATTCCTTTTGAAGACATGGAATTAGTGGTATTATTGTTTCCAAACTGTGGCTGTGTTGAGACCATAGGTTTTTCAGGTACCATTGAAGTTTCCTCATATGCAGCTTTGAACATGGGATTAGTAGGATGCAAGATGCCATGAAATCCCAGAGCCTGCAGGATTTTCCTTGTAGTCAGCCTGGTGAAATTTGCTAGTTTTCTGAAGTATTGAGTTAGTTGCCTCTGCTTCTCTGGCGTGAGGTAGGCCATCTGGGTGTTTGTGTCCAAGTTGGCACCCAGGAAAATTATTTTCTGAGAGGGTATTAGCCTTGATTTCTTCTTGTTGACTGTGTATCCCAGAGAATTCAACAACATTATTACAAAAGCCAGATGTTTCAGAAGTATGTGCTTGCTGTCCGCTTGGATCAGGCAGTCGTCCAAATATGGGTATACTTGTATCCCTTGAAGTCTGCAGTAGGCAATTACTGATGCCAGGCATTTCGTGAATACTCTGGGCGCAGTAGATAAGCCAAAGGGCAATGCAGAGAATTGATAATGGGTTGAACCTGCAAGAAATCTGAGGTATCTTCTGCAATTTTGTCTGATTGGGACATGCAGGTATGCCTCCTTGAGGTCCAATGTTACCAGCCAAGACTCCTTGCCCAGCATGGGAAGAAGCTGCTGTAATGTGAGCATCTTGAATTTTGTGCAGTAAAAATGTGTTTAAGATGGATAGGTCCAAAATAGGTCTCCAATCTTTTCCCTTCCTTGGTACCAGTAATAGTCTGGAATAAAAACCTTGACCTTGTTCGTGAGTAGGTACCTCTTGAATAGCTTTCATGTCCATGAGGTCTGAAATTTGTCTTTGTGCCTCTGCCCTTTGATTGTGTGGCAGGTTTGGCATGCCTCTCATTTTTGGAAGGGTGTGAAAATGGAATCTGTAGCCTCTGTTTATAATGCCCAGGATCCATTTGTCTTTTGTGACAATATGCCAATTTTTTGAAAATAATGCCAGTTTTCCGCCTAAGGGTGCTGCCATTTGAGCCTTGCTTGGCATGCAAAGGGGAAAGTCATTGGGCTTGCTTTCTGAATGGCTGCGAACTATCCTCACCACTTCTTTGTGTAGGAGCTTGCCATTGTCTGCCCCTAAACGATCCTTGAGATTGCCCTCTCCAGCCACGGACAGACCCCAAAGAGGTAGATACAGGCACCCGAGGGGCAAAGGACCAATTTTTGGAAGGCCAATTTCTACTGAAACGTGGAGGTTGTACCTGTAGAAAATCTTTCACTGTTTGCATTGATTTAGCCTTTTCCTCCATTTTCTTTAATACCTCCTCAGCTTTAACACCAAATAATACATCCTTTTGTAGAGGGGCATCTAGTAATTTAGCTTTGACATGATCTGGTAAGGTTTGCTCCTTGAGCCAGGCATGTCTACGTATGACTGATCCTGTAACAGCAGCTCTACATGAAGCCTCTAGAGCATCAAAACCACATTGCAAGGTATGTTTACCCACTTGTTCTGCACTATGCATCAAATCCTGCAACTCCTTCAAGTCTGGTTGTTCAGGTTGTGACATTTTGCTTCTCAACTGTGATAACAGAAACTGTTGGTACTTTAGCATATGGAACTGGCAGTTTAATGCCCTCATGGTTAAGGTGGCCGAGGTGTATACCTTTTTTCCCCACCTTTCTAAGGATCTGGAATCTCTCTCGGAAGGTAATGGGTTTTTAGCATTGGAGGCCTTAATTCCCTTGGGGCCCTGTGAGATAGTTTCTGGATCAGCCACATGGCTTTTGTATAAAAATTGGTGTGAGTCAGGAACCCGGTAGTACCCGTCAGGCTTGACTGGGACTGGAGGTAAAGAATCTGGGTTAAGGCAGGCCTCCGAGTACACATCATCTAGTATGTCTAAGACAGGAGGTATAGCCAGAGGCCTGTGTTGAGGTAGCAAGAGAAAATCCCTAAGCCTTTTCTTGGAATCTGAGTACTCTTGGCCTTCCCAGTGGAAGTGTTCCCTTAAGGTATGCAAGGTTTCCCCAAATGAGTAATCCTCTGGGGGGGGGGGACAGAGGGAATGGACTCCTCAGCATCAGAATCTTCAAAAGGGGAGTAAGAATGTTCCTGTTCATCAGAGTGCTCTGAAATAATGGAGGCCTGGTCAGAGGAGGGGGATTCTTCCTCCACTCTGGGCCTTTTGTCCGAGGGGGGTTGAGAACCCCTGATAAGAGTAATCAAATCCTCAGCCATTTTAAGCATCTGTTTTTTAGGCATGGGGCCTGGAGAAGGGCCCTGTGGAGCTTGTCTCTTAGGATGCATGGCTGCTTTAGACTTAGTGAAAGCCTTGATAGAAAAAGAAGAGGAAGGTCTGAAGACACCTTGAGAGGAGGCAGACCTGTCTACATTTTGAGATTCACCACCAAGAGTGGCTTCGGTATCTGTAGTCGGGGTGTGGGCCGAGGAGCCTGTGACCTCGGTCACAGAAGACACCGCCAATGAAGTGTCGTCGGTAGGCAGGGGCTGCGTAGGCACCTCGCTGAGAACCGGACCACCTGTAGTCGGCGTTGGTGTGGTGTCGGTAGAGGCCGCGGACCTCGTGTGTCGGTCCTTATCTTTGCGTTTTTTAGACAAAACTGGAGTCGGAGTGTCCGACGACATAATATAGTTAAATTTTTTGCCAAAATAGTGCTGGGCGAACTCCGCCCGACGCTTAATGGTGCGTTTGTTGAAAGTAGCACAAAAACGACAGACCGAGACATCGTGGTCTGGGCCTAAGCAGGGAATGCAGAAGGAATGAAAATCCTTATGCGGTATTTGCTTCCCACAAGAAATACAATTATTAACTTTGTCTGACATTGGTCTGAGGCAAGAAAAGTTTCCCCAATGGGGTACTTAGCTTTCAAGAAGACTTCAGTTGCAAAATGTTCATAATTTCAGGAGCTGGCCGACCGGCACTTGCGAACTGCTTCTGCTTCGGGCACCGCGCGGCTAGAAAGACTGAAGAAAATGGCGTCGGCTGGTTCTTTTATACCCCTGGCGCACTGACGTCAGGGAAGAAGCGACGACAACCGAAGCCGGACCTAGACTTTGGAATTCGGCCGACTGAGGACCCGCCTGACAGCAGGAGAACCCATCTGTTATGACTGCAGCTGTATGCACGATGAACATCCACACTGCAAAGTATGCTTTCCAACTTGTTCAGCTGCATGCAATAATTCCTGCAATTCTTTATTTTCTGCACATTCTGAAAATCAACATCATTTTCTGTTTCAGCAATCCCATAACATGTTGTTGGTACTTAAGCATATGAAATTGACAGTTTAAGGCCCTGATAGCCAAGGTTACAGATATATAAACTTTTTTCCCCATCTGTCCAGTGCCCTTGAATCTCTGTCAGAGGGGGTAGGATTTTTTGCTGTTGAGGACTTAACTCCCTTTGGACCCTGTGAAATAGTTTCAGGATCAGCAGCAGGGTTTCTAAATAAAAATTTATGCGAGTCAGGGACCTTGTAGTACCCGTCAGGCTTACTGGGAGCCGGAGGCAAGGAGTCAGAGGTCAAGCTCGACTCCGAAAACACATCATCCACAATGTCTAAAACAGGGGGAATGGCTAATGGCTTGCGCTGAGGGAGAAGGAAATCCCCGAGCCTCTTTTTTAATTCGGAGAAGTCTTGACTCTCTCAGTGAAAATGCTCCCTCAAAGTATGTAAGGTTTCTCCAAATGAATAATCCTTAGGAGGAGATGCAGATGGAATAGACTCCTCAGCATCAGAATCCTCATAGGGAGGTATAGATAATTCCCGATCAGAAAAGGAATCGGGAGAAATAGAAACCTGATCTGAAGATTCATAATCAGTGTGTTGCCTAGGCCTCTCATCTGGAGGGGGATGGGTACACCTGATCAAGGTAATAAGGTCTTCAGCCATTTTGATCATCTGTTGTTTAGACATACAGGGGTGTGCACATGGCTCATGTGTCGGTTTTTTAGATTTAGAAGTTGCTTTTGTCTTTGGTTTTGCAGCTGTCGTCGGTTTAATATACAAATGTTGAGGTCTGAAAACACCTTCAGAAGCCAGTGTCTGCTCAGCAGCTCCGGACCCATCCGAGGGAGATACATCCATCAGTCCAATACCTTGAGTATCTTGTGGCATGCCTGACTCCACATGGGTGTCGGTAGAGGCCTGTGACTCAAAGGTAGCGGGTATCAGGGGCTGCGAAAGCGCCTCACTGAGTACCGGCGACTGGCTTAGGAGAAGCTTCATCATCTGTTTTGGATCTCGACTGCCTCTCTCTGTCCTTTTCTTTGTGTTTTTTTATGTTCTCCGGTAGTCAGATTGCTATCAGACGACATTTCTGGGTAGTTAAATCTGTTTCCAAAATACTTTGATGTAAAAATATATCAACGCTTAATAGTGCGTTGGTTAAATCTAGCACAAAACCGACAGCCAGGCACGTTGTGATCAGGGCCTAGGCAAGCAATACAGTATAAATGGAAATCCTTATGAGGTATTTGCTTCCCACAAGTAATACAATTATTAACTTTTTCTGACATCGGTAAAAAGCAAGAAAAAAGTTTCCCCAACGTGGTACTTAGCTTCAGTGAAGACTTTGGTTCTGAAACTCAAACTTGAATATTTCAGTAGTCGGCCGACCGGCACTTGCAAAATGCTTCTGCTTCAGGCACCATGCGGCAAGAAAGACTGAAGAAAATGGCATCAGCTGCATGTTTTAAACCCCTGACGACTTGACGTCATGGAAGAGAAGACAGCAACCAACGCAGGACCCAAGACTTTGGAATTCAGGCAGACTGAGGGCAACCTTCCAGCAGATTACCCAAATGTAATAAGAAGCTTAGTCGGTTTTGGATCTCGACTGCCTCTGTCCTTTTCTTAGCATTTTTTGTGTACTCTGGTAGTCGGATTGCTATCCGAAGACATTTCTGGGTAATTAAATCAGTTTCCAAAATACTTAAGAGGCAAAGATATACAGACGCTTAATAGTGCGTTGGTTAAATCTAGCACAAAACCGGGCAGCCAGGCACGTTGTGATCAGGGCCTAGGCAAGGAATACAGTATAAATGGAAATCCTTATGAGGTAACTTTTTCTGACATCAGTATGGAGCAAGAAAAAAAGTTTCTCCACCGGGGTACTTAGCTTTAATGAAGACTTTGGTTCTGAAACTCAAACTCGAATATTTCAGTAGTCAGCCGACTGGCACTTGCGAAATGCTTCTGCTTCGATCACTGCTCTGCAAGAAAGACTAAAAAAAATGGCGTCTGCTACATGTTTTATACCCCTGACATCATGGAAGAGGAGAGACAGCAACCGACACAGGACCCAAGACTTTGGAATTCAGGCCGATTGAGGGCAACCTGCCAGCAGATTACCCAAATGTAATGACTGCAACAGTGAAACACGAAGAACATCAGTACATGTAGAAATGGCCACGTGTTTAAATGGACTTGAATAAATGTATAAGGACATGCAAGAGTGGCAGAAGGAATATTTTTTAAAAAGTTTTGAATTAATTAATGGTTTGATAAGGGTGTAAATGATGAAAGAATATGTTTAGGAGCAATGAAATTTTATATGGAAAAAGGGAGAGAAAAAAAGACAAAAATGTGAGACCCTTAGTACTGATTGAAACAATTTTTGGAATAAAAGAAAAAGGAAGTCAAGAACTATTAATGTTAAGAGAATTGGTTGATGATGTAACAAATAGGGAAACTAAATTGAAAATTGTCTGTGACATAAGTAAAGCATCTGATAAGATCCAGCATGAAGCACTATGGGACGTCCTGACAGAATACAATGCAAGTGATAAAATCTGTTTATAGCAAGAATAAAGTCAGATTGGTGATAAATGGTTGGTTAAGTGGGACAATAGAATTAAAGAGTGGTATTAAGTAAGGGCGTCTAGCAAGCAGTATACTATTTACATTAATTATGAATGCGGTAGTTTCTGATATAAATAGGACATTAGATGAAATTAAATACTGTTCACCAGACAGAAATCAGATTCCAGTTATATTCTCTTATGCGGATGATTTAGTACTAGTTGTGAAAAAAAAAATGGATGGATACAGCTATTCAGACAAAAGAACTAAAGGGGGTTCAGGCGCCTAGGCAGCAAGACATTTCCCTGTGGTACATTTGACTGGGGACATGTGGCTGAAGTGACAGTCAGCTGCAGAGAAATATGGCTGGTTGCAAATTCCCTGTGGGCAAAGAGAAGCACATACTGCCATGCTCATAGCTTTAATAACCAAATGCATGGAGGCAGAAGAAGTAATGAGTGTTGTGCTCAGTGTACAGTACATACTTATGTAACTACAACATGTAGAAGTGTGCTACAACATGGAGGAAATCCTGCAGGCTACTGCAGTCACATTTATGCTCCAGTATGTGTTTTAGGTAATGTTCCCTAGACACTGTGAAGGGGGTAGTGGTCTACACACACCGACTATAAAGGCACTTTCCACTGGGCATTGCATTCGTACTGCCACTGACATGCTCTCTAGCCAGCCTGCTATACTGCCTGCTGCCTCATGTTCCCTTGGGGACCATGGGCATTGTTTTCCACCTGTACATTTGGTTCTTGAAGTTGTGGGCATGGCAACACATTCTTCTGCATTGTGTTAGGGCCAAGTATTAATGAAGAAAAAAGTAAAGGACTGGGGTTCTCTGGAAAAAATAAAATGCATTCAATTTAATAATGAACAAATACAAATTTTAGGGAACAAAGTTTGGTAGTGAACAGAGAGTTACACAATGCTAGGACATAAAAATTACATGTATATTCTGGAGAACTTATAAACTTTTGTATAAGAAAAAATATATTTAATTCTATTAACCAACAACCAGAGGTGGAAAGGCTACAAGAAATAACCGCCCAATACTCCCAAGCAAAACAAGAGAGTTTATTAAGTGCTTTCGTCCAAATTCTGATACTTCAGATTCTGAAAAAGTCCTTACTGAATCTGGACAAAAATGCTTACTCTTTTGTTTTGCATGGAATATTGGGCAGTTATTTCATGTGTATGGAAATTAAGTTACAGCATGAAAAAACATTACTATGGAAGATTGACTTAGGAAACAGACAAGAATAGAAAACATGGTATGAAAATATAATGGGAGCATTTTATTTTGTGCATCCTTGGAAAGAGTTAGAAGATAAAAAGTGAAGACAGGAAATAGAATGAAAAGATGCAAAAATATGTAGGAAGTACAGATTTTTTATGGTGATCATCTATAACTTAGTGGTAAAGGCAAAATATGTCATATATATTATTAATAAAAGACAAAATGTGTATGCATTCTGGGGAACTAGAGACTACTGAACATGTTTTTTGAAATGCGACAAAGGCCGTTTAAAAAGACTGAAAAATATTAATTGTATAAATATGGATACAGTAGAATATGGATATTATGAAAATATGAAAAAAGATACAGATAAATTAGATGATAAATTTTTTTATAATATTTTATTTATTTTGCATTTGTTTACCAGGATGGTCCAACAGGGACAATGCCCATTTTCAGCGGAGGCCCGGGGAGAAAAGCTTAAGCTTACATACAAAGTCATAACATCAAGTAATAGAAATTATAGACCAAAAAAAAAAAAAGTGTGTTAACACATTTACTGGATAAAAATTTAAAAACAAAAATACACATTCTAACAAATAGAACAAGACTTTAAACACTTGAATACAGACAAATATATGGTTGAACTTATATATGTGGAGGAACGTAACATTAGTTAGGAAATTAAGTAGGGAGAATCACTTAGGCAAAGTAGTGCATAGTTAGGAATACTTGCATGGTGAGAGTTGCAGCCGAGAATGTAACTACTTACAGAGAAGTATTGTTAGAAGGGATATGTTAACAGAGTTAGTATGTACAGCCAAATTGTATAAGCAGTGTTAAGTTAATAATTAACCTGGAATGTTACATGTGCAAAGCAAAGATTTAAACAAGTGTCTTTTGAGAGATATTTTGAAATGATTAAGATTACTTATGGATCTAATACTATGTGGAAGGGTATTCCAATTTTTGGCAACAAAGTTAGAGCAAAAAGAGTTGTCTGCTGTATTGGATACTTCGGTTACTTGGAGTAAGTCTTTGATGATCGAAGATTACAAGTGTTAGAACAGGGCTGTAGAAGATTTTTTTAGGGAAGGTACGTTGTCAGGATTGTGCATTATTTTGTGAGCCATTATTAATTGGTTGGAGTTCAAAACATGAGATATTTCCAACCAAGAAAGATTTTTGAGGCATTGACAGTGATGGGTTGAATGTGTGGAATCGGTTGCAAATTTGGCAATCTTGTTGCAACATGATTCTAAATTTACTTAGTTCTGACTTTTTGAGGTTGGTAAGTATGGGGTATGCATACAAGAGTGAGGAGAAAAGGTGTGTTCTAGCTATGGCTATTCTTGCAGCATCTGTTAAGAATTTTTTGTTTCTATACATAGTTCCCATTTTCTTGTGAACCTTTTTGATTGTGTTAGAAATGTCTATGTCATATTTTAGTCCGTCAATTATGACGCCTAATAGTTTTATTTGGGAATCTGGGAAAATCCGAGTATTACTGGCAGTGATATAAAAGTTAGCTGGGAGGTTAGTAGGTTTAGATGGATGAAAAATAAGTTTTATTAGGGTTGAGAATGAGTTGTGAATTTGCCAGCCATATATGAATAGCAGAGAAGGCTTTTTGTGCGACTGTAAGCAGCTGAATTATTGTGGATGCTGCACATATGAGGGTTGAATCATCTGTGTATTGTATGGTAGTTGCTGGACAGGAGGCAGTATTAAGATTATTTGTGAATATACTGAAGAGGAATGAACCTGGAGGGACTTGAGTGTAACAGGAAGAAGTGGGGATAGATCTTACTTCCATTTCAAAGCTTGCTGGCGGCTAGATAAGGAACTTTGAAACCAGTTAACAGCATCAGGGTTGATATTAAGATTATTCAGAGTGGACAGTAACGTAGGATGAGAAACTGTACTGAATGCTTTAAACATATCCAAAAAGACTGAAGACATTATTTTGCCATCATCTCTGAATTTATTTACAGTATTAGTGAAACTTAGAAAAGCTGTAATGCCCTAGAACAACTAATTCATAGTCCCACCAGGGGTACCAATATTCTAGACCTGGTCATTACCAACATGGGAGATCAATGCTCCACACCAGTGGTCACCCCCTTGTTGGTCAAACTTCACCAACTTCATGCTCCTCAAGTCAGAAGTAACAAACTTCATGACACCCATACAGATGGGAACTGGAAGTTCAACTGCTGAATCCTACACTAAGGTGCTGTATAAGCACATTCACTCATGCATGGACCGAGCCATCCCAAATAGAACCAAGATGCTGTCCTCTTAAAAAAAGGAAGCCAATCTGGTGGTCCCCTGGCATAAACAAGCTGTACAACAGAAGGAAGAAACTGTTGCAGAAAAGAGGAAGAACTCAGGATTCAAAAAACTCCCTCACCAGCCTCAGTATAAAGCTGAGATACCTTATAAAATCTTCCAAAGCTAGTTACAAAAACAAAATTGCCAAAGATTCCAAAGACAACCACAAGGCATTCTATAGTTGTGTCAAGAATCTAAATGGCAATAGTCAGATCTGCTCTGAGCTACAGCAGAATGGCACAAGATATACTGATCCCAAGGATATTGCCAGTATCCTGGCAGACAGATTCAGTGCCAATTTCACCTCTCTCTCACACCCTGAAGGGGCCATCTCAATACCGAAAGAATGCCAAATTCTGGTAATCACAGCCACTCAGGTAAAAACCACACTCTCAAAAGCCAAGAATACAGCATCCATGGGACAAGATGACATCCCAGGCTGTATACCGTGTGAACTACAAAATGAACTGGCACCTCACCTGTGTGTCATGTTTAATCATAGCCTCCCCTCACGCTTCGTGCCCACAGAGTGGCGCACAGCTACAGTCATCCCACTCCACAAGGGGGGGATCCACGTTGGAACCCAGGAACTACAGTCCGATCAGTCTGATGAGCCTGATCTGCAAGGCCATGGAACGTATTATCATGGAACTTATAAACAAAGACATTTTCAACCTTCAAACACTGGATCTCACCCAGTCTGGGTTTGTGAAGGGCCGATCTTGCCGCCTGAATCTGATCGACTTCTTCAAACCAGTCTCCAGATCCATGGATGAAGGTAAGGTGGTTCACACAGCCTACTTGGACCTCGCCAAGGCTTTTGACACTATCCCCCATTCTGGAATCATAGATAAACTTACTAATCTGGGCATTAATCCCTACATCACTCGATGGGTTGCAAAGTGGCTTACTGATAGAACACACACACTGTAAAAGTAGCAGACTCCAAATCCAGCTCCAGACAAGTGACAAGTGGTGTACCACAGGGTTCTGTCCTGGGACCACTCTTGTTTGGCATCTACTTCTCTGAAGCACAGGCCAACACTATGGGACTCTGGCTTACAAAGTTCGCAGATGACTAAGCTGGGAGCCATTACTGAATCCCCAAATGATGTTGAGATGCTACAAAAAGGCCTTACCGAAACAGATGCCTGGTGCCAGAGTCATGGGCTAAAGCTAAATGCCAAAAAATATATAGTTATCCCCTTTGGGAAAAACCACGAACCTGTGAACTACCACATAGGTGGCAGTACACTAAACACAAAGTGTGATAAGAGACCTAGGGGCACAGGTGGACAGTGGTCTCACCTTTGATAACCACATAGCCACAACAGTTTGAAAATCCTTCTACGTGGCACACCTCATCACTAAGGGCTTTTCATCCAGAAAAAAGGAGGTCATTGTCCCTCTGTACTCATCCCTCATTAGACCCATTATAGAATACAGTGCCCCATTTGGTATGTATCTCACAAGCCTTCTGCAACAACTAGAAAAGCCAAATAAATACCATACAAAAAGAATCACAGATGCCTTATACTGACCGTCTAAAGAAACTGCAGCTATACTCGTCGCACATCGCCTACTCAGAGGCGATCTCTGCCTAACATACAAGGCCATGTGAAACCCAGAGTTGTTGGACATGCTACACTTAAAGAAATCCCAATCCCTTCGAGCCACAGGCTCCAGGGATCTTAATCTTGTCATCACGATGAATACAACATGCTGAAGGGATAGGTTCCTGACCCAGAGACACCCCATACTCTGGAATAGGCTGCCCATACATGTCAGGCAGAGCGTCTCAATAGCCCTCTTCAAAATAAACCTTGACGATTGGATGGGAGATAGGAAATTCACCCCGGGGATCACATCAGTAGCCCTGCTAGACAGGGGTCCAGGAAAGTAAATATTTGTGGGAAGCAATAGTCAGGGAATCATTATGGCTAGGCTTGTATAGGCCCTAGGGCCGATAGCCTAGTACCTACCTATGAACCTATGTAGCAGTGCTATGATATGGTCAGAATCCAAGCTGTGACAATGAGAGGAGATTATTGTTTAGAAGGTGTTTAAGAAGTTGAAAGTGGATACAACTTCCCAGAATTTTAGAAAGTGGTGAAAGTATAGCAATGGGCTGGTAGTTTGTTAGTTCTGTTGAATTGCCTCCTTTGTGTAATGGTGTAATAAATGCAATTTTCCAAAAGGCTGGGACATATTGTTCTATTATAGAGCAGTTTATAAGTATTGACACAGGGAAGGCAATAACATCTGCTGTTAATTTTAGATACTCTGCTGGCAAGTTATCTGCTGCCAGTGAAGTGGGTTTCAACTTCTTTAATAGTTTTGCAATAGTTTGTTTTGGGACGGTCTGAAATGAGAATGCATCTACAAAATTGCTTGGATTGTTGGGTGTTGGCATTGTGGGAGACTTGCTATTCTTAGTGCTTTTACACTTTCAGTGAAAAATATGTTGAATTGTTCAGCAATATTTTTTGTGTTATCAGGTAAGTTGGGGGGAGTTGTGGTTTGGCCAGGATTAAGTATGTTATTGATTGTGTTACAGAATGAATTTACAAAAATTCTGGATTTCCACTGTAAATTAGAATAGTAGCAGTGTTTGTCTAGTTTAATTTGGTGTTTGACACTGTTTCTGAGCTGCCTGTAAATTAAACGGTTTTGGAGGGAATTATTTTTAGCCCAATTTTGCCATACTTTGTCCCTTTGTTTTAGGAGGGTAGGAGTCTCATGGGTTAATCATGGTGTGTAGCTGGCTTTGACTCTAACTAATCTTGGAGGTGCAAGTTTGTTTAGAATAATAAGGAAGGTGTCATCAAAGTGCTGCACAGCAGCATGTAAGGGCAGCTGCTTAAGAGGAGTCCAGTCTGTTTAGAATAGCAAGGAAGGTGTCATTGAAGTGTTGCACAGCAGCATCTAAGGGCAGCTGCTTAAGAGGAGGCCAGTCTATGGTTTCAAGAATATTAAGTAGAATCTGCAAGTTAAATTTTTTCTTATTACAAACTTGGCATAAGTTGATTAGTTTACTTACTGAGAAATCACAGTAACTCTACTAACTTCCAAAGTGGTCACTTAAGTGATCTGGGAGACACCCTGATATTAATTAAAAAACAGTCCAAAATAGATTATCTGTTTTCTTGTCAATTGTACTTGGGTGAGAAATCATTTGAGTGAAACCATGGAGGTTAAGTTAATTAAAAAACAGTCCAAAATAGATTATCTGTTTTCTTGTCAATTGTACTTGGGTGAGAAATCATTTGAGTGAAACCATGGAGGTTAAGTTAGTTATGAGGATTGTCAGAGTTACATGTCATCCAGTCTATGTTAAGGTCTCCTGCAATAATGTTTTTCTGTGATATAGTTTTTGTGACATCTTGGAGAATGATTTCAACTGTACTGGAATTGTTTCCTGGAGGGATGTAGATGGCTACTTATATTTATTTGTTCTGGTTTAGTAGTAATCTAGTTATAAGTAGCTCTGCATTATTAATGTTCGTAATACTTATGTTTACAGGTTGTAAGTTGAGCGTATTCTTAAAGAGAATTGCTACACTACCTCCCTTTTTTTCTATTCTATCAGCTCTTAGAATACTGTAACCAGGTGGGGTTATTTCTATGTCTGGTATATATGGTTTCAACAAGGTTTCAGTAAGGATGGTAATGTCTGGGTTGTAAAGGGAGAGAGTCACATGGAGTTTGTGCATTTTACTGAGCATACTTCTAAGGTTTAGGTTTAGTAGTAGTATTTCAGAACTTTTATGTGGAGTAGGTAATTTGAGTTGCATTGAGGAGTTTAATGAAATCATGTGTTCGGGGCCTGGGTTTGGGTGGATATCACCACTAAGCATAAGTTTGGCTGCTATGTGGCTGAGCACTTTAAAACCCACAAAAAACTATTCAATTTTTTTGAAGGAAATATTATGGAGGCTTTCATTTGTAAAGAGTATTTGGTGTTGTTTCAGGTCTGAGTGTGGCCACGGTGGTGCAGCAGTTAGCGTTGCCACCTCACAGCAAGAAGCTCTCTGGTTCGCTTCTCGACTGGGGTGCCTTCTGTGCAGAGTCTGCATGTCCTCCCTGTGGTCGCGTGGGTTTCCTCTGGGTGCTCCGGTTTCCTCCCACATCCCAAAGACATGCTGTAGGTGGACTGGACACTCTAAACTGGCCCTAGGAGTGTGTGTGTGTGTGTGTGTGTGCGTGTGTGTGTGTGTGTGTGTGTGTGTGTGTGTGTGTGTGTGTGTGTGTCCCTGCCTTCTGTGGAAGGTTGGACGCCGGGGCTGCCAACTCGACACCGTAAAAACTTCACTGCCAATCATGAGCGGACAGGTGATCCGCTGTAGCTACCCCTAACCGGTAAAAGCTGAAAGAAGAAGAAGTGTGGTTATAAACAATAATGGGGAGAGACAAAAACTATTCGTGGTTAGGGTGGGATTATTAGGTGCTGTTGCTTGCTTTATATACTGACTGTCTAGTTGGAAATGTAAGTGATGAGGTTTAGCTGTAATCGTGAGGAATAAAGTTAATACAAGACCATGTACAAACATGACAATATTTGTGTTTGATAAATTACTTGCAAAATGATCAGTATTGAGGGAAAATAAATTCTTGTTTGTTAAGATACCGGTATATTACAATGTCACGTATTCATGGTTAGGTGTTACGTATGAAATGTTTGGGGTGTTTACCGGGTATGTTTCTATTGGGTAGTCACTTTTATGTGTGTGTACAAATGTACTGTAGATAGCTAGTCATTTGTAATGGGAGGGGTTAGTTGTAATTACTATAGCAGATTGGGCGATTTGAAGTCTGGTGGGTGTGGTTTGGTTAAGTTTAAATTATGGGTATTGGGGGGAGAGGGTTGGATATGGAGGCAGGGAGGAGAGCAGAGTGAGCCCGAGCGTAGTGAGGGCGAATGGAACGGGATGAGCCAAGATCTAAACAAAGGCAAGTGTGTGTGCAAGAAAAACAATCAGAATTGACCAAGAAGTGTTGTGAAGCTGCAAGTAATTTCTTAACCATTTATTATGTGGAAAATGTAGGCTACTGTGCTCTCAATTAAATTAACACACACAGTATTTGCTCAGTTATGGATACCATTTGTTAAAAGAAGGGAATAAAAGAGAAATGGAAGGTGAGTGGGGGTTGGAGGGTGCTTACAAGCCAAAGCAAGTGCTCTCCAGGGGATAATGAACATTAGCTCAAACAGGTAGACACATACACAAAGTTAACTTTAGCCTTTTATGTCTGCAAACAGTTCAGACCCCTACTGCGCTTTTCATATAGCAATGTATCCACCGGTTGGTTTAAAGATAAAGGTGGTATTGCAGCTGATTACTTAGAGTGGTGTTAGGCAATGTGAAGAGTGGGTAAAGACAGCCTAGCCAGGTAGAATTTTGCAGATAATTCTGTCATTTGTAAATATGAATGTAAATGACAGGCTTGTTGTCTTAAATGTAAAGAAATAGTGTTACATGTGGAACTGGGAATAATGTGACAACAGTGCACTCTACTGACCAAAGTACAGCATGTGGTGACCCTTTGATGTAAACAGTGGTGCTGAAGGGTCTAGATGAAGAAATTATTTCTATTGTTTTCACCAATAGTTAAATTGCGAGATTTAAACATGCAAATGTATTTTTATTGCTCTGCTTCCTGACCAGCTGCAAGATAACAAAAGGAGATGTTAAGAATGTAAATGCAGTTTCTGTTAGCCTGGGATCCCAGGGAAGTGTGAAGAATGATGTAATGTGTAGCCTGGGAACCTCAAGAAAGTGTGAAGAATGATGTAATGTGAATCAGAACTGCAATTTCAATTTAAACAGAGAGAACCAGAGATTAAGCATTTTTGTCTAGACTATCCAACTCATCAGCACTCTGCCTGTTTTCTTATGCAAGTTATCTTAGACTTGTGTTTTATTTTAGAAATAGCTAGAAACTAGAAAGATTAGACTGTTTTTCTGTGATGTCAGAACTGTACTACTGAATTTCTTTTAAGTATTTCTATGTGATCTCTGAACTCTTGACTAGCACTGTGTAGCAAGTATTGTCTTGTGTTTTTTTTATTATATATTATAAAACCTTTTAACTGTGGCTGTTTTGTGTACAGATAATTTAAGCTCTAGAGTACATTGCATATTTATAGTGATTACTGTACCAAGTCACTCTAATAAGCCTTTACTGTTTAGTTATACTACCAATTGGATAATAATATTGCACAGTAATAATTGGACACCCTTTTAAAGACCTTTGAGTAGCTGATAAATATCAGCTGGGTGGTGGGAGGCGGTACTACCGTACAGTCTGGGCAATAGGAGCACAGTTGCAGAACCTGTCCCAGCCTTTCCCAGTAGTGTCTGTGTGGTCGTATAAACTCTCATCTCAAAGTGTGTGTGTGTGTGTGTGTCAGCTACTTGGGCAGGGACACGAAGCACTGGTTGGACAGAGAGGGTGCTCAAGGTTTTAGCTTGCCCAGCTAGGCTGCGATCTGGACCCTATAGCTGTGCCAGTGGGGAGTATTATTGGGGACCTGAGAGCAAGGGAATGACCAGCCCTGGACTGACTGTGATCTGTGTGTGCTTTTCAGGAAAATTGCACTTTACTGTGTGCATTTGTTATCCTTTCTTCATATATGAGACACCCTTTCTGGTGTTAATGGTAAGGATTGAGGTTCCTTGATTGCTGGGCCAGGACACTGGCATCACAGGCACAAAGTTAACTTTCGCTGTTTATGTTTACAGATAGTTCAGACCCAGACTGCACTATGGATTACAGAAAATGAATGAGATGAAATATAATGGAAGATGGGTATGGTCAGAAATTTTGAAAAAAAATAAAATTATGGTGACAGAAGAAAGAGTGGAGGGAGTTGAAAGTCTGATTTGTTGATGAAAATGTATGAATCACTTGTAATTAACAAATAATTGTAAAACAAATTTGTGAATTTTGCATTTAGAATGTATACGTTGTATTTTGTGATTTTAATGAAGGACCCCTACTCTCTACATCCACCTGAGCCAACATGAACTCATGTCTCATCCGAAGGAAAACACACACAGGAGTGCGGCACTCTCCCCATACTTTACTGCAATGGTGGTAATCTATCTACCTGGTGTGGGAAAAGAACTCTCAGCCTTCTGTACCTTATCTGTTGCACCACTGACCCTGACAACAAGCCACATTCAAGACAGTAATGTCGCCTGAGGTGGATAAGGTAGGTTTGTGTGGGTGGGCGTGTGGTGGTGTTACTTCAGTGTAATGCCCATCTATCATTAGGTTTACTACAGAAAAGTACAGTCGTGTACACTTACTATAAATGTAGATGTTTGAGTGTATTCACTGTTGCAGTCATTACATTTGGGTAATCTGCTGGCAGGTTGCCCTCAGTTGGCCTGAATTCCAAAGTCTTGAGTCCTGCATCGGTTGTTGTCTCCTCTTCCAAGACGTCAGGTTGTCAGGGGTATAAAAAGTACAGTTTTGTACCTACCATAAATGTAGATGTTCGAGGATCCACATTGCTGCAGTCCTAACTATTGGGTAGTCCGCTGTCCAGTCGGCCCGAATACCAAAGTATATGGCTGACGTCGGTCAAGGCGCATTAGACTGACATCAGTACGTCAGGGTACTAATGCGCATGACCGACGCCATATCCTCAGTCTTTTCTTGCCCCAGATGTCAGAAGACCCTAAAAAGACAAGGCCAATACCAAAAACTCCAAACATACCTGCACCAAAAATATGTACAATATATACAAAAGTACCAGAATATAACCTCACCTACACAACCACCCCTAAACACAGAGGGGAAGGAGGGAGGGTAAATTGGACTGCAGCAATGTGGATCCTCGAACATCTACATTTATGGTAGGTACAAAACTGTACTATGTTCTTCATTCCACATTGCTGCAGTCCTAACTATTGGGTAGAATCCCAAAGCAGAGGTAAGGGAGGCTGGCAAATCATAAGGAAACAGGAGCTGACAACATGCCTTGCAAAATAGCTGTGGCAAAACCAGCCCTAGACTTAGAGTAGAGAGGAAGGTGATAATGCTTAGAGAAAGTATGCACTGAACTCCAAGTAGCTGCCTCCAAAATATCCTTAGTTGCCACCCCTTAGAAATGCTGTTGAAGTGGCAGTAGCCCTAGTGGAATGAGGCCTAATCCCAGCTGGAATCTCCTTGCCATGATGGGAATAACAAAATGCAATGCAAAACCCAATCCACCTAGAAATAGTTTGTTTTGACACAGGCTTGCCCTGCGAACTCAAAGCAAAAGAAACAAACAACTGCTGAGACTGCCTAAAATCCTTAGTCCTGCTTAAATAAAGCAATTGCCTGTGTACATCTAAAGTTTGCAAAATCTTTTCCCCTTTATTTTGGGGATCTGCATAAAAAGTAGGCAAATGAATAGTTTGGTTTAAAGCCACACTAGAAACCACCTTAGGCATAAAGGAAGGATTAGTGCGTAATGATACCCTATCCTTATGAAAATCAAAAAGGCTCAACCGCCATAAGGGCCTGCAACTCAGAAACCCTTCTTGCAGAAGTAATGGCCAACAAAAAGCAGTCTTCCATGACAAGTATTTCAAGTCAGCAGTAGCCGCAGGCTCAAAGGTTGTAGAGTAAGTTTCTCCAACACAAAATTGAGATCCCAAGCAGGAGTAGGAGCTCTACGTGGGGGTCTTATATTCTTTGCCCCTTTAAGAAATTGCTTGAACAAAGGATGCGAAAACAATGGTGGATCACAATCATAGTGAGCTGAAATTGCTGCAGCATGAATCTTAATGGAAGAGAAAGACAAACCTTTGTCCAATAACTCAGTAAGATATTGAAGAGCCACACTCAAATTAGGCTCAGAAATCTCCAAATTGTTTGCTGCACTCCAAAATAAAATCTCTTCCATTTTTCTGAGTACACCTTCCTTGTACTAGGTCTTCTGGCTTCCATAATCACATTTAAAACTTGTTGAGGAAGTTGAGACCTGCTGTGCTTCAAAACAGAATATGCCAGGCTGTTAGATGAAGAGAGTGGAGCTTGACATTGAGCAGGTGACCGTCCCTCTGAGACAACAGGTGTGGAATCAAAGGTAAAGGCCATGGAGGTTTCCTTACCAGACTCCTCAGTAATGGGTACCAGTGTTGCCGAGGCCAATCTGGAGCTATTAAAATCATCCTTGGCTTGTCTTGTCTGACCTTTAGGAGCACCTTTGGGAGAAGAGGCAGAGGTGGAAAGGCATACACATGAAGATTTTTCCAACTGAAAGAAAGAGCATCCACTTTCCAAGCTGTGTGATGAAACCTCTTTGTGCAAAACTTTGGCAGCTGGTGGTTTAGTGGAGAAGCGAACAGATCTATGTCTGGAGTTCCCCATGACACTGTCAATTTGTGAAATACATGAAGATCCAGTTTCCACTCGTGGGGATCCATGATTTGTCTGCTTA
This sequence comes from Protopterus annectens, assembly GCF_019279795.1. Lineage (NCBI taxonomy): Eukaryota > Metazoa > Chordata > Ceratodontiformes > Protopteridae > Protopterus > Protopterus annectens. The sequence continues at coordinate 325,189,120 of NC_056740.1, read as the reverse complement.
ACACATCTGCTAAGGAGTTCTGTGCTCCTGGCAGAAACCTTGCCTGAAGAGTTAGTTGCAAGCTGAGCAGTCTCCCATAAAATCATTGCTTGCCTGCACAGGGTAAGAATGTGTTCCCCTTGTTTGTTGATGTACCACATGACAGTTGTGTTGTCTGTTAGAATCAACACCTGCCCTGGAAGAAGTAACTTCTTGAAAGCCATTAATGCAAACTGGACTGCTAACATCTCTTTCATGTTGATATGTAGATGCTGTAGTCTGGCAGGCCACTTGTCTTGTATCCACTTTCCATTTAGATGAGCTCCCCAAGCAATGTCTGAGGCATCTGTCGTTAGAATCTGACTCGCTTTGGCGGGTCACAGAGAGTCCCTTGTTTAGGTGACATTCCTGAGCCCACCACAAAAATTCCTTTTGAATGCAAGGTATTATTTGAATGACAGTGTCCAATTCCTGGCAGTGCTGTGTCCATAGATTTTTGAGATACCATTGCAGCTTCCTCATATGCAGTTTGGCATTGGGAAGCACCAGAATACAAGATGCCATGAACCCTAAGGCTTGAAGGACTGTCCTTGCAGTCAGCCCGGACTGAAGAGATAGGTGATGGAAGTAACTGGAAAGATTCTTTTGTTTGTCCGGGGTTAAAAAGGCCATCTGGGCTGCTGTATTCAGTCTCACACCCAGAAAGCACATGTCTTGAGAGGGTACTAGACTGGACTTTATTTCGTTCACAGAATACCCTAGGCATCTTAGCACTGCTATCACATATTCCAAATGCTGTAAAGGTCTTCCATTTCTTGAGCCAGAATGAGGCAGTCGGCAAAGTAAGGATAGATTTGAATACCTTTTAGCCTGAAGAAAGCTATCAATGGAACCAGAACCTTTGTGAATACTCTCAGTAGATAAGCGAAAGGGCAATGAAGAGAAGTGATAATGAGAATTTCCAGCCGGAAAACGCAGATACTTCCTGCAACTTAGTCTGATAGGCACATGAAGGTAAGCTTCCTTGAGATCTAAAGTTACCATCCAGTGATCTTTGCCCAGCAGAGGTAAAAGCTGTTGTAACGTCAACATTTTGAACTTGGGAATGTCTAGATAAGTGTTGAGGATAGATAAATCCAAAATTGGTCTCCACGTGTTCCCCTTCTTCGGTACTAGGAACAGGCGAGAATAAAATCCTAGGCCCCTTTCTGGCACAGGAACCGGCTGAATGGCCCCTATTTGGAGCAACAGAGAAATTTGCTTGTGAGCTTCTTGTCTTTGTAGAGGAGGAATGTCTGGCATGCCTTTGAAAGGAGGCAAGGTATGGAAATAAAACCTGTAACCGTGGTGAATGATATCCAGAACCCATCTGTCTTGGGTAATTAAATCCCAATTTTCTTTGAAAAGAGACAGCCTTCCTCCCAAAGGTGCTGCCAGGCGAGAATGTACTGGCAGCTGAAAAGGCAGGTCATTGGGTCTGTTTACGAAAGGACTGACCCCTGCCCTCACCAGAAGTCTGAGCAGGTGAACTCCCTGTTCTAGGCCTAAAAGAACCTTGAGCTCTGCCCCTACCACGTCTAGACCTACCCCTAGACTGGGAATCATAAGCAGGATATGTCCATCCCTTAGTAGGCCAATTTCTACTAAACTTTGGAGGCTGCACCTGCAAGAAATCCTTAACAGTTTGCATAGACTTAGCCTTGTCCTCCATTTTCTTTAAAACTGCTTCCACAGGCAACCAAACAACACATCAGACTGTAAAGGAGCATCCAAAATCCTTGTCTTAACATGCTCAGCTAAATTCTGATCTCTCAACCAGGCGTGCCTCTGAAGAACAGAACCAGTGGCAGCCACCCTCGAGGAGGCCTGCACAGCATCAAAACCACACTGCAAGGAATGCTTACCCACCTGTTCAGACACATGAACTAAATCCTGCAACTCTTTACACTCAATACCTTCAGCCAGAGCATCCACCTTAGACTTCAATTGTGAAAGGAGATAATTCTGATATTTTAACATGTGAAACTGACAATTCAACGCCTCATGGCTAAAGTGGAAGAAGTATACACTTTCTTTCCCCATCTATCCAAAGCCCTTGCCTCTATCAGGAGGAACAGGATTTTTAACAACAGAAGCCTTCACACCTTTAGGCCCCTGAGAGACAGTTTCGGGTCTGCCCTAGGACTCTTAAAAGATACTTATGAGCCTCAGGCACCCTATAGTACCTATCCGGTTTAACTGGGGCAGGAGGCAAAGAATCAGGATTCAGGGAAGCCTCTGCAAAAACATCTTCTACCACATTCAGAACAGGAGGTATAGCTAAAGGCCTATGCTGGGGTAAAACAAGAATTCCCTAAGCCTCTTCCTGGAATCAGAGAAATCTTGACCTTCCCATTTAAAATGCTCCCTCATGGAATGCAGAGTCTCTGAAAATGAAAAATCCTCAGGTGAAGCTGAAGGAGTAGAATCATCCACATCAGAATCAGAATAAGGAGGATACTCCTGCAAGTCTTCAGCCGAAGACTCAGAAGCCTCCGAACATTGCTCAAAACTCTCAAACTCAGGTTCCATCCTAGGCCTCTTATCAGGAGGGGGCATAGAACCTCTAATCATAGTAATCAAATCCTCTGCCATTTTTAGCATATGCTTCTTAGGCAAAGACCCTGACACACTCGGAGAAACCCCCACTGAAGCTAAACTAGGCCTGCCTCTGAAAGAAGCCTTGGAAACAGAAGGGGAGACCCTAACCACCTTAGGAAGAGAGGGAAGAACAGCCACCTGAGAAGCCCCTTCAGCCTGGCCTACTTCCTGAGAGGACACATCCTGTAACAGTAAAGTCTCTCCCTGAGACTCCAAAGAAACTCCTGGCAAAACCTCCGGCTCCACTGAGCCTTCTAAAGAACCGACGTCTGGGACTGTCGGTTCCTTCACTCTAGGCTTTGCTGCTTTGTCCTGCTTTTTTTGGCCGGGCGAGGGAGCATCCGGCGGCATTTTATAATTACAACGCTTCCCAAAAACTAACCTGGCACAGTCTAACCTTCTCTTAATAGTGCGTTTGTTAAATCTAGCACAAGAGCGGCATCCAACAACGCCGTGCTCAGGCCCTAAACAAGGTATACACAAAGTATGGTAATCCCTATGAGGTATCTGTTTCCCACAAGAAATACAGTTATTCACTTTTTCTGACATCGGGTAAAATACTGAGGCAAGGAAAAACCAAAATATTCCCAACGGGTACTTTAACTTTGATTCGGTCTGAAACTCTGACTTCAGAAACTTTCAGAACGCCAACCTGCACGCAAAACTGCTTCTGCATCGGACCATGCGGCAAAGACTGAGGATATGGCGCCGGTCATGCGCATTAGTACCCTGACGTCAGTCTAATGCGCCATGACCGACGTCAGCCATATACTTTGGTATTCGGGCCGACTGGACAGCGGACTACCCAATAGTTAGGACTGCAGCAATGTGGAATGAAGAACATTATGCAACCGACACCATTTTCTTTAGATTTTCTTGCCCCCAAAAAGCTAGCAAAAAAAAAAAAAAATATATATATATATATATATATATATATATATATATATATATATGTATATACACACACACACACACACACATGCAACAATATAAACTTTACCTTCATCTACAAGCAAATACACCACATAGGTTGTAGAAGATACAGAAGGAAAGATAAACTCCAGAATGACAGGGGGATGGCGGGAGGGTAACCTGGACTGCAACAGTGAATACACTCGAACATCTACATTTATGGTAAATGTACACAACTGTACTATGTTCTTCGTGTTTCACTGTTGCAGTCATTACATTTGGGTGGAATCCCAAAGCTATGGTTGGGGGGCTGGAGCTAAACAGCATTATGAGCGGCTATAAGGCCCTTCAGAACTGCAGTGGCAAAGCCTGCTCTGGATTTAAGAGTAAGAAGCAAATGATAATGCTTTGTAAAGGTGTGAACAGAACTCCAAGTAGCAGCCTCTAGAATGTCTTTGTTTGGTACTCCTCTGAGAAAGGCTGCTAAAGTAGCTGCAGCTCTGGTGGAATGAGACCTAATGCCTTGGGCACAGGTTTACCATGGTGTAAGTAGCAGAAATGGATGCAGTGGCTTATCCACTTTGAAATTGTCTGCTTTGAAATAGCCTTGCCCTCTGATCCTGCAGCATATGTCATTAGTAATTGCTAAGTTTTTCTTAGAGCTTTAGTCCTGCTCAAGTAGAATCTTAGCAGTCTGTGAACGTCCAAGGAATGCAGAATTCTCCCCCCTTTGTTCTGCGGATTTGGATAAAAGGTTGCCAGATGAACTGTTTGGTTAAGAGCCACACTGGAAACCACCTTAGGCATAAAAGTAGGATTTGCCCTCAGAGATACCCTGTCTGGGTAAAATATGATAAAAGGCTCTATAGCCATGACGGCCTGTAGCTCTGAAACTATTCTTGCTGAAGTAAAAGCTAGTACCAGAGCAGTTTTCCATAAGAACTTTATATCAGCGGTAGCAGCTGGTTCAAATGGAGGCAGGGTGAGCTTTTTCAACACATAATTGAGGTCCCATGCAGGCAATGGTGATCTTCTAGGAGGCCTTAAATTTTTGGCTCCTCTAAAATACTGCTTTAGTAAAGGATGAGAAAAAATTGGTGGCTCTGTATTTTAATGAGCCGAAATGGCAGAGGCATGAATTTTAATTGATTAGAAAGATACGCCTTTGTCAAGCATCTCAGTTAAGTATTGCAATATCTGAGGAATATTTGGTTCTGCTGTATCAGTTCCTTGTGCTTGATTCCAAGCACAGAATCTCTTCCATTTGTCAGCATCCGATTTTCTAGACTAGGCCTTCTGGCTTCCAAAATGACATCCATCACAGCTTTACTGAGAGGTGTTGTTTGTATGACTACATGATCAGCCATGCTGCCAGGTTCAGAGTCTGTAGTTGATTGTGCAGGATCCGATTGTTTTGCTGGGACAGTAGTTGTGGTCTTTGAGGCAAGGTCCAAGCTGGGTATTGAGACAAGTTCCTTAGGACTGGGTACCAGTATTGGCGGGGCCAGTCCGGGGCAATTAGTATCATCTTTGGTTTCTCTTCTCTGACTTTTAAGAGGACCTTGGGGAGAAGAGGCAGAGGAGGAAAGGCGTAAACTGATAGGTTTTTCCAACTGAAGGATAGGGTGTCCACTTTCCATGCTTGTCTGTGATAAGTCCTTGTGCAGAATCTTTTCAGTTGATAATTTTGAGGAGAGGCAAATAGATCCATGTCTGGGCTCCCCCATTTCTCTATTATGCTGAAGACTTGTGGATGTAGTTTCCACTCGTGAGGATCCATAAGGTTTCTGCTTAAATTGTCTGCCAGAGTGTTTTGTTTTCCTGGCAGGAATTGAGTTTGAAGATGTATTTGGTAGGTCAAAGCTGTGTTCCACAGTGCCATGGCTAATCTGCAGAGGGGGAAACGTGGGCCCCCCCAGGCATAATCTGATGCATCTGTTGTTATGGTTTGGCTGGCAGTGGGTACAGTGAATGGCCGTCCCATGTTTTGGTGACATGCCCTTTCCCACCATAGAAATTCCTGTTGCAGGCAGGGAATGAGAGGAATCATTGTTTCCAGACTGTGAGAATATTGACTCCATAATCTTTTTAGGTACCATTGAAGTTTCCTCATATGCAGTCTTGCATATGGAATCAGTAGATTGCAGGATGCCATGAAGCCCAGAGCCTGCAGAATTGGTCTTGCAGAAGACTGGGATTTTGTTGCCATCAGTTTGAAGTAAGTAGTCATTTGCCTTTGTTTGTCTGGCGTGAGGTAAGCCCTCTGGGCAGTTGTATTCAAGCTTGCACCCAGGAATGTTATCTTTTGAGAGGGTACCAGTTGTGATTTCTTTTCGTTTATGTACCTTAGGCATGTTAGAAGCCTTTTTACAAAAGCCAGGTGTCGAAGAAGAGTGTCCTTGTTCTCTGCTTGAAAGAGACAGTCGTCCAAGTAAGGATATATCTGAATACTTCTTTGTCTGCAAAATGCAATTACTGGTGCCAGGCACTTTGCAAAGACCCTGGGAGCAGTAGATAAGCCAAAGGGCAGTGCAGAGAATTGGTAATGCATTAAGCCAGCCTTGAATCTAAGGTATCTTCTGCACGATTGTCTTACTGGGACATGCAGGTATGCCTCTTTTAGGTCTAAAGTCACCAGCCAAGCATTCTTGCCCAGCATGGGTAGAAGCTGCTGCAAAGTCAGCATTTTCAATTTTGGAATGTCTAGGTAAGTGTTCAAAATAGATAAATCCAGTATTGGCCGCCAGGCCTTGTCCTTTCTGGGTACCAAGAACAGTCTTGAGTAAAAACCTTGTCCTTTTTCCTGTTCTGGTACTGGCTGAATGGCCCCCCATATCCATGAGGGACGTAACCTGTTTCTGTGCCTCTGCCCATTGATTTTTTGGCAGATCTGGCCAACGATTTGCCATTGGCAGAGTGTGGAAATGGAATCTGTATGCCTGTGATACGATGTTTAGTACCCACTTATCCTGGGTTAATTGCCAATTTTGAGCAAAAGGTGCTAATTTTCCCCCTATGGGTGCTGCCAAAAGATAAGTGCTTGGTGTAGGCAGAGGGAAGTCATTGGGATTGCTTTCTGTAGGTTTGCGCTTTATCTCCTCCAGATTTGGAGGCGGAAGCGCCCCATTGCTTTGACCTGTATGAATCTTGTGCCTGGTATCTGGAACCCTTAAAGCATCTGGATTTGCCCCTGTGAGCTCTGTCTGACACAGGAAAGGACCAATTTTTGGTAGGCCAGTGTCTACTGAATCTTGGTGGCTGCACTTGCAAGAAGGCTAACAGTTTGCATAGACTTAGCTTTGTCTTCCATTTTCTTTAAAACCTCTTCTGCCTTAATACCAAACAGAGAATCATGCTGTAAAGGTGCATCTAGCAATTTAGCTTTAACATGATCAGGTAAATTTTGCTCCTTTAACCAGGCATGCCTCCTAATCACTGATCCAGTAACTGCGGCCCTGCAGGAGGCCTCTAAGGAATCAAAACCACATTGCAAAGTATGCTTTCCAACTTGTTCAGCTGCATGCAATAATTCCTGCAATTCTTTATTTTCTGCACATTCTGAAATCATCATCATTTTCTGTTTCAGCAATCCCATAACATGTTGTTGGTACTTCAGCATATGAAATTGACAGTTTAAAGCCCTGATTGCCAAGGTTGCAGATGTATAAACCTTTTTTCCCCATCTGTCCAGTGCCCTTGATTCTCTGTCAGAGGGGGTGAGATTTTTTGCTGTTGAGGCTTTAACTCCCTTTGGACCCTGTGAAATAGTTTCAGGATCAGCAGCAGGGTTTCTAAATAAAAATTTATGCGAGTCAGGGACCCTGTAATATCTGTCAGGCTTACTGGGAGCTGGAGGTAAGGAGGCAGGGGACAAGCTTGACTCTGAAAACACATCATCCACAATGTCTAAAACAGGGGGAATGGCTAAAGCCCTGTGCTGAGGGAGAAGGAAATCCCTGAGCCTCTTTTTTGATTCTGAGAAGTCTCGACTCTCCCAGTGAAAATGCTCCCTCAAATTATGCAAGGTTTCTCCAAATGAATAATCCTCAGGAGGAGATGCAGATGGAACAGACTCCTCAACATCAGAGTCCTCATAGGGAGGTATAGCTAATTCCTGATCAGAAGAGGAATCAGAAGAAATAGAAATCTGATCTGAAGATTCATAATCAGTGTCTTGCCTAGGCCTCTTATCAGGAGGGGGATGGGTACCCCTGATCAAGGTAATAAGGTCTTCAGCCATTTTGATCATCTGTTTTTTAGGCCTAGAGGCCTGTGCACGTGGCTCATGCATCGTTTTTTTTAGCTTTAGATGTTGCTTTTGTCTTTGGTCTTGCAGCTGTCGTCAGTTTGATATACAAATGTTGAGGTATGAATACACCCTCAGAAGCCAGTGCCTGCTCAGCGGCTCTGGGCCCATCCGAGGGAGATACATCCGTCGGTCCAATACCATGATATCTTGCGACATGCCTGACTCCACATGGGTGTTGGTAGAGACCTGCGACTCGAAGGTAGCGGGCATCAGGGGCTGCAAAAGCACCTCACGGAGTACCGGCGACTGGCTTAGGAGAAGCTTCGTCGGTTTTGGATCTCTACTGCCTTTCTCCATCCTTTTCTTTGCGTTTTATGTACTCCGGTAGTTGGACTGCTATCGGACAACATTTCTGGGTAGTTAAATCGGTTTCCAAAATACTTTGATGCAAAAATATACTGACGCTTAATAGTGCGTTGGTTAAAACTAGCGCAAAACCGACACCCAGGCACGTTGTGATCATGGCCTAGGCAAGGAATACAGTATAAATGGAAATCCTTATGAGGTATTTGCTTCCCACAAGTAATACAATTATTAACTTTTTCTGACATTGGTAAAAGCAAAAACGCGTTTCAACGGGTACTTAGCTTTAGTGAAGACTTCGGTTCTGCAACTCAAACTCGAATATTTCAGTAGTCGGCCGACCGGCACTTGCAAAATGCTTCTGCTTCGGGCACAGCGCGACAAGAAAGACTGGAGAAAATTGAGTCGGCTGCATGTTTTATACCCCCGACGACCTGACATCATGGAAGAGGAGACAGCAACCGACGCAGGACCCAAGACTTTGGAATTCAGGCTGACTGAGGGCAACCTGCCAGCAGATTACCCAAGAATGACTGCAACAGTGAAACACGAAGAACATCCAGATTTCAGAGCACCTACTCTCAAGTCAAAGTAGTAACTTACACTCAGAGTAAGTCTTTTGGAATCAGGGCCACTATCTAAGCCTGCTACAAATGTAACACAAAATTAAAATCTCTCAAAGCAATAAACTAAATGAAGCATCTTTCCTGCAATACGTGTGCGCGCCTGTATATATACATACATATACACTCACCTGCCTTTTAAAGAAATCCATGCAAACTCTTTCAAGATACATAAACAAAAAGCAAAAATCAAAAGTCTTTCAAATACCAGTTCTTCATACTAGTCCAAGTTGCAGAAGTTCCCTCCAAAATTTGCCATGAAGCTTCGGGATCACTGTCAACCACATTATGTCCCAAATCAAGCTGGGACTCTCCACAAACCTAACCCAGCAAGCTCTTATGTGTAAAGTCATGAAAATAAAATAAAAGTTTACCTACAGCATAAAAATACAAAATGTGAAGTAAAAAAAAAAAAAAAAAAAAAAAAAACCAGTACACGAACTCTCCAATGAAACCTATACATCTTTCATAACGACCCAACTAAAGCACTGATAATGTCTACCTGTGGAAAAAGTACAATACCACAGTCCACTGAAATAAATGAAAATTAGTACTGTACACAAAAAGCTACTTTAAAAATAAATACATTACTGAACATATGGTGCATCAGGAAATATCTGGTACTATGGAGTATGAGAATTTGTTTCCAAAACCCACACCACCAGATACTGCACTTACACTCCAAAACACCCATGTACACACAAACTCTCTCTATGTATGTGTGCGTAAGCAAGAGTATATATGTTATATATACATACACACAGACGTGTATATACACACACACACACACACACACACACAAAAAAAAGCACAAAGTAACAGGTTGTCAGAATCACATCTTGTTGGAAATTACAGATAACTGGGACACCTCTTTCTTCACTGTCATGCGATCCTGTAGTTGGGTAGATTAAGTAAAGGGGTGGGTTTTGAAGAACCTCTCATATGCAGGATTTGTTTGAGCATAACCCTTATCAAAAATATTTAAATTAGCAGTTGCAAGACAACTTCATGACCCAGGTACCAACAATTTTTGACAAATGCACTTGTTCAAGGAAAATGCATACTTTGGCATCCATGTATTTACATTATACAGCGCTGTGTACAAATATATACACAGCAGCCACTCACATTTCGATATGGCAAAAAGTATAGGTGAAAGTTGTCCATTTACTGATTGTGGGTGAAGTGGGTTACCTCCAAGACTTAAACACTCTGAATAATGGCAAATGTGGTAGTTTATGTAATACTAATAGTTACACCGGAATATGTTTACTTTAGCTGCAAAAGAAACAAAACCAGTAATGATTACAGCAATATAAACCTAATGGAATACTCTGGAGAATAAATCTATCTATGTAATGTAAACCAGTGTACTCACCAGTTAGTTGCAGATCATTAACAATTTTCTTCTTTGCAATGTATTCCACTAGGAATCCTAGTCGTTTTTGGTCCTTGAGGCGGGCTGCAGCACTATACAAGAGAGTTCCTGTGGCCTTATCGATACTTGAACCAATAACTCCCTGGGCCTGTTGGAGAAAGAATCATATAGTCTTAGCACTGGACGGCTTTGTTTAATTTCCATTACAGTGCACTCACTCTGTGGTGCTGGATGAATAATACTTTCTGCTAAATGGATCAGCATTAGAAGTCATCTTGCATGGCTTTCATGTGGTTTTTTTTCCCTTATATAACAGGTTTTAAGTAATTTGGTAATACTGACTCCATAAAAAGACAAAAGCTACTAAAAAATCTTCTAGAAATACCACCTCTGCTGCATAAAAAACTTCCATAGCATCATGTTACAAATACTAGTTTTTCATCACATCTTCCCACTCCATCCACTATGGGAAATTAGTCTTCTAAGCTTGGAAGGGTAGCTAGAACCTATGAAGAGACTGATGTTTAGAACTGCAGCGAACTCCTAAGAAGGTAGTAACCCTATGAAGATCTCGAGAGAAACATCAAACATTTTATCTTTCAGCCATACCTCTAAACTGTACAGATTCTCAGAATGTCCAGATTTTTGTCTCATATTTTTGGTCTGTCCCTCAGAAAATCTGTGGTTTTCTGGCAAATCACTGAGGACTGAAGTCACTAAGTAATGAAAATCATTTGAGTTACAGACTTCATATTATTCAGAAAATACATGCTAATACAAAACCTGTCATTCTGGCAACTTTCTAAGTTTATAAGAACAAAATGTTAAACCTGTCCCTATTTTTGGGCCGTTGCCCCCCAAAATTTTAGGCTTTGTCCAGGTTTCTTGTGCCAAGAGGTTGAGAGGTATGCTTACAGTCAAGAAAGACTCTGTTGTGTACTTATTTTCAACTTTATATAAAAACACTTGCATAAACAAAGCCATAAAAATACCACAAAATATATTCATAAGGAGAAGTAATACCAAGAAGGCCAACATCTGATTTAATACCATTTGTACATGAGATATGCAGCATGCTGGCAGATCAAATCTGTCAATTTAACCTTTGCAATTTGAATAAAAATAAAAGTATAACTTCTGCTTTTTTTTTTGGTCTGAAAATGTATTTGCCGTGCTTGCTTATTAGCATGGTTACATAATTACATAATACTAATATGAGCTACAATGGGCAGAACAACTGAAATAGTATATTAACAGTTCTGACAAAACTAAACTATTGCTGCAAATTTCCTTCAATACTGTAATAAAACCATGCGGGTTATCCTCTAAATCTGTGAGGAGGCATATTTAGGACAACCCTTCCAAAATGAATAAAAAAGAAAAGCATGCAATACAGATAAAAATACCAAACCAAGGCCATGACTGATGGGAAAGAACAGAGGTTAAAATGTGACCTACTTTGGGAGTTCCTTTCAGACAGCCACATTACGACAAATACTAACTTCTCTTGAAGACTTAATGCTGAGTGTTCACCCCATTCATACATCTTAAACTGGTCCTAAAGTTTTGCCATAAACTTATGTAAATAAATAAATTACATCAGAGGGGCAGAGCAGCTGTCACAAGAAATTATCTTAAGCCTGGGCACTCCAAGAACAACGGAGCAAAAGAATGATCTGAATCTGGAAAATACCTCCGCTGTGAATTTTTTTTTTTTTTTTAATAACGCTTCTCTAAATTATTTTGTGGAAGCAGTTATGCACACAATTTCTAGCTTGTGCTTGTGGATGCTTAACACAAAAGAAAAATGCCCCTACCTCAGCTTGCACAGAATATATGGATCCAGTGTGTGGATTTCTCCTGCTGACACAGTGTCAGAAAGCTGATCATATCAGGGAGGAACTTCACAGAAGTGGATTCCCAAGTCTCAGGTAGGCCACACTCACAGTAAGTAAAGATTATGGACAGAACTAGTTCTCCTTTACTTCCGAAGCACAGGACTGATGGCTTTGTATAAACTATCAGCTGGTGAAATAGAGACAGTTTTACAATGGAGGGTGATGGAAACAAAGTGGATTCTTGATTACGAAAATCTTTGGGTTAAGACTGTGCTGGTGAATTCTGCATTCATTGCAAATGACTGCCTACTGTAAAATGGCAACATTTATCTTTACTTAGAATGAAGCATAAGTTGTATTCAAGCTTGCACCCAGGAATGTTATCTTTTGAGAGGGTACCAGTTGTGATTTCTTTCGTTTTATGTACCTTAGGCATGTTGAAGCCTTTTTACAAAAGCCAGGTAGTCGAGAGAAGAGTGTCCTTGTTCTCTGCTTGAAAGAGACCGTCGTCCAAGTAAGGATATATTTGTATAATACTTTGTCTGCAAAATGCAATTACTGGTGCCAGGCACTTCGTAAAGACCCTAGGCGCAGCAGATAAGCCAAAAGGCAGTGCAGTGGATTGGTAATGCATTAAGCCAGCCTTGAATCTAAAATATCTTCTGCACGATTGTCTTACTGGGACACGCAGGTATGCCTCTTAAGTCTAAAGTCACCAGCCACGCATTCTTGCCCAGCATGGGTAGAAGCTGCTGCAAAGTCAGCATTTTGAATTTTGGAATGTCCAGGTAGAGTGTTCAAAATAGATAAATCCAGTATTGACACATGAGCCTTGTCCTTTCTGGGTACCAAGAACAGTCTTGAGTAAAAACTTGTCCTTTTTCCTGTTCTGGTACTGTTTCTGGCTGAATAGCCCCCCATATCCATGAGGGCGTAACCTGTTTCTGTGCCTCTGCCCATTGATTACACAACGGCAGATCTGGCGATTTGCCATTGGCAGAGTGTGGAAATGGAATCTGTATGCCTGTGATACGATGTTTAGTACCCACTTATCCTGGGTTAGTGCCAATTTTGAGCAAAGGTGCTAATTTTCCCTATGGTGCTGCCAAAAGATAAGTGCTTGGTGTAGGCAGAGAGAAGACATTGGGATTGCTTTCTGTAGGTTTGCGCTTTATCCTCCCAGATTTGGAGGCGGAAGCCATCAGCTTGCTGACCTGTATGAATCTTGTGCCTGGTATCTGGAACCCTTAAAGCATCTGGATTTGCCCTATGAGCTCTGTCTGACACAGGAAAGGACCAATTTTGGTGAGGCCAGTGTCTACTGAATCTTGGTGGCTGCACTTGCAAGAAGGCTAACAGTTTGCATAGACTTAGCTTTGTCTTCCATTTTCTTTAAAACCTCTTCTGCCTTAATACCAAACAGGGAATCATGCAAAGGTGCATCTAGCAATTTAGCTTTAACATGAACAGGTAAATTTTGCTCCTTTAACCAGGCATGCCTCCTAATCACTGATCCAGTAACTGCGGCCCTGCAGGGAGGCCTCTAAGGAATCAAAACCACATTGCAAAGTATGCTTTCCAACTTGTTCAGCTGTATGCAATAATTCCTGCAATTCTTTATTTTCTGCACATTCTGAAATCATCATCATTTTCTGTTTCAGCAATCCCATAATATGTTGTTGGTACTTAAGCATGTAAATTGACAGTTTAAAGCCCTGATTGCCAAGGTTGCAGATGTATAAACCTTTTTCCCCATCTGTCCAGTGCCCTTGAATCTCTGTCCAGAGGGGGTGAGATTTTTGCTGTTGAGGCTTTAACTCCTTTGGACCCTGTGAAATAGTTTCAGGATCAGCAACAGGGTTTCTAAATAAAATTATGTGAGTCAGGGACCCTGTAATATCTGTCAGGCTTACTGGGAGCTGGAGGTAAGGAGGCAGGGGACAAGCTTGACTCTGAAAACACATAATCCACAATGTCTAAAACAGGGGGAATGGCTAAAGCCCTGTGCTGAGGGAGAAGGAAATCCCTGAGCCTCTTTTTTGATTCCGAGAAGTCTTGACTCTCCCAGTGAAAATGCTCCCTCAAATTATGCAAGGTTTCTCCAAATGAATAATCCTCAGGAGGAGATGCAGATGGAACAGACTCCTCAACATCAGAGTCCTCATAGGGAGGCATAGCTAATTCCTGATCAGAAGAGGAATCAGAAGAAATAGAAACCTGATCTGAAGATTCATAATCAGTGTCTTGCCTAGGCCTCTTATCAGGAGGGGGATGGGTACCCCTGATCAAGGTAATAAGGTCTTCAGCCATTTTGATCATCTGTTTTTTTAGGCCTAGAGGCCTGTGCACGTGGCTCATGCATCGTTTTTTTTAGCTTTAGATGTTGCTTTTGTCTTTGGTCTTGCAGCTGTCGTCAGTTTGATATACAAATGTTGAGGTATGAATACACCCTCAGAAGCCAGTGCCTGCTCAGCGGCTCTGGGCCCATCCGAGGGAGATACATCCGTCGGTCCAATACCATGATATCTTGCGGCATGCCTGACTCCACATGGGTGTTGGTAGAGACCTGCGACTCGAAGGTAGCGGGCATCAGGGGCTGCAAAAGCACCTCACTGAGTACCGGCGACTGGCTTAGGAGAAGCTTCGTCGGTTTTGGATCTCTACTGCCTTTCTCCATCCTTTTCTTTGCGTTTTATGTACTCCGGTAGTTGGACTGCTATCGGACAACATTTCTGGGTAGTTAAATCGGTTTCCAAAATACTTTGATGCAAAAATATACTGACGCTTAATAGTGCGTTGGTTAAAACTAGCACAAAACCGGCACCCAGGCACGTTGTGATCAGGGCCTAGGCAAGGAATACAGTATAAATGGAAATCCTTATGAGGTATTTGCTTCCCACAAGTAATACAATTATTAACTTTTTCTGACATTGGTAAAAAGCAAAAAAAAACGTTTCCCCAACGGGGTACTTAGCTTTAGTGAAGACTTCGGTTCTGCAACTCAAACTCGAATATTTCAGTAGTCGGCCGACCGGCACTTGCAAAATGCTTCTGCTTCGGGCATAGCGCAACAAGAAAGACTGGAGAAAATTGAGTCGGCTGCATGTTTTATACCCCTGACGACCTGACATCATGGAAGAGGAGACAGCAACCGGCCTTGGGACCCAAGACTTTGGAATTCAGGCTGACTGAGGGCAACCTGCCAGCAGATTACCCAAGAATGACTGCAACAGTGAAACACGAAGAACATCCAGATTTCAGAGCACCTACTCTCAAGTCAAAGTAGTAACTTACACTCAGAGTAAGTCTTTTGGAATCAGGGCCACTATCTAAGCCTGCTACAAATGTAACACAAAATTAAAATCTCTCAAAGCAATAAACTAAATGAAGCATCTTTCCTGCAATAATGCCTGTATATATACATACATATACACTCACCTGCCTTTTAAAGAAATCCATGCAAACTCTTTCAAGATACATAAACAAAAGCAAAAATCAAAAGTCTTTCAAATACCAGTTCTTCATACTAGTCCAAGTTGCAGAAGTTCCCTCCAAAATTTGCCATGAAGCTTCGGGATCACTGTCAACCACATTATGTCCCAAATCAAGCTGGGACTCTCCACAAACCTAACCCAGCAAGCTCTTATGTGTAAAGTCATGAAAATAAAATAAAAGTTTACCTACAGCATAAAAATACAAAATGTGAAGTAAAAAAAAAAAAAAAAAAAAAAAAACCAGTACACTTACTCTCCAATGAAACCTATACATCTTTCATAACGACCCAACTAAAGCACTGATAATGTCTACCTGTGGAAAAAGTACAATACCACAGTCCACTGAAATAAATGAAAATTAGTACTGTACACAAAAAGCTACTTTAAAAATAAATACATTACTGAACATATGGGGCATCAGGAAATATCTGGTACTATGGAGTATGAGAATTTGTTTCCAAAACCCACACCACCAGATACTGCACTTACACTCCAAAACACCCATGTACACACAAACTCTCTATGTATGTGTGCATAAGCAAGAGTATATATGTTATATATACATACACACAGACATGTGTATATACACACACACACACACACACACACAAAAAAAAAAGCACAAAGTAACAGGTTGTCAGAATCACATCTTGTTGGAAATTACAGATAACTGGGACACCTCTTTCTTCACTGTCATGCGATCCTGTAGTTGGGTAGATTAAGTAAAGGGGTGGGTTTTGAAGAACCTCTCACATGCAGGATTTGTTTGAGCATAACCCTTATCAAAAATATTTAAATTAGCAGTTGCAAGACAACTTCATGACCCAGGTACCAACAATTTTTGACAAATGCACTTGTTCAAAGAAAATGCATACTTTGGCATCCATGTATTTACATTATACAGCGCTGTGTACAAATATATACACAGCAGCCACTCACATTTCGATATGGCAAAAAGTATAGGTGAAAGTTGTCCATTTACTGATTGTGGGTGAAGTGGGTTACCTCCAAGACTTAAACACTCTGAATAATGGCAAATGTGGTAGTTTATGTAATACTAATAGTTACACGAATATGTTTACTTTAGCTGCAAAAGAAACAAAACCAGTAATGATTACAGCAATATAAACCTAATGGAATACTCTGGAGAATAAATCTATCTATGTAATGTAAACCAGTGTACTCACCAGTTAGTTGGTTGCAGATCATTAACAATTTTCTTCTTTGCAATGTATTCCACTAGGAATCCTAGTCGTTTTTGGTCCTTGAGGCGGGCTGCAGCACTATACAAGAGAGTTCCTGTGGCCTTATCGATACTTGAACCAATAACTCCCTGGGCCTGTTGGAGAAAGAATCATATAGTCTTAGCACTGGACGGCTTTGTTTAATTTCCATTACAGTGCACTCACTCTGTGGTGCTGGATGAATAATACTTTCTGCTAAATGGATCAGCATTAGAAGTCATCTTGCATGGCTTTCATGTGTTTTTTTTTTCCTTATATAACAGGTTTTAAGTAATTTGGTAATACTGACTCCATAAAAAGACAAAAGCTATTAAAAATCTTCTAGAAATACCACCTCTGCTGCATAAAAAACTTCCATAGCATCATGTTACAAATACTAGTTTTTCATCACATCTTCCCACTCCATCCACTATGGGAAATTAGTCTTCTAAGCTTGGAAGGGTAGCTAGAACCTATGAAGAGACTGATGTTTAGAACTGCAGCGAACTCCTAAGAAGGTAGTAACCCTATGAAGATCTCGAGAGAAACATCAAACATTTTATCTTTCAGCCATACCTCTAAACTGTACAGATTCTCAGAATGTCCAGATTTTTGTCTCATATTTTTGGTCTGTCCCTCAGAAAATCTGTGGTTTTCTGGCAAATCACTGAGGACTGAAGTCACTAAGTAATGAAAATCATTTGAGTTACAGACTTCATATTATTCAGAAAATACATGCTAATACAAAACCTGTCATTCTGGCAACTTTCTAAGTTTATAAGAACAAAATGTTAAACCTGTCCCTATTTTGGGCCTTGCCCCCAAAATTTTAGGCTTTGTCCAGGTTTCTTGTGCCAAGAGGTTGAGAGGTATGCTTACAGTCAAGAAAGACTCTGTTGTGTACTTATTTTCAACTTTATATAAAAACACTTGCATAAACAAAGCCATAAAAATACCACAAAATATATTCATAAGGAGAAGTAATACCAAGAAGGCCAACATCTGATTTAATACCATTTGTACATGAGATATGCAGCATGCTGGCAGATCAAATCTGTCCATTTAACCTTTGCAATTTGAATAAAAATAAAAGTATAACTTCTGCTTTTTTTGGTCTGAAAATGTATTTGCGTGCTTGCTTATTAGCATGGTTACATAATTACATAATACTAATATGAGCTACAATGGGCAGAACAACTGAAATAGTATATTAACAGTTCTGACAAAACTAAACTATTGCTGCAAATTTCCTTCAATACTGTAATAAAACCAAGCGGGTTATCCTCTAAATCTGTGAGGAGGCATATTTAGGACAACCCTTCCAAAATGAATAAAAAAGAAAAGCATGCAATACAGATAAAAATACCAAACCAAGGCCATGACTGATGGGAAAGAACAGAGGTTAAAATGTGACCTACTTTGGGAGTTCCTTTCAGACAGCCACATTACGACAAATACTAACTTCTCTTGAAGACTTCATGCTGAGTGTTCACCCCATTCATACATCTTAAACTGGTCCTAAAGTTTTGCCATAAACTTATGTAAATAAATAAATTACATCAGAGGGGCAGAGCAGCTGTCACAAGAAATGATCTTAAGTCTGGGCACTCCAAGAACAACGGAGCAAAAGAATGATCTGAATCTGGAAAATACCTCCGCTGTGAATTTTTTTTTTTTTTTTAATAACGCTTCTCTAAATTATTTTGTGGAAGCAGTTATGCACACAATTTCTAGCTTGTGCTTGTGGATGCTTAACACAAGAAAAATGCCCCTACCTCAGCTTGCACAGAATATATGGATCCAGTGTGTGGATTTCTCCTGCTGACACAGTGTCAGAAAGCTGATCATATCAGGGAGGAACTTCACAGAAGTGGATTCCCAAGTCTCAGGTAGGCCACACTCACAGTAAGTAAAGATTATGGACAGAACTAGTTCTCCTTTACTTCAGCTGGGACTGATGGCTTTGTATAAACTATCAGCTGGTGAAATAGAGACAGTTTTACAATGGAGGGTGATGGAAACAAAGTGGATTCTTGATTACGAAAATCTTTGGGTTAAGACTGTGCTGGTGAATTCTGCATTCATTGCAAATGACTGCCTACTGTAAAATGGCAACATTTATCTTTACTTAGAATGAAGCATAATGCAAACTGCGTGTACTACCATGGGAAGGTAATTCTACTTGTGAAGTGATTTTATTAGCTTGCACATTCTAATCAAACTGAAAAACATTAAAAAAAAGAAACTGTGGGCACATTTGTTTCGAGACTGTTAAAAGCTTGGAGCAGTTCTGGGCTGTGTAACAAATTGCAGCCTTAAATCACCTGTAATAAACTACCAGACTTTAAAGGCTTCCCTGGCAAAAGCCAGGGCTAAACCATACACCTTCAATCTAATGCTTTCCCATCAGAGCTATTTTAGTCTAAACGTTTAGCATGGACAAACTTAAATTGCACCCCCAAAAAAAGTACATTTGTGTACACGTACCATAAATGTAGATGTTCGAGTGTATTCACTGTTGCATTCATTACATTTGGGTAATCTGCTGGCAGGTTGCCCTCAGTCGGCCTGAATTCCGAAGTCTTGGGTCCTGCGTCGGTTGCAGTCTTCTCTTCCATGACGTCAGGTCGTCAGGGGTATAAAACATGCAGCCGACACCATTTTCTTTAGTTTTTCTTGCCCCCAATGTCAGGTGCCCCCAAAAAGGTAGCAATATTATAAATATTTATATATATATATACATGCATCAATAGGCTGCAGTGGTGGTGCTGTGGCAGCGTTGTCGCCTCACAGTCAGACGTTGTCTTGTTCGATTTTCAGCTAAAGCGTCTTCTGTGTGGAGACATGCGTGAGTGGGCATACCTTCGTTGAAGGTTGTACATCAGGGCTGGCAACTCTGTACGTAAAAATCTACTGCCAATCATTAGCGGACCGGAGTTCCGCTGTGGCGACCCCTAACCGGGAAAAGCCGAAAGATACAACAACATACATGCATCAATAGAAACTTTACCTTCATCTACAAGCAAATACACCACATAGGTTGTAAAAGATAGAGAAGGAAAGCTAGACTGTAGAATGACAGGGGGATGGCGGGAGGGTAACCTGGACTGCAACAGTGAATACACTCAAACATCTACATTTATGTAAGTGTACACAACTGTACTATGTTCTTCGTGTTTCACTGTTGCAGTCATTACATTTGGGTAGAATCCCAAAGCTATGGGTGGGAGGCTGGAGCTAAACAGCATTAGGTGAGGCTATAAGGCCCTGCAGCACTGCAGTGGCAAAGCCTGCCCTGGACTTAGAGTAGAGAAGCAAATGGTAATGCTTTGTAAAGGTGTGAACAGAGCTCCAAGTAGCAGCCTCTAAAATGTCCTTGGTTGGGACTCCTCTGAGAAAGGCTGCTGAAGTAGTTGCAGCCCTGGTGGAGTGAGACCTAATGCCCTTGGGCACAGGTTTGCCACGTTGTAAGTAGCAGAAACGGATGCAATGGCTTATCCACTTTGAAATTGTCTGCTTTGAAATAGCCTTTCCTTCTGACCCTGCAGCATATGACACTAGTAATTGCTCAGCTTTTCTTACAGCTTTAGTCCTGCTCAAGTAGAATCTTGGCTGTCTGTGTACGTCCAAGGAATGCAGAACTCTCTCCCCTTTGTTCTGCGGATTTGGATAAAAAGTTGGCAGATGAATTGTTTGGTTCAGAGCCACACTGGAAACGATCTTAGGCATAAAAGTAGGATTTGTCCTCAGAGACACCCTGTCTGGGTAAAATATGATAAAAGGCTCTACAGCCACGAGGGCCTGTAGCTCTGAAACTCTTCTTGCTGAAGTAATTGCTAGCAGCAGAGCTGTCTTCCATGATAAGAACTTTATGGTAGCAGCTGGTTCAAATGGAGGCAGGGTGAGCTTTTCCAACACATAATTGAGGTCCCATGCAGGTAATGCTGATCTTCTAGGAGGCCTTACATTTTTGTCTCCTCTAAGATACTGCTTTAGTAAAGGATGAGAAAAAATTGGTGGCTCTGTATTGTAATGAGCCGAAATGGCAGAGGCATGGATTTTGATTGATGAGAAAGATAGGCCTTTGTCAAGCATCTCAGTTAAGTATTGTAATATCTAAGGAATATGTGGTTCTGCTGTATCAGTTCCTTGTGCTCGATTCCAAGCACAGAATCTCTTCCATTTGTCAGCATAAGATTTTCTAGTACAAGACCTTCCGGCTTCCAAAATGACATCCAAGCTTTACTGGGAGGTGCCGTTTGTATGATTACAGGATTAGCCATGCTGCCAGGTTCAGAGTATGTAGTTGATAGTGCAGGATCTGATTGTTTTGCTGGGACTGTAGCTGTGTTTTTTGAGGCAAGGTCCAAGCTGGGTATTGAGACAAGTTCCTTAGGATTGGGTACCAGTATTGGCGGGGCCAGTCCGGGGCAATTAATATCATCTTTAGCTTCTCTACTCTGACTTTTAGGAGGACCTTGGGTAGGAAAGGCGTAAACTGCAGGATAGCGTGTCAACTTTACATGCTTGTCTGTGATAAATCCTTGTGCAAAATCTTTTCAGTTGATAATTTTGAGGAGAGGCAAAGAGATCCATGTCTGGGCTCCCCCATTTTTCTGTTATCATGCTGAAGACTTGTGGATTTAGTTTCCACTCGTGAGGATCCATAAGGTTTCTGCTTAAATCGTCTGCAGAGTGTTTTGTTTTCCTGGCAGGAATTGAGCTTGAAGATGTATTTGGTAGGTCAAAGCTGTGTCCCACAGTGTCATGGCTAATCTGCAAAGGGGGTATGAGTGTGTGCCTCCTTGCTTGTTTATATACCACATGACTGTGGTGCTGTCCATCTTTAATCAGTAGTTGTCCTGGTTGAAGTAAGTCCTTGAAGGCTGTTAGGGCATTTTGAACAGCTAGCATCTCTTTCTGGTTGATATGTAGATGCATTTGATTCGGTGCCCATATGCCCTGAATGCATCTTCCTGCCATGCGGGCCCCCCAGGCATAATCTGATGAGTCTGTTGTTAAGGTTTAGCTGACAGGGGGTAGAGTGAAGGGCCAGCCCATGTTTTGGTGACAGGCCTTTGCCCACCATAGAAACGCCTGTTGCAGGCAGGGAATGAGAGGAATCATCATTTCCAGACTGTGAGAATGTTGACTCCATAAACTTTTTAGGTACCAGTGAAGTTTCCTCATATGCAGTCTTGCATATGGAATTAGTAGGATGCAGGATGCCAAGAAGCCCAGAGTCTGCAGAATTTGCCTTGCAGAAGACTGGGTTTTGTTGCCATCAGTTTGAAGTAAGTAGTCAGTTGTCTTTGTTTGTCTGGCGTGAGGTAAACCATCTGGGCAGTTGTATCCAAGCTTGCACCCGGGAATGTTTTATTTTGAGAGGGTACCAGTTGCGATTTCTTTTCGTTTACTGTGTACCCTAGGCATGTTAGAAGCCTTTTCACAAAGGCCAGGTGTCGTAGAAGAGTGTCCTTGTTCTCTTCTTGAATGAGACAGTCATCCAAGTAGGGATATATTTGAATACTTCTTCGTCTGCAAAATGCAATTACTGGTGCCAGGCACTTTGTACAGACGCTGGGCGCAGTAGATAAGCCAAAGGGCAGTGCAGAGAATTTGTAATGCATTAAGCAAGCCTTGAATCTGAGGTATCTTCTGCCCGACTGTCTTATTGGGACATGCAGGTATGCCTCTTTTAGGTCTAAAGTCACCAGCCAAGCATTCATGCCCAGCATGGACAGAAACTGTTGTAAAGTGAGCATTCTGAATTTTGGGATGCCCAGGTATGTATTCAAAATTGATAAATCCAGTATTGGCCGCCAGGCCTTGTCCTTTCTGGGTACCAAGAACAGTCTTGAGTAAAAACCATGTCCTTTTTCCGGTTCTGGTACAGTCTGAATGGCCCCCATATCCATGAGTGACGTAACCTGTTTCTGTGCCTCTAACCATTGTTTTGGCAGATCTGGCCAACCATTTGTCATTGGCAGACTGTGGAAATGGAATCTGTATTCCTGTGATACGCTGTTTAGTACCCACTTGTCCTATGTTATTAACTGCCAATTTTGAGCAGAAAGTGCTACTTTTCCCCCTATGGGTGCTGCCAAAAGATAAGTGCATGGTTGTAGGCAGAGGGAAGTCATTGGGATTGCTTTCTGTAGGTTTGCACTTTATCTCCTCCAGATTTAGAGGTGGATGCTCCCCATTGCTTTGACCTGTATGAGTCTTGAGCCTGGTACCTGGAACTCTTGGGCGTCTGGATTTGCCCCTTTGAGCTCCGTCTGACACAGGAAAGGACCAATTTTTTGTGGGCCAGTGTCTACTGAATCTTGGTGGCTGCATTTGTAAGAAATTTTTAACAGTTTGCATAGACTTGGCTTTGTCTTCCATTTTCTTTAAAACCTCTTCTGCCTTAATACCAAACAGAGAATCATGCTGTAAAGGTGCATCTAGGAATTTAGCTTTAACATGATCTGGCAAATTTTGTAACTTTAACCAGGCATGCCTCCTAATCACAGATCCAGTAACTGTGGCCCTGCAGGAGGCCTCTAAAGAATCAAAACCACATTGCAGAGTACGCTTTCCAACTTGTTCAGCTGCATGCAATAATTCCTGCAATTCTTTATTTTCTGCACATTCTGAAATCAACATAATTTTCTGTTTCAGCAATCCCATAACATGTTGTTGGTACTTAAGCATATGAAATTGACAGTTTAAGGCCCTGATTGCCATGGGTGCAGATGTATAAACCTATTTCCCCCCCCATCTGTCCAGTGCCTTGAATCTTTGTCGAAGGGGGTAGGGTTTTTTGCTGTTGAGGCCTTAACACCCTTTGGACCCTGTGAAATAACTTCAGGATCAGCAGCAGGGTTTCTAAATAAAAATGTATGAGAGAGTCAGGGACCCTGTAATATCTGTCAGGCTTACTGGGAGCCGGAGGTAAGGAGTCAGGGGTCAGGCTTGACTCCGAAAACACATCACCCACAACGTCTAAAAGAGGGGGAATGGCTGAAGGCTTGTGCTGAGGGAGAAGGAAATCCCGGAGCCTCTTTTTTGATTCTGAGAAGTCTTGACTCTCCCAGTGAAAATGCTCCCTCAAAGTATGCAAGGTTTCTCCAAATGAATAATCCTCAGGAGGAGATGGTGATGGAACAGTCTCCTCAGCATCAGAATCCTCATAGGGAGGTAAAGATAATTCCTGATCAGAAGAGGAATCAGAAGAAATGGAAACCTGATCTGAAGATTCATAGTCCGTGTCTTGCCTAGGCCTCTTATCTGGAGGGGGATGGGTACCACTGATCAAGGTAATAAGGTCTTCAGCCATTTTGATCATCTGTTTTTTAGGCATAGAGGCCTGTGCACGTGGCTCAGGCATTGTTTTTTTAGTTTTAGAAGATGTCTTTGCAGCTTTCGTCGGTTTGATATATAAATGTTGAGGTCTGAATACACACTCAGAAGCCGGTGCCTGCTCAGCGGCTCCGGAGATATCAGAGGGAGATACATCCGTCGGTCCAATACCTTGAGTATCTTGCGGCATGCCGAACACCACATGGGTGTCGGTAGAGGTCTGCGACTCGAAGGTAGCAGGTATCAGGGGCTGCGAAAGCACCTCACCGAGTACCAGCGAACCGGCGACTGGCTTAGGAGAAGCTTAGTCGTCTGTTTTGGATCTTGACTGCCTTTCTCTGTCCTTTTCTTTGTGTTTTTTATGTACTCCGGTAGTCGGATTGCTATCAGATGACATTTCTGGGTAGTTAAATCTGTTTCGAAAATACTTAGATGCAAAAATATACTGACACCTAATAGTGCGTTGGTTAAATCTAGCACAAAACCGACAGCCAGGCACTTTGTGATCATGGCCTAGGCAAGGAATACAGTACAAATGGAAATCCTTATGAGGTATTTGCTTCCCACAAGTAATGCAATTATTAACTTTTTCTGACATCGGTAAAAAACAAGAAAAAAAAGTTTCCCCAATGGGGTACTTGGCTTTAGTGAAGACTTCGGTTCTGAAACTCAAACTGGAATATTTCAGTAGTCGGCCGACCAGCACTTGCGAAATGCTTCTGCTTCAGGCACCACACGGCAAGAAAGACTAAAGAAAATGGCATTGGCTGCATGTTTTATATCCCTGGCGACCTGACGTCATGGAAGAGAAGACGGCAACTGACGCAGGACCCAAGACTTTGGAATTCAGGCCGACCGAGGGCAACCTGCCAGCAGATTACCCAAATGTAATGACTGCAACAGTGAAACACGAAGAACATGTAAAGTTGCTGAATGTGGACTCCTGTTAGTAATGTGAGAAAGGAATACTTGGTTTGTGGAGTATTTTTTGGTCTTGACCAGGTTTGAACTGCGTTTAAGACAGACTTTGAAAATGTATTAGCCGGTGCCGTGTGGCGAATAAATGTAAGACACAGAAATATGCTAATATTATGAGAATACCATAAAAATTTAAGATGTACAGACATCCGTAGCAGAAAAAAAAACACAGAAACAAACAAAACACACACAACTATAAAGAATTAGAAGTCAAAAGATTGCCCAACAGTGTCTAAAGGCACTGAGTACATTATGAATTAAGTAATTTGCAGGAAGAAAAATACTGCCACAAAAAGAGTATTACAAAACAAGTATACAGTTAAGGCAAAAAGTAAAAGGAATACTGCGGTAAACTAAATTGGAATGTAACCAACATCAGTCACAAAAAACAAATTCCAAAATAAACACACTCAACCACTGATGAAGGGTAGAACCCAAAAGCTCTGTGTGTGTATTAATTCATTACAGCCATGTGCACCTCCAGGCATTTCTGCAGTTACCTCCTACTGTGCCTCTAGGCATAAAGTATTGCTTTTTCATATTTGCATTAATTTTAAAACCATGCTACATGCACGGTATCAGAATATTTCATCTTGAAGCATATTTGATGTTAAACAATCATATTGATATTTGGTATCTGTCAAGGAGTACTTGCTAGAATTGTATGGCGATAACTTTACTTTTTTTAAAGGCAGACGCTATATCCACTGGGAGTTAAAGGGCCACACTCAAAACAGCTGTACTGGAGGGAATAAGTTACTAAATGGATGAGCGTGTGCATTTTAGAACAAGTGTCTGTGAGTCGGTCCATGTAAGACATTGTTTAGGCCTTTTATCCCTTCCAAAGGGGCATTATATTCAATGATGGACATCTGGAGATCTACACACAATCCATTTGTTTATAAGCTGTACAATATAGAAGGCCTTTATTACAACAATGGACACATGCTGGTCAAATGTTAGGTCACTGTCCACATAAGCTCCCAGTCCTGAACAACCGAGTTAACTCTTAGGTTCATATATTGTCAATGTGGTAGTCCCCTGGGTAGAGGAATACCTAAAAGACACAATACTGCATTTTTTGGCATTTAGTTTCAGTCCATGATTTTGACACCAGTTACTCATTTGGGAGACACCTTCCTGCAGGATGGCTAAGTCATTTGGGATTCAGTAACTGCTCCCACCTTGCAGTCATCTGCAAATATAGTCAGTCACAGCCCTTTGGTACTGGGTTTTATTTCAGAAATGTAGATGCCGAACAGGAGACGTCCTAGCACAGGACCTGGGGGGGGGGGGGGGGGGCACCACTGGTGACTGTACTCTTTGTGGAGATGACTTCTCCCGTTTTGATTTCTTGTATCATATCTGTGAACCAGTTGGCAATCCAGTGGGTGACACAGGGGTCGGGTCAAGTTATGATGTGTACTGCTTTGCCTTCATCTGTTGCTTTGTTGACCTTTAAAAAAAATCCCCCATGCTGATGAAGCATAACCTGTCCCTGGCAAATCCAAACGGAGATGAGTCTAATGTTTGGAGATGCCTACTTCTGGATCAATTAATTGCATGATAAGAATTTCCATGGTTTTTCATATGAGGCTGGCCAGACTTCTGTGCCTGTGGAAGGTCTTCCCTTATGCAGGGGAATGACCATAGCCATTTTCCATTCACTTGGTATAAAACCCCGTCTACTCTGCCTCACACACCCTCTATACTCTATTAGGCAGCCCTCTGAAAAAGAGTAAAATATCTATCTTCTAGCGAAGTCCACCAAACCTACACTGGAGTTGTATTGGCAAGTCAGGCAGTCCTTGCTGACAGGATTGTCTCCTCGTATTTAACTCATCTCTGCTCAGACCCTTAGCTGTACTATTACCACCAGTAATCTCTCAACTTTCTCAACTGTTTCAGATTTCACAGACCCCCCTCCAAGGGTTTACAGATAGTTTTTTTGTTACACTGGTACCACATCAGCTGCTGCTGCTGCTACTGTTCAGCAAGTGTATTCTTTACCCTACCCACAATTCCTACATACCCACACACACACACAGGCATGCACAGGGACAGGCAAACACACAGACAGACACAGGGACAGGCAGGCAAACACACAGACAGACACAGGGACAGGCAGGCAAACACACACACAGACACAGGGACAGGCAGGCAAACACACACACACACAGACACAGGGACAGGCAGGCAAACACACAGACAGACACAGGGACAGGCAGGCAAACACACACACAGACACAGGGACAGGCAGGCAAACACACACACAGACACAGGGACAGGCAGGTAGCCGCAGGCGACACAGACACAGGGACAGGCAGGCAAACACACAGACAGACACAGGGACAGGCAGCAAACACACACACACAGGGACAGGCAGCAAACACACATACAGACACACAGGGACAGGCAGAAACA